>NC_041385.1:340131647-340222157 GCF_002162155.2 Triticum dicoccoides
GGATCCGGCGGCGGCGGGGTGGATCCGGTGGGGGTAGGGTTCAGCGGGTGGTGGTGGCTCGGCTCGGGCCTTCGTCCTATAAACGGCCAGCCGGGTCAGTGTCCCAGGCGGACACGGCCCGGTAAGTTGGTTCGTTTTTCTTTTTTTTTTAAAATATTTTGACGCGCAGAAAAACGAATAAAAGAAATACTAAACGGACTCCAAAAATACTGAAATAAATTTTCCTCGTCCTCTAAAAATATGGCGGACAAAGTAAACATTTATTTGGGCCTCTAATGCAATTTTGAAAAATGCACTTTTTTTCTAATTCAAAGAAAATAGCGATAAAACTCCGAATAAAAATCTTATTTGATTTTAATATTTTTCCTCCAATATTTCTTTATTTTGGGGAAGTCATTTTATCTCCTCTCTTTTGTTTTCATCTAAGAAATATTCGAAGAGAAAAAAATTAAAATCAAATGATCCTCTTTTCAAAATTTGAGAAAACTCAAATATGAAAATAACGAAATCCCCAACTCTCTCCGCGGGTCCTTGAGTTGCGTAGAATTTCTAGGATCAACCAAAAATGCAATAAAATATGATATGCAATGATGATCTAATGTATAACGTTCCAAATTGAAAATTTGGGATCTTACAAACCTACCCCCCTTAAGATAAATCTCGCCCTCGAGATTCCGGTTGGATAGAAAATAGGTGCGGGTGGTCCTTCCGTAGGTCTTCCTCTCGTTCCCAGGTGGCTTCATCCTCGGTATGGTGGCTCCACTGAACTTTGCAGAACTTGATAACCTTGCTGCGTGTGACTTGGTTCGCAAACTCGATAATCTTCACTGGTTTCTCCTCGTAGGTCAAATCGCTATCCAATTGAATCGCTTCCACTGGCACTATATCTCTCCGAGGAATATCGGCCATCTCCGCGTGGCACTTCTTCAACTGGGAAACGTGGAATACATCGTGAACTCTTGACAATCCTTCTGGAAATTCCAACTTGTAAGCAACTTCTCCCATACGCTCCAAAACTTTGTATGGTCCCATAAAACATGGTGCTAACTATCCTTTAACTCCAAAACGTTTAACACCTCGAAGTGGGGACACACGAAGATACACTCTGTCTCCGACTTCGTAAACTGTCTCCTTGCGTTTAGAATCCGCATAGCTCTTCTGCCTGGACCGGGGTTCCTTGAGTCTATCGCGAATCAACTTAACCTTCTCTTCAAACTCCTTAATCAAATCTGGTCCAAACAACTGATGAACTCTAACTTCATCCCATAACAACAGTGTCCTGCACCTCCTTCCATACAAAGCTTCGAAAGGGGCCATATTTAAACTGGCTTCATAACTGTTATTGTAAGAGAACTCTGCGTATGGAAAATTGTCGTCCCAACTAGATCCATAATATAGTGCACAAGCTCTCAACATGTCCTCCAGAATCTAATTGACTCTCTCGGTCTGTCCATCTGTTAGTGGATGAAAGGATGTACCAAACTCGTCCTGGTACCCAAAGTCTCATGCAACTGATTCCAAAACTTTGAGGTAAACTGGGTTCCTCTATCTGATACAATGGTCCTCAGAACTCCATGCAAACATACGATCCTGGTCATGTATATCTTTGCCAAATTAGCACTGGTGTAAGTGGTCTTCACTGGGATGAAATGAGATACCTTGGTCAACCGATCGACTACAACCCATATTGAGTCATAGCCTGAACGATTCCTCGGCAATCCAGTGATAAAATCCATGCCTAGCTTATCCCACTTCCATTCGGGTATCGGCAATGGCTGCAGGAAACCTGCTGGCTTCTGATGCACTGCCTTTACTCTCTGACATACATCACAAACTGCTACATACTCCGCAATATCCTTCTTCATTCCGGTCCACCAGAAATTGTCCTTCAAATCCAGATACATCTTGGTATTTCCTGGGTGAATCGAATATGGCGAATCATGGGCCTCCTGCAGAATCAACTTCTTGATATCGGGGTCATTAGGCACATATACGCGGTCCTAAAACCATAAGGTATCATGCTCATCCTCATGAAATCCTTTAGCCTTTCCTTTGCTCATCCTTTCCTTTATCTCGGCAATCTCTTTGTCTGTCTTCTGAGCTTCTCTGATCTTATCCATCAAAGTAGACTGAATTTTCAATGTTGCTACATAACCTCTCGGAACTATCTCCAAACATAGCTCGCGAAGATCCTCGGCTAACTCCTTGGGTAATCCTCCGATCATGAGTGTATTGACATGACTCTTGCGACTCAACGAATCGGCTACTACGCTAGCCTTTCCGGGATGATAGTGCAACCTCATATCGTAATCCTTGATGAGCTCCAACCATCTCCTCTGCCTGAGATTCAACTCCGTTTGTGTGAAGATATACTTCAAACTCTTGTGATCAGTGTACACCTCGCAATGGTTTCCGATGAGAAAATGTCTCCAGGTCTTCAACGCATGCACTACGGCTGCTAGCTCCAAATCATGCGTAGCATAAAATTTTGCTCATGAGGTTTAAGCTGTCATGAGGCATACGAAACAACTCTTCCTTCCTACATAAGCACTGCTCCAAGTCCTCGACGAGAAGCGTTGCAATATACTTGATAATCCTTGCGTTGATCTGGAAGAATCAACACTGAGGCTGTAACCAAGAGTTTCTTCAACTCCTGAAAACTTGCCTCACATTCCTCAGTCTATTTGAACTTGGTGTCCTTCTTCAACAACTCCGTCATGGGCTTTGCAATCTTAGAGAAATTCTCAATGAACCTCCTGTAGTATCCTGCGAGTCCAAGAAAACTCCGGATCTCTCCAACTGACGTGGGTGCTTCCCAATTTGTGACAGTGACAACCTTGGTGGGGTCTACTGCTACTCCTTCTCCGGATATAACATGTCTGAGGAATCCAACTTCCATCAACCAAAACTCACACTTGCTGAACTTGGCATACAACTGATGTTCTCTGAGCTTCCCAAGTACCAAACGCAAATGCTCCTTATGCTCCTCTTCATTTTTCGAGTAGACCAGAATATCATCAATGAACACGACGACAAACTTATCCAAAAACTCCATAAGCACCTTGTTCATCATGTTCATGAAATAGGAAGGCGCGTTAGTCAGACCAAATGACACAACGGTATACTCATATAGCCCATACCTTGTGGTAAAGGCTGTCTTGGGTATATCCTGCTCTCGAATCTTCAGCTGGTGGTATCCTGATCATAGATCGATCTTGGAAAATACTTTAGCTCCTTGCAACTGGTCAAACAAATCATTCATCATCGGCAGGGGTACTTGTTCTTGATTGTCACTTCGTTCAACCCTCGATAATCAACAACCATCCTCAACGGTCCATCCTTATTCTCCACTAGAAGCACTGGTGATCCCTAGGGTGACGAACTTGAGCGAATATAGGCTTTATCCAGTAACTCCTTAATCTGCTTCTTAATTTCTTCCAAATTCTTTGCGGGCATCTGATACGGTCTCTTAGATATTGGCCCTGTGCCTGGCAAAAGCTCAATCAAAAACTCAATGTCTCTATCCGGTGGCTTGCCTGGCAAATCCCCTGGAAATACATCGGGGAAATCCTTCACCACTGGCACTTCCTCCTGTACAACTCCTAATAAGGAATTCACTTGAGTCCTCTTCGGCACAAGCTGGGATACATACTTGATCCTTCTTCCTTCTGGGGTGGTGAGCAAAATTGACTTACTGGCGCAGTCAATGTTCCCTCCATACTTCGATAACCAATCCATGCCTAATATTACATCCAGTCCTTGTGACTCCAATACTATTAGGTCTGAGGGGAACACGTAGTTACCAATCCTTAATGGTAACCGATCACACCATAGGCTAGCCATATACTCTGCTCCTGGCGAGGTTACTAACATGGGTGACCTAAGGGCTTGGGTTGGCAGGTTAAACTTATCAACAAATCTCTTGATATGTATGAATGCAATGCACTAGTATCAAAAGAACGATTGCAGTAAATGACTTAACCAAAAACTTACCTATTACTGCATCTGGCTGTGCTTCAACCTCCTCCACGCTAACGTGGTTCACTTGTCCCCTGTTGAAAGGGTTGGGCTTCTTCCCAGAGCTTCCATTGCCATTACCATTCTTTGCTTCAGAACACTCCGTGGCGTAATGTCCATTCTTCCCGCACTTGAAACAAGTAAATGTGACTTAGATCCTTCTTGGCGGGCGTTGCTGGGTTGGAACGGTTCTGGCCGTTGCTTCCTCCATTTCCATTCCATTCATGGGGCGACTATGTTCATGCGAACTTCCTCCATTGGAATTATGGCCTCCATGGTTATGGTGAATGTGTCCTCCCGAGTTCGGGGTAGAACGGGGGCTCTACTGAGCTCCTGAATTGTAGTTCCCTTGTCCATACTTCCTCTTGCGGTTGTCAATCTGCTGCTACTTCCCTTCAATCATGAGAGCTCTATCTACCAACTCATGGTAGTTGTTGAAAGTTTCCACCAACAACTCCATGCTCAGCTCACCATTCAGTCCTTCCAGAAACTTCTCCTGCTTAGCTGCATCCGTAGTGACATCATCTAGGGCATAATGTGCTAACTTACTAAAATCATCTAGATATTGGCCCACTGTGTGTCCTCCTTGGTGCAAGTTGCGAAACTCGCGCTTCTTCATGGCCATAGCTCCTGCTGAAACATGGGCAGTGTGAAAAGCCTGCTGAAACTGATCCCATCTAACAGTGTCAATGGGGTAAGTGGATGTGAAATTCTCCCACCATGATGTTGCGGGTCCATCAAGTTGATGTGCGGCAAAACGCACTCTCTCTGCATCTGTGCATCCTACCGTGGTCAGCTCCCTTCCAATCTTGTGGAGCCAATCATCTGCAACAATCGGCTCGGTGCTACTAGAGAACACCGGTGCATTCAGCCTTAGAAAATGGGCTAAGTGATCAACAAGTGGTGGGGGTGGGTTGTTTTTGTTGTTGTTCCCCTGGTTCTGATTCTGGACTAGTATCTGCATCAGTGCATTCTGCTGCTGGATCAACTGAGTGAGCTCCGGTGGGAAAGCAAATCCATTGTCGCGTCTCGGAGGCATCTGATGGGTTTAGAAAAGATGAGAAAGTAGAATAGAATGAGGACTAGAGGGAAAACACTACCCATATGCACATGAGACAAACACAAACATATCACTTCAATCAATCACATAAGGGCATACAATCAGTCTAACTATTGTTACAAAAGTGCTCGGACTATACTATATACATGGGGGAACACTACTACTGATATGGCGGTCGACTAGAAGTTCTAATCGGTGGAAGACTCCATGATATCTGCTCCAGCTTCATCAACATAGTCATCATCGCTATCATCGGGGTCCGAGTCGGTGTCGTCGATGATGATGTAGTTCTCCGCACAAGTGAATTGTTATCTTCTCCTCCTAGTGCGGGGTCTCCCATGAATACTCCTAGCTACCTCGTCAGATCGTCGTTCTTCTCCACGACTATCGTCATTTCCTCCTCATATCCATCGCGTGTAGACTTCAGTTCTTCCTCCAGCTCCGTGATCCTGGTCATTTCCTTCTTCACATCTATCATGCCTGCACACATCTGGTTCTCCTGGCGTCGAATGTGCTGGTTTAACTCCTGGATGAAAGCTATAATGGACCTATCCCTCCTGGTGTTGATCATCTCCCATTTCTCATCTCGGCGCCCACAAATCTGGTAGATAGTATCCTTGAGATCCTTGTGGTAAACTTCTCCAATGCGTCCCATGGTGATGTGGGCTGCCATGCTCTTTCCTAGACTCCAGGTTGGTGCATCAAAGGAAAACTCTATGGGCTCAGTGACTGGCATGAACATCCTTCCAGGAACTTGAGCTCGAACCATCCAACGCTCCTCTTCTGGTAAAGTGGCGATGTAGGTCCCGGTGAAGCATGGAATTCCGATGTTCAGGTATCTAGTAACTTCCTTCAAGTGTCGTCCAAAAGGAGTGTCTTCATCCGGTTGTATAAACTTGTGAAAGTGCAACTATCCCTGGGTAGTTTTAGTAATTCCTAACAACATATATCTCATTGAGCGAATGCTATTTCAAGATAAATATTTCAGGAAAGCTCAATGATTGGCATGGCATGGATGAGAAAAGTGGATCCCTCAAAATGCTAAGGACAAAAGGATTGGCTCAAGCTCAAAGCACAAGACTCTACATTTTCTATTTTTAGTGATCCAAGATCACATTGAGTCCATAGGAAAAGCCAATACTATCAAGGAGGGATGAGGTGTTGCTTAATGGCTTTCTTGCTCAAAGTGCTTAGTGATATTCTCCAAAGCCCTCAACTACTTTCTCATATCCACATATGACCCAAAGCAAAAGTCCAACTCGGCCTCACCGATTCTTCCTATCCGGCGCCACCGAGTTCAGATGTCATAGACACTGCCACAAACCCTAATCAAGTCGGTCTCACCGATAGGGTCTCGGTCTCACCGAAATGGGATTGTAATCTCTCTGTTTCCCTTCTTAACGTTTCGGTCCAACCGAGATGAGCGATCGGTCCCACCAAGATTGCAATGCAAACTCTCTGTTTCCCTTTCGTAACGTTTCGGTCCAACCGAGATGAGCGAATCAGTCCCACCGAGTTTGCCTGACCAACCCTCTGTGTGTCCATTACCAAAATCAGTCTCACCGTGTTTGAGTAATCGGTCTCACTGAGATTACGTTATGCCCTAACCCTAACCATATCGGTCCCACCAAGTTGACATGTCGGTCCCACCGAAAATCCTAACGGTCACATTATTTGCTAAATCGGTCCGACCGAGTTTGACGATTTGGTCCCACCGAGAATGGTAAGTTGTGTGTAACGGTTAGATTTTGTGTGGAGGCTATATATACCCCTTCACCCACTCTTCATTCGTGGAGAGAGCCATCAGAACATGCCTACACTTCCAACCTACATTTTCTGAGAGAGAACCACCTACACTTGTGTTGAGGTCAAGATATTCCATTCCTACCATATGAATCTTGATATCTAGCCTTCCCCAAGTTGCTTTCCACTCAAATCTTCTTTCCACCAAATCCAAATCCTCTGAGAGAGAGTTGAGTGTTGGGGAGACTATCATTTGAAGCACAAGAGCAAGGAGTTCATCATCAACACACCATTTGTTACTTCTTGGAGAGTGGTGTCTCCTAGATTGGCTAGGTGTCACTTGGCAGCCTCCGACAAGATTGTGGAGTTGAACCAAGGAGTTTGTAAGGGCAAGGAGATCGCCTACTTCGTGAAGATCTACCCTAGTGAGGCAAGTCCTCCATGGGCGACGACCATGGTGGGATAGACAAGGTTGCTTCTTTGTGGACCCTTCGTGGGTGGAGCCCTCCGTGGACTCGCACAGCCGTTACCCTTCATGGGTTGAAGTCTCCATCAACGTGGATGTACGATAGCACTACCTATCGGAACCACGACAAAAACATTCGTGTCTCCAATTGCGTTTTCCTTCTCAAACTCCTCCCCTTTACCTTCATATGCAATTGTTTTACATTCCGTTGCTATACTTTTAGAATTGCATGTGTAGGTTGATTGCTTGACTTGTTCTAAGTTGCTAAAATCTGCCAAGAACTAAAATTGGGAAAAGGCAAGTTTTTTATTTGGTCAAGTCTAATCACCCCCCTCTAGACATACTTTTGATCCTACAAGTGGTATCAGAGCTTTGGTCTCCATTTGCTTTGATTTCCATAGCTTTTGGTGGTCATAGCCTTGGTTTCACAACCTAGGAGAGTATGGCGTCTAGCGAGGGAAATTACCACCGTAGAGGTCCTTACTTTGATGGTACTAATTTTGCTAGTTGGAAGCATAAGATGAAAATGCATATTCTTGGACATAACCTTGCCGTTTGGGCTATTGTGTGTATTGGCTTGCAAGGTGAATTCTTTGATGGGAGAGAACCGAACCGTGAAGCTACCGCGGAAGAGTTGAAGATGCTGCAATACAACGCTCAAGCTTGTGATATCCTCTTCAACAGATTGTGCCCCGAAGAATTCAACAAAATCAGCCGTCTTGAGAATGCAAAGGAAATTTGGTATACATTGATTGATATGCATGAAGGTACCGACTCCGTGAAGGAATCCAAGTTGGATGTGCTTCAAAGTCAGCTTGACAAGTTCAAAATGAAGGATGGTGAAGGTGTCGCTGAAATGTACTCTAGGCTTGCTCTTATCACAAATGAGATTGCTGGCTTAGGAAGTGAGGAGATGACCGACAAATTCATCATCAAGAAGATCCTAAGAGCTTTGGACGGAAAATATGATACCATGTGCACATTGATCCAAATGATTCCCAATTACAAAGATCTCAAGCCAACGGAAGTCATTGGAAGAATTGTTGCTCATGAGATGTCACTCAAGGATAAGGAGGAGCTCCACATCAAGTCAAGTGGTGCTTACAAAGCCTCATGTGAAGCTCCCACATCATCAAGTGAGAAACAAACCTTTAATGAAGAATTGAGCCTAATGGTGAAGAACTTCAACAAGTTCTACGAGAGTAGAAGCAAGGAAAGAAGTTCCAAGTCAAGGTCCTACAATGACAAAAGATCTTCTAGTCGTGAGCGAAATTGCTACAATTGTGGAAGACCCGGACACTATTCCAATGAGTGTACAACACCCTACAAAAGAAGAGAAGATTCTCCAAAAAGAAGAAGTAGAAGAGAAGAATCACCATCAAGAGAAAGAAGGAGTAGAGATGATCGTTATGAACGAAGAACATCCCGGAGAAGCAAGGATTCGGAAAGGAAGGACAAGTCATCAAGGAGCTACAAAAAACGAAGACATCAAGCTCATGTTGGTGAATGGGTATCCGGCTTCGACTCTGACAATCACTCTAAGAGAAGCTATCACTCTGACTCCAAATATACTCAAGATGAAGGTGTTGCCGGTCTAGCACTTGTGTCTACCAACTCTTACAACATATTTGATTCACCAAATGAAGGACTTGGAAGATGCTTCATGGCTAAAGTCCCAAAGGTATCACACCCCGAGTATGTTGATTTCAATAGTGATGAAGATGACTTGTTAGGTGATGATGATTTACTTGTTGACAACTCAAGTGATGAATACTATGATGAAACGTCAATTAATCATGCTAATCAAGATAAAATGAATGACAATGATAAGGAGAAGATTGAGCTCCTAACTAAAGAACTAAACACTCTTAAGTTAGCTCGTGAAACTATCTTAGGAGATCATCGAGAACTTTTAAGGACTCATGAGAAGTTACATTTTGAAAAGCTCAATCTTGAGCAAGAGCATGAGTTCTTAAAGGCAATCAATGATGATCTTCGCAAAAAAAGTTCTTCTTACAATGCCAAGCGTTTACTCTTATCTACTTACATGCCTCAAGTCAAGTCTAGTAACAAGAACAAGAAAGATTCTTCCTCTAGTAGTAACAATAATCATGCTAAATCCAATGTTGTTGCTTCTAGTAGTTCTCTTGATTCCACTAATGATTCTCTTAGCCAAGTTACACTTGAGCAAGAAAATTGCTTATTGAAGCGAATTATAGAGAAAGGTGTTTACAAGAGCCTTGCCGGGAGTAAGCAATTCGAGGAAATTGTACGCAAGCAAGGAAGGCACCAGAAGAACCAAGGTGTTGGTTTTGAACGAAAGTTCAATGCCAATGGAGTTGAGTGGGAAGAAGATCAATACCCCAAGACGAAGTTTGTTCCTCAACAAGAGAAGTATGATCCTACTTCTTTCAAAGGAACACAAGCTCAAGATGATCTTCCACCACAAGACCACAAGCAAAAAGGCAAGGACAAGCTTCAAGAGGAGATTGATGCATTTTAAGAAGCTCCTAAGGCCTTGGTCAAGTGGCTTCCCAAGACTACATCAAGTTCTACTTCATCGAGTACAACTACAACTCCAAGGATTCCCATCAAGATGATGTGGATCCCGAAGAAGAAGAACTAGAGAGTTCTTGAGGGTGACTCTGCCAACATACTTCACTCTTATCATTTAGCAAGGACAAGTGCAATCAACTTCCACATCTTGCACTAGTTCAAGGAGTCACAAACCCTCTTCTTGGTAAGACAAGGGACAAGGTAACCTAATGCTTTCATGGACATCATCTTGTCTGTGCATCACTCTATGTCTATGGATATCCTTGTTTGTTCCTTGTGGGACTAACCCGTGTAGGTATTGAAAGTGCAACTCACTCCAATGGATAGCTCCGAAGGATCTACATCAACATTGAGCATCCACATCTGCAACACCTACATGAAGTTATCATCGACAAAACTCAATGTTAGTTCATCCCTCTTAGGGGGGATATCACATCTAGGGGGAGCTTTACTCTAAGAATTGAGCTAAGGCAACTCTAATGGTGTGAACACAACAATGCTTTATGTAAAATTGGTAACCCCACTGGTGCTTAAACGATGAGTATGACATATGATCAAGTGTTCTCATTTGACTCCTAAGACAATATACTCATATATAGATGACGTAGTCATCGCCAATTGCTTGATAGATGCTAGAATTGTGTGTGTATGCTTTGACACATATTTCATTTGCCATTTTATTGTGTGAGCATGTTGGTTGCATATTTTACTCATTCAAGGACATCCACTTGTAGTTTTGATTGTTTGGATTCTTTTTCTTTTGCCAAGTGGATGGAAAAGAATGCCTAAGAACCTTCTCTATCTATCTATGCTTTTCTTGTCTCAAACTCTATTCATGCTATATCACAAAGTTTGATCAAGTCAGATTCAAACCACTCTGCGTGAGGAGCACTCGGAGTCCCCGATTCATCATAGACTTAAACTTCCAAAACCTCTTTGTGCGTTTCGGTCTGACCGATTCAACCTTTTCGGTCATACCGAGATCACTAAGTTGATCTAGGTTTTCAATCTCGATGCAACCGATTTGAACTTTTCGGTCACACCGAGTTGCAGTAACTGCTTGCAGTAATGCATCTCGGTGCCACCGAGTTGTTCCACTCGGTCACACCGATAGGGTCAGGCTATATATACCCCCGGGTCAAAATTTGGAAATTATTTTGAAACTCCTCGCCCGCGCACAGCCTGCTCTGCCTCTTGGGGTCTCCGGATAGTCCCCCTCGTCGCCAGCGACCTCCTGCCGCTGGTCTCCGCCGCTGTTAATGGGATTCTGCTTTGCCGTTGCCGCCGTAGCAAATCCATCGCTGCATTAGGGTATGGATTTCAACTTTGTGCTATTCTTAACTCCGATTCCTAGCACATTGCATTGCCATGAATCTTGCCACGTTTGAAATCTTCCTATCCAGCGAAATCACTCTGTAGTTTAGTTTTGGATTGAAAATTTAGGGTTAGGTTTCCGCCGAATTCATCTCGGACCGACCGAGTTGTAGAAATCGTTCTCACCGATTTGGCTCAGGCCATTGCACATGTGTTTCTCGGTCTGACCGAGAATTGCAAATCGGTGTGAACGAGTTTGATTCTTTGTGAAACCCTAGCAGTCTCGGTGCCACCAAACTGTGACTCGGTCTGACCGAGTTCACTAGTTTAGGTTCCAAAAGCTGCTTCGGTATCACCGAGTTTACAAATTGGTTGCTCCGAAATGCTTTCTGTGGAGAACTAAAACTAAGTTTTTGACTGATTAGTTTGCAAAAACCTCTGTGCTTTGTGATGCTCATCTACTCTACCTAATCTACATCTATTCACAGGGTCTGCTTTCAGAGTTTGCATCATGTTAGATCAGAGTGACAGTCAGAACAAGTCTGGGGAGCAAGTCCATATGAGTGACGACACTAGTCCCTCCAGCAGTTATGATGATGGCAGCAGGAGCACACCCAACAATTTGCCAAAGGCAGCCACCAGGACCAGGAAGAAGAGAACCTCAGATTCTAAATATGAGGACTATGTGGTTGTTGAGGATGAGGCCACTTCCAAGAAGAAGGTGCTGAAGAAGGAATATGGCACAACAACATCCACTAAGCCAGGAATGCAAAAGAAGGCACCTGCCAGGAGAATTCCCACTTCCAAACCTAGGAAGGTTGCCACTGGTGAAACCATGAACTTCACCATTGAGTCTGATGATGAAGTTGTTGGCCAAGACAAGAAGAAGAAGAAGAGAGTCAGAACTACTACTGCCAAAGTACTTGGCAAGCCCTCTATGAGGAGAGACTCTGAAGAAGAAGAGGAAGAGGTTGCTGCACCAACACCTAAAGCTCAGAAGCTGATGGGAGATGCTATAAGATCAGGGGTTGCTCCACCTAAGCCCAAAGATGCTCCCAAGGCTGCTGCTCCTAAGCCCAAGTCTGCACCTAAGAGGAACACTAGGAGTATTCCAGCTGAAGAGAAGAACAAGGCCATAGTTCCTGAGGCTGCTAATGATGAATAAGATGACACACTTGTCTTGAGAAAGTTGAAGCCCAAGATTCCTGATCATAATGATGCTCATCTAGTTGCAGAAGATATGAAGCTCAAGAAGAATGCAGGTCTGAGACTGTGGAGATAGACTGATCCCTATGCTATCAGGAGGAGAACTGTTGTGGATTACAGGTTCCACACTAAGGAACAACAAGATTTCTATGGGACAGTGTTGCTTGAGATAAAGCCCATAGTATGTGACATGAGATGGGTTGACTGGGAGTACATCAGGAAGAATGAAGAGCACTATCCTGGAGTTTATGACAGTTTCATGTCTTGTGGAGTCGATGACTTTGTTGGGCAGAAGGTGACAAAGTGGAATGATGAGATCATTATGCAGTTCTACTCCACAGCTCATTTCTACCCAGATGGGAAGATAGTCTGGATGTCAGTGGGTACTAGGTACCAATCAATAGTTGAAGAATGGTCTGAGTTGATAAATGCTCCAAAAGAGAATGAGGATGACTTGGATGTCTTTGCCAAGAAGAAGAAAGACCACAACTCCACGGCTCACATGTACAGAGAGATCCCGATTGCTGCACTAGAGACACATAAGTTTGGATCTGTACATTATCTGTTGTCAGGATTGCCTACTATCAACTGGATCTTAAGGCACACTTTTTTGCCCAAGTCAGGTGATCACAAGATGATCAGAGGCCATGCAATTAACTTGCTGCATATATTTGATGTGCTCAAAAATTCAAAGTCATGAGCCTGATTGTGGAAACAATCAAAAGGACTGCTGCTGATCAGAAGAGGAGTTGTGGGTATGCTCCACAGATTCAGGAGCTTATAAAATCCAAGATGGGCATAGGCACATATCTTTTGGACAAGGAGCACCTGCCCATCTACCCTGATTTTGAGGACAACACCATTGTGATGGATGAGAATGAACCATCATCTGTGCAAGCACAAGAGAAGAAAGAGAAGGAAAGGGCTGAGAAAGCTACTAAGATGCCAACTGCTGAAGACCCATCTCAGATTTTCCTGAAGAGCAAGCAAGATCAGCTTGGCTACTTGATTGCCTCCACCTTGAGGATTGAGAAGGGCTTGGCCACCCTGATTCAAAACTAGGAGAGCTTGGAGAGAATCATAGAGCAGAAGTTTTATGCTCTTTATGTCAAATTCACTGAGAACCAAACTGCAGTTGAGCAACTTCAGGAGGATGTGAAGGAGAAGAAGGGCAAGTCTACCACAGATGCTTTTGCTAGAGTGCCCAGAGGACAGAGATCTGCTGCAGTGCCTGTTCCAAACACCAGAGCTACATCATCTGCACCAGCTACAACTTCAGTGCCTCCAGCTCCAGCACCCACTCCACCAGCTCCAACTACATCAACAGAAGTCTTCGTCCAAGGAGCCATCTCTACACCATCACATGAAGACCAAGCCTGAGAGTCATTTAGCACTATGCATTTTTACGAACTTTTTGGTAACTTGTTGCCAAATGGGGAGAAAAATGTATAGATCATAGGCTTCCAGAGAGAGTGTTGCTTTTGATCTGTCTTGTCTTTTTGGTGATTGAACTTCGTTTCATGTGTTTGCTTGTTTGCTTGATACTTTATGCCTTGTGTGATATTGTTGGATGATCATGTGTTTGATCATATGCTATGCTACATTAATGCTTGTTGGATGATATTATCTCTTATATTCTCATATGATCATTCACTTTGCTTGGTGATGAGTGCATGTATTTCATTATTATAATTTTGAGCGCTCCACCAAGATGTATGTGACATGGAAGAGTGACTCATGATCCTAACTCATTGTGCATTTGCAGTCCAAAGAAAATTTTAAATAATGCTCAAATTTAGGGGGAGCTCTTACTTTTCACATACTTCTCAAAGCGACAATGTTTCTCAATCTTATTATCATTTGTCGAAGCTTTGATCTATATGTTGTCATCAATTACCAAAAAGGGGGAGATTGAAAGTGCAACTATCCCTGTGTGGTTTTGGTAATTCCTAACAACATATATCTCATTGAGATAATGCTATTTCAAGATAAATATTTCAGGAAAGCTCAATGATTGGCATGGCATGGATGAGAAAAGTGGATCCCTCAAAATGCTAAGGACAAAAGGATTGGCTCAAGCTCAAAGCACAAGACTCTACATTTTCTATTTTTAGTAATCCAAGATCACATTGAGTCTATAGGAAAAGCCAATACTATCAAGGAGGGATGAGGTGTTGCTTAATGGCTTTCTTGCTCAAAGTGCTTAGTGATATGCTCCAAAGCCCTCAACTACTTTCTCATATCCACATATGACCCAAACCAAAAGTCCAACTCGGGCTCACCGATTCTTCCTATCTGGCGCCACCGAGTTCAGATGTCATAGCCACTGCCACAAACCCTAATCAAGTCGGTCTCACCGATAGGGATATCGGTCTCACCGAGATGGGATTGTAATCTCTCTATTTCCCTTTGTAACATTTTGGTCCAACCGAGATGAGCGATCGATCCCACCGAGATTGCAATGCAAACTCTCTGTTTCCCTTTCGTAATGTTTCGGTCCAACCAAGATGAGCGAATTGGTCCCAACGAGTTTGTCTGACCAACCCTCTATGTCCATTACCAAAATCAGTCTCACCGAGTTTGAGTAATCAGTCTCACCGAGATTACATTATGCCCTAACCCTAACAGTATCGGTCCCACCGAGTTGACTTGTCGGTCCCACCGAAAATCCTAACAGTCACATTATTTGCTAAATCGGTCCATGGAGTTTGACAATTTGGTCCCACCAAGATTGGTAAGTTGTGTGTAACGGTTAGATTTTGTGTGGAGGCTATATATATCCCTCCACCCACTCTTCATTCATGGAGAGAGCCATCAGAACATGCCTACACTTCCAACCTATATTTTCTGAGAGAGAACCACCTACACTTGTGTTGAGGTCAAGATATTCCATTCCTACCATATGAATCCTGATCTCTAGCCTTCCCCAAGTTGCTTTCCACTCAAATCTTCTTTCCACCAAATCCAGATCATGTGAGAGAGAGTTGAGTGTTGGGGAGACTATCATTTGAAGCACAAGAGCAAGGAGTTCATCATCAACACACCATTTGTTACTTCTTGGAGAGTGGTGTCTCCTAGATTGGCTTGGTGTCACATGGGAGCCTCCGACAAGATTGTGGAGTTGAACCAAGGAGTTTGTAAGGGTAAGGAGATTGCCTACTTTGTGAAGATCTACCCTACTGAGGCAAGTCCTTCGTGGGCGATGGCCATGGTGGGATAGACAAGGTTGCTTCTTCGTGGACCCTTCGTGGGTGGAGCCCTCCGTGGACTCACGCAGCCGTTACCCTTTGTGGGTTGAAGTCTCCATCAACATGGATGTACGATAGCACCACCTATCGGAACCACGACAAAAACATCCGTGTCTCCAATTGCCTTTGCCTTCTCAAACTCCTCCCCTTTACCTTCATATGCAATTGTTTTACATTCCGCTGCTATACTCTTTGAATTACATGTGTAGGTTGATTGCTTGACTTGTGCTAAGTTGCTAAAATTTGCCAAAAACTAAAATTGGGAAAAGGCATGTTTTTTATTTGGTCAAGTAGTCTAATCACCCCCCCTCTAGACATACTTTAGATCCTACAACTTGTTCCTTGCATCCGCCATCGTATAGAGTAGAAAAGGGAGAGGAGTCAGAAATGAGAAGAGAGTAGTGACCTATGGTTTTAGCTTAGTGGTTGTGTCCTACAGTCAGCGTGTGCTCTGATACCATCTTGTAGTGACCAGACCTCATACAGTCTGATCTCTGTGCATCAGTGTCATCCCTGGATCGGTAATGTTGACACGCACAGTACTCGAGGATTTATAACAGAGTAGCAACCACAAACTTATTACATCGAATGTCTCAAAATAGAACTTATTACAATAATATGGCTTAAGGCCATCTAAAACGATAACAGCGGAAGGCTTGGAAGATAGAGTGAGTCCATCAACTCCAACGGCATAGCTAAGTGAAAGACAACGACCTATGGCACCTTACTCGTCGTCTGAAAAGTCTGCAACATGAAATGTTGCATCCCGAAATGGGTCAGCACATGGAATATGCTGGCAATGTAACACATAGAGTAATGAACAGTATAATTGCTATCACTACATGCATATATGGCTGGTGGAAAGCTCTATGGTTACAATTTTGCATAAAGCCCCTACAACAAAGGAATAAATTTTGTTTAACTATCATAGTGGTTGTTAAACATTGAGAAGGTTCCTCCAACTCAATCCCAATTAAACATCATCATTAACGCAATCAAATTAATTTAGAGTGATGAGATCAACATGATAATCCAAGAACCAGATACTCAAAACATCCATAACCAGTGACACAACTAACCATGATTAGTTTATACACTCTGAAGAGGTTTGCGCACTTTTCCCCACAAGACTCAAATACATCAATGGTTGGAGATTCGAGACACAGTCTTTCTGAAGTGTTAACTCTCTACTCTGGATAGACAATACCACCTACAACCCACTACATCTGCTAGTCTACCTCTTCAAGAGCTTCAGGCAACTTACTCAACTATGCCAGAGCCCATATTGGCTTGTGGCTGCACATGGAAGTTTCTAGCATGAATAATCTTATGATCCCTTTGAGCCTGGGTGGCGGACCGTAGGATGATCACACGGGTACTCCGGATATCCTAGGACAACACTGGATTCTCCAGGTGCCCTGACAACCACTAGGTACTCAAGTGTGCCTTCAAGCAATCCACCCAGATGTGTATTTAAGTAGCCACCTTAAGTAAACCATTAATTAACAATACTCACATCTTTCATGGATACACTCACCCAATCCATGTCTACAAGCATAGCATAGCAATCCTGAGCATAACGTAGAAATACTCCCAAAGGTTTGATAATAAAAGGGCAATAGGTTCTACCTCATCATCTACTTCCCAAAACCCACACGTTATTCAGATCCTAACCATGCAATGTTTGAGGGTTGATCTAATGCATAAAAACTAGGTAGTAAAGAGGTATGACCAAAGTGTTACTTGCCTTGTTGATGATCCGTGAAACCTAGAGACTCGTAGTAGCACGCTTCGCACTCCGGGTACTCCATCACAAACAAACAAAGCATACAATAATCACTCAACTAGAAGCACGGGTAAAACTCAAATAAGGGATTGACTAGAAAGTTCAATTTAAGAACTCCGGTTTGCAAAAAGAATCAAATCAAATTGAGCAACAAAACTCAAACTACGAAAGAATCAAGATTCATTTACTAATCTGGACTAAAGTCAAATTTTACAGTACCAAAATCTTGTTCAAGTTAGTTAAACAGAAAGAGGGCTTCGAGACGAAGATCTAGGCGCTTGAATCGCCTGATTCTGATAAACTAGCGAAAAGATAAACTAAAACGAAGATCAGGGCAGAAATCGCGATCGAAAATAATCGCGGAAAAACCCCGGAAAAAAAACCGACGAACAGGCTAACGAACGAATGTTCGCTGTTTGCGGCTAAAGGGTGAACACCATTCGTTAAAACGAACGTACGGACGAACGTCCGCTATTTAACTAAACCAGAAAAAACCGATCTATAAAAAAACCTAGGGTTTTCGAAAAAAGCCAAGTGATTTTCTAACGAAAACCGGCGGCGGCGGGCGGCTACCTCGGCGAGGTCCAGCGGGATTGGCAGCGGCGGCGGTGAGCGGATCCGGCGGCGGGCGGCGGAACAAGGCGGTGGCTACGCTGCGGGGCGGCGCCGAGGCGACGGGGTGGCGGCGGCGCGGGACGGCGGCTCGGCTGCGGCGGTGGCGCGGATCCGGCGGCAGCGGGGCGGATCGGGCGGGGCTAGGGTTCGGCAGGTGGGGGTGGCTCAGCTCGGGCCTTCGGCATATAAAGGGCTGGCCGGGTCAGTGTCCCGGGCGAACACGGCCCGGTAAGTCGGTTCGTTTTTTAAATATTCCAACGCGCAGAAAAACGAATTAAAGAAATACTAAACAGACTCCAAAAATCCTGAAATAAATTTTCCCCGTCCTCTAAAAATATAGCAGACCAAGTGAACATTTATTTGGGCCTCTAATGCAATTTTGAAAACGCACTTTTTTCATAATTCAAATAAAATAGCGATAAAACTCCGAATAAAAATCTTATTTGATTTTAATATTTTCCTCCAATATTTCTTTATTCGGGGAAGTCATTTTATCCCCTCTCTTTTATGTTCATCTAAGAAATATTTGAAGAGAAAAATAATTAAAATCAAATGATCCTCTTTTCAAAATTTGAGAAAACTCAAATATGAAAATAACGAAATCCCCAACTCTCTCCGCGGGTCCTTGAGTTGCGTAGAATTTCTAGGATCAACCCAAAATGCAATAAAATATGATATGCAATGATGATCTAATGTATAACATTCCAAATTGAAAATTTGGGATGTTACCCCGGGTCATCGAGGTGGCCACACCATGGGCCACAGGCAGGCAAGTCTGGGTATCCTTGTTCTCAAAATGCCAACAGCCGCGGTACACTCTACTCGAGCCGTCCGCCCCTCTTGCTCGCCATTGAGGCGGTCGTGGCACGTTCCACTCTGTCGTCCCTGCGTGCTCTTGTCGCCGTTGATGCAAATTTACAATGGCAACGGTTAATAATTATCTTACATATTCAGGATAATTTAAAATGCCACATGCGGCAACACCCAAAACACACACGAGCTATATATGCTTAGTGACTTAAAATGTTGATATGTGGCATTTGCATACAACCATAATAAAATGTAAGCTAAAAGACTAAGCTGGTGGCGTTTCGACAATGGTCTTCTTGGACTCTGTGATCAGCATACCACCCATACGGCCGTTCATTCTGAGTGTCCCGACCCGCGACCAGGGTAACCGTGTCCGCCTACGGAGCTGCTGGCGCTGGGAGGCTCTTGGGGCTGCTGGGCCTCTTCCAGTATTGCTAGACAGCATGCAATCACGCACATGACACACCAGCGGAACCGCTCCATTTCCATGTCTCTGCCCTGATAGCAACTCCGGCACACGTCCCAGTCACGCACCTCCATCCTGTCAATGGCAGTTGGGCGTATGCCGGTATGTGTGGGTAACTAGCTAGCAAGAGGATCAGTGGCGAGTCACCGCCGCCAACCATTGTTGTGGTATTTATAGCTAGCAGCTGGCTATGAGATTGGGGATTTTACAATTCTCCCCTGTGGAGCGCGAGAATCCTTCGCGGGAGCGCAGGAAGACTAAGTGGAGCATATAACCCGACAACCGTATGCGGTGTCACCTGTTATCACACACGTGCTAACATAAGGAAACATATGTGTAACTTACTAATCATCACACACGAGTACTCGCACATGCATCGTCTGTGATATCCTAGCCATCGCATGCAACTAGCTTGCATTTTTGAAAGGAAAAAAATCTACACACAGAATAACACACGAATTAACTATAGTAATCGTCTGTATTCTATTTTTCTTATCGCAAACAGTTCATCGGAGTGGGTTGTTTGCTACGTATCACACACGTCTTGTTTACAGGAATCGTTTTTGTTCCTTTGGCTCATCACAAACAGTCCATCAATGTGAAGTACATACCACATATCGCACACATCTTGTTAAGTTGAACCGTTTCTATTGTGTTGCCTAATCAAACACAGTTCATCCGATTGAGTTGTATGTCGTATATCGCACACACCTTGATCTCACTGACCATTCGCACACACCTTGATATGGCTACCTGTTTCTATTATTCCGGATCATCACAAACAGTTCGTATGGATTAACCATATGCTATGCATTTGCACATGCAACTACAATCTGAATCGCGTCTGATGTCTCCGCCATCGCAAACATTTGGTATAATTTTTTACAGTTATTTTACATCACTGTTTGCGATTAATGCATCTCTGATTGTACTGTCGCGTTTGGACCATCTTGCAGTAGTGGCAGTATAGTCCTAAGATAAACCCTTCCCTTGATATTGATTCATACTTAGCGTAGATCTGAAGTAAGTCTTGCGGGTACTTTGGATGAGTACTCACGGCTGCTCTCCTACCTTTTTCCCCTCTACCCAGTTGCTGCGATTAGATGACACAGCCCCGGAGCTAGTTGATCCCGCCGATGGCTACTACAACCTCGATGGAGCCTACTACTATGAAGAGACTGACGGCCAGGAGTAGTTAGGAGGCCCCAGGTAGGAGGCCTGCGCCTTTTCGATCTAGATATCGTTGTTTTGCTAGCCTTCTTAAGGAAAACGTGTCTAATTATGTACGTACTCAGATATTGTTGCTTTCGCTGACTTATGTATTCGGGTCCTCGTGGCCCTAGCTTGTCATTTAAAGCTTTATGTTTGAATTTGTGTCTAGATCTGTGTTGTGATACCTTCCCGTGAGTCTCTGGCCTTGATCTTTCATGTTTGTGTGTATGGTTAGTGCACGGTCGAGGCGGGAGCGTCACAATGGGGGCCGAAAGCCATCTGTGGGCCCCACAAGGCATCATGGCACACCCAGGGGGTGGCCACGCCCTATTGCATTATGGGCAACTGGTGGCCCCTATCTGGTCAGCTGGCACGCTGCACATGCACTTCTCCGAGTTGAGCTTGATCTGGTACCAATGCAGGTTGGCGAAAGTTTCCTTGAGGTCGGCTAGGAGCGTGAGGTGCTGCTTGGTCCTCACCACGATGGCGTCAACATAGATGTGCACGTTGTGGCCGATCAGGGCAGCAAGCATTTCTTCATGCAGCGCCAAAAGGTGGCGCCGACATTCTTCAGCCTGAACGACATGATGATATAGTTGTACGCCCCAAAGGGTATGATGAAGGATGTTGTCGGTGTCAAAACCGGCGGATCTCGGGTAGGGGGTCCCGAACTGTGCGTCTAGGCGGATGGTAATAGGAGACAAGGGACACGATGTTTTACCCAGGTTCGGGCCCTCTCGATGGAGGTAAAACCCTACGTCCTGCTTGATTAATATTGATGATGTGTGTTACAAGAGTGGATCTACCACGAGATCAAGGAGGCTAAACCCTAGAAGCTAGCCTATGGTATGATTGTTGTTCGTGCTATGGACTAAAGCCATCCAGTTTATATAGTCACCGGAGAGGGCTAGGGTTACACAAAGTCGGTTACAATGGTAGGAGATCTACATATCCGTATCGCCAAGCTTGCCTTCCACGCCAAGGAAAGTCCCATCCGGACACGGGACGAAGTCTTCAATCTTCTATCTTCATAGTCTTGGACTCCGGCCGATGATGATAGTTCGGCTATCCGGACACCCCCTAGTCTGGAACTCCCTCAGTAGCCCCCAAACCGGGCCTCAGCGACGACGAGTCCGACGCGTTTATTGTCTTCGGCGTTGCAAGGCGGGTTCTCCTTCAAACTTCATGTTCCTGTGGAATAGTGTCAAGCTTCCTTATAAATGTTGCGCCCCTTGGCTTCTACGCCCAATAATGGCCTTCTTCCACGTGTCGTATGAATGCGAAAAGCTAGGGTATTTTTACATTTTACCCCCTAGCCGTGCGAACGAGATGCCTATAAGAGAGGCGAGGATCTAGATCCAGCTCACACCATCCTCCATCCGCAAGTCCTCATCGAAGCGCCTCTGACAAAAACCCATTCCATCATGGATAGTCGACGCGGCTCCTCCTCTCATGCTCCCAGCCTAAGCCAAGAGATTGGGGGAGATGCTCCGTTCCACACAGCAAGCTAGTGGCGCTCTAAACCGAGGGATATCTTCCCCCAGCTTTCATGGTTCCAGTTCGAACCGGACTGGCCACCTTCAAGGGCGGAAAGCAGGTGGAGAGCGTCCCCAACCCTTCCAAAGGAGAGCGGGTATGCTTCGTCCCTTATCTAATAAGGGGACTCGGATTTCCCATACACCCGTTTCTCCGGGGGCTCCTGGAGTTCTACGGACTCCAGCTTCACCACCTCACACCTGCCTCCATTTTGCACATCGCGGGCTTTGTAGCTCTTTGCGAGCTGTTCCTGGGCATCGAGCCCCATTTTGCGCTGTGGAAGAGATTGTTTTGCCTCGTACCCCGTTCCTATGAGGGGTCGATATGTCAAGTGGGCGGAGCCCAAATATGGCGCATCGCTGGGACCGGATATCTATCCGGCACCCCGAAGAAGGCGTTCGAAGACTGGCCTTCAGAATGGTTCTACATGGAGGACGCCCCTCTGCCGGATCCAGTTCGGATCGGCCTCCCGGAGTTCAGTAATGCTCCCTTGAAGAAACGCCTGAGTTGGCGCCCGCGGAGCCCTCAACGGGAGGAGGATGGGAGCGTCCATTATCTGATGGGCCGGATTAGGTTACTGGCCCACTCCAGATTGACCATGATTGGAATCATGGCCATGTGCATATGCAAGGGGTGCAGCCACTCCAATATAGGGGCCACCCCATGTGGGATTTCAACGGGGAAGACGACGCCACCCGTCATGGCCGCAAAGGGCCGAGCTCGGCAGCCGATCTGGCAAAGATCCTGTCCGGCTTGTACAAGGGGGAGGAGGAGGACTTTCTCCGCACGAATCCATTGAACGGATTCTCCATGAACAACCCTCGGAGCTGGGTAAGTGGACGTTTATCTACCCGATCCATACTTCCAAAGTCAAGTATTTTACTTTGTGATTTCGATGCAGGAGCTGCGCCGGGACGTGGAGGGCATACGAAGCCTAACTCCACAGCCCGAGGATCCGGAACGATCCTTTGATCCAACCTCCGAAGAGGAACCAGACATAAAGGTGGAGCTGATTGACGGGGTGTTCCACCAACTTAGCATGGACAATGCTCTAGTCGCCATTACGGCTGACTACCCCGGCTTGATTCTGGCCTCCCAGGTGACTACGACCAAGCTCTTGACACCATCATTTGATCCGTGCTCAACTCTGACCATCCTATACTGATGGTGCATCGCAGGAGGTGCCTTTAAGGCGGGAAGCCGAACCTGCGGCGGCTGACCAACAAGGGTCAGTTCGGCCCAGCAGGCGGAAGAGGAGTGCGACGCAAATCGAAATGTCGCCGCAACGGTACGGCGCACCGTTGTTTTTAAGGGAAGGATCCCTATGAGGTATATTAACACTCATAACTCTTTCCAGGAGGAAGAGTGCTCGCCGGACAGTGTCCGGAGAGGTTGCCAATCAAGCCTCTGCCAGCCATGCTCCATCGCGTGGTCCGGAAGTGGAGGCGAACACAAGGCAAGAGCCAGATGCTCCTCCGACAGAGGATGCCGACAGGCTGTCCGCCACCCGGTCTGAGGTGGAGAGCACCATGAATCACAGGCGTCGCCGGACAGTTCTTCGTGACGCGTGTTTCTCCCCGGAGGCGTTGAATGCCTTTGATGCAGGAAACGCGCACCTCCGTGCTGCTCAAGATGGTTTGACCAGAGCCACAGAGCAGTATGTGAAGGACATACGGGTAAGTAATTTTAATAGTTATATATGCTAGTAGCCCCCGAGACTTAAAATAGTTAAAACAACTGATTTAAGGATCATTTATTATGCAGGATCTTACGGAGAAGAATACCCACCTGTCCCAGGAGCTCCAAGAGTGCAAGGCCCAACTTGAGGCCGCACTAGCCACCACCGGGGGAGCCACCGAGACCCCCGCCGATAATACGTGCTTCGAAAATAGAAGTAGTTAACAAAGTGCGGCGTGTGCGTAAATCTGACAGTAATATTGCAGAGGGCGCCGGACTAGATCCGGACAAGCAACAACTACTGCGTCAGCTAAAGGCCGGCGAGAGGGTGCTTCTGAAGGTGCAGCAGGAGAGAAACAAGCTCCAAGATGCCCACACCCAACTAGGAGAAGAGCTGAAAGGTGTTCGGGCCCAGCTGTCGGGCTCCGTGAAGGAGAATCAGCGGCTTCGTCGCGGCATTTATAGTAAGTGCTTGAGCAAATTCCTTAGAAAAGAAGAATTCGGCGAGGAAGTCAATTGACAGAAATGTGTCTTTTAGGTGTGCTCATAGGTCACCCTGCAGAGTAAATGCCTAGTTCAATGGGTGACCAACTTCCCGAGCTGGTTCAACTGCTCGAACGTGTTCGGCAGGCGATGAGTGGCGTTGTTCAGGCTTTATGGCCTTTCGTCTCCCTACCCGAGGGCCTTAGAGAGCTTGCTGAGAAGCTTCAGGGAGCACGGCGATGCCTCCGTCTGTGGAAAATATCAGCCTACCGTCAAGGCGCCAGGGAGGCCTGGGCCATGGTGAAGACGCGGTACCCGAAGGCTGACCCAAACCATATGGCCGAGGTCGGACCGGCAGGGCCTGATGGTAAGGAGATCCCTGTGAGCTTAATGTATGGCCAAGTAGAACTGGCCGCGAAATATTCCCAACAGGACTTTAAATTAGACAGCCTGTTAGATGGAATTGAAGAGGAGTACAATCAGTCAGTTTGACGATGTAATTTGAAATGACATGTAGAATGCCTTCTAGCCGGATTGTAGATCGTTTGTCTTTGTGGACCTTTTTGCTTCAACCTCCAGACCCAACAGTCCGGAGTGTGTCCGAATACCCTTACGGTTATAGAAGAACCGGGGCATGCATGGAGACAAGGCGTCGGGGTCATAATTGCTTTATCAGACAAGTGCCCAACTAGCTATGTTATATTACATGGTTAGTAAGAAACATCTTCCAGGGAGAATAGTTCCGTTAAGGGTTCCTTTCCCTGGGAGGCATGCCCTAAAGTGCATGTCCGGACTGCGAAAATAGTAGAAAAAGCATCTGGGGGCAAATAAATAAGTAAGTAATAAATCATCTTTCAAGTCACCGACCGAATATTCTCTTAAGAATGCTAGCTTTCGGCTTCACCCAGTCTGAGGTACACATCCGGCTGACCCGGCAGTAACAATCGCAGAGGTGCTCCCTTTACCTCCTAGCCGAACAATCGGGAACGTAGGGGTAAGCACAGGAGCCAGGCAACCCAGCTTGGCCAAAACTTAAGTCATATCGATGCATATAATGGTGAATAAAAGGTACATGCGGAAGTATGACACATGTGTTGGGCATGAAGCCCGTATAAATAAGCTTCTGTTAAAGAAGCCCCCAGGTAAAACGAGTGCTAGGAGCACATCGAGTGTGTGCAAACAATGCACAAATTAGCCTATCAAAGGTATTGAGAAAAAAAGTGGGAAGAAGGAGGAGGACAAGAGATAGTGAAAATGTAAAAAGGTGGACGGGGGAGTGAGACGAACTCTGAGTCCGGCGTTAGGCGTAGAATCTTCGGAGACGGGCTGCATTCCATGGGTTCGGCTCGAGTCGGTTGTCAGATGCGTTACGTAGACGGTATGCTCCGCCGGTAAGGACTTGGTCGATGATGAAGGGACCTTCCCACTTGGGCTTAAGTTTGTCATTTTTCTTGTCCGGCAGGCGTAGAACAAGTTCGCCAACATTGTAAGCTTTGGCCCATACTTCTCTGCTTTGATATCTTCGAGCCTGCTGTTGATAAAATGCGGAACAAGCTTTTGCCACGTCCCGCTCCTCCTCTAAGGCGTCCAAATTGTCCTGCCGATCCAGCTCGGCTTCTCTTTCTTCGTACATGCGCACGCGAGGTGAGGCAAGAATTATATCGCAGGGCAGAATTGCCTCTGCGCCGTACACCATAAAAAATGGTGTGAATCCGGTAGTTCGGTTTGGTGTGGTCCGCAGCCCCCAGAGTACGGAGTCGAGCTCCTCTACCCAGTGTGTGTCAGATTCCTTGAGGGACCGCACTAGTCTGGGTTTGATGCCGCTCATGATTAGACCATTTGCTCGCTTGACTTGACCGTTAGTTTGAGGGTGATAGACTGAAGCGTGGTCGAGCTTGATGCCCATGTTTTTGCACCAGAGTTTAACCTCGTCGGCCGTGAAATTCGTGCCGTTATCAGTGATGATGCTGTGGGGGACGCCGAAACGGTGTACTACCCCGGATATGAAGTCTATCACAGGTCCGGATTCTGCCGTTTTAACCGGCTTGGCTTCAATCCATTTGGTGAATTTGTCCACCATGACCAATAAGTATTTGCGCTTGTGTTTTCCCCCTTTAAGGGGGCCAACCATGTCAAGCCCCCAGACTGCAAACGGCCAGGTGATGGGTATAGTTCTGAGGGCGGTGGGTGGCATGTGGCTCTGATTAGCAAAGAGCTGGCAACCGACGCATCGTCGGACTAAGTCCTGAGTGTCTGCCTGGGCTGTTGGCCAATAAAATCCTGTATGGAAGGCCTTGCCTACAAGGGCCTGGGCTACGGCGTGGTGCCCGCCGAGTCCGGCATGAATTTCAGCCAGGAGATTTCGCCCCTCCTCTTCGGAGATACACCTTTGAAGGACTCCGGTTGTGCTTTTCTTATAAAGTTCTCCCTCATGGACCTTGTAGGCTTTAGATCGCCGAACTATGCAGCGGGCCTCGTTTTGGTCTTGGGGAAGTTCCTGCCTAATTAAGTAGGCTAGGAATGGTTCCGTCCACGGGGCAATTACTGTCATTATTTCGTGGGCTGAAGGTGTTATTTCATTGGCTGAGCCGCCGATCGTGTCAGAATTGTCTGTGTTAGGTGATGCAGCTGGCTCCGGATTGTTATTTCCGGACTCCTCTTCCCATAATACGGATGGCTTAAAGAGCCGTTCCAGGAAGCTGTTTGGAGGGGCGGCGTCACGTTTTGCGCCGATGCGTGCTAACACATCTGCTGCCTAGTTATTATCCCGGGCTACATGATGGAATTCGAGTCCTTCGAACCGAGCTGACATTTTCAGGACGGCGTTGCGGTAAGCTGCCATTTTCGGGTCTTTGGCGTCAAAGTCTCCATTTACTTGGGATATTGCGAGGTTTGAATCCCCGCGCACCTCTAGGCGTTGAATGCCCATGGAGATTGCCATCCGGAGGCCGTGTAGAAGGGCCTCGTATTCGGCTGCGTTGTTGGAGTCCATGTACATTATTTGAAGTACGTATTGGACTGTGTCTCCAGTTGGGGACGTCAAGACCACGCCAGCCCCCAAGCCAGCCAACATTTTGGATCCATCGAAATGCATGATCCAATTGGAGTACGTGTCGTACTCTTTAGGGAGTTCGGCTTCGGTCCATTCGGCGACGAAGTCAGCCAGGAGTTGCGACTTTATAGCTCGCCGAGGTTTGTAGGTTATGTCGAATGGTAAGAGCTCAATGGCCCATTTTGCAATCCTGCCCGTTGCGTCGCGATTGTTTATAATATCGTTGAGAGGTACTTCGGAGGCCACCGTTATGGAACACTCTTGAAAGTAGTGTCGCAGCTTCTGGGATGCCATGAACACCGCATACGCTATCTTTTGATAATGTGGGTACCGGGACTTGCATGGAGTTAAGACAGTGGATACGTAGTACACTGGGTTTTGAAGAGGGAATCTGTGCCCTTCAGTTTCTCGTTCGACGACGAGTACCGCGCTGACAATTTGATGTGTTGCTGCGATATATAATAACATAGGTTCGCCCAGGTTGGGCGTGGCCAGGACCGGATTTGTTGCTAGTATGGCCTTGATTTCTTCGAGTCCGGCCGTGGCGGCATCCGTCCATTCGAAGTGTTCGGTGCGCCGGAGGAGGCGATAGAGGGGCAGAGCCTTTTCTCCCAAACGGGAGATGAAGCGGCTTAGAGCCGCTACGCACCCAGTTAGTTTTTGTATTTGCTTGAGGTCTTTTGGGATATCCAATTGTGACAGAGCTCGGATCTTGGCTGGGTTTGCTTCAATTCCTCTACCGGATACAATGAAGCCCAGAAGCTTTCCGGCTGGTACTCCGAAGACACACTTTTCCGGGTTGAGCTTAATGTCATATGCTCGGAGGTTGTCAAATGTCACCCTCAAATCGTCTACTAGAGTTTCGACGTGTTTGGTCTTGACGACCACATCGTCTACGTATGCCTCTACTGTTTTTGTGTCCGAAGGGCATTGTGTTGAAGCAGAATGGCCCATATGGAGTAATGAATGCCGTTGCGGCCTGGTCTTTTTCCGCCATCTTGATTTGATGGTATCCGGAGTATGCATCGAGGAAGCACAATGAATCATGCCCTGCGGTAGCATCGATGATTTGGTCGATGTGAGGGAGAGGGAAAGGGTCCTTTGGACAGGCCTTGTTAAGGTCTTTGAAATCGACGCAGAGGTGCCAAGATTTGTCCTTTTTGGGTACCATTACCAGGTTGGCTAGCCTGTCCGGATGTTTGATATCTCTGATGAATCCGGCTTCTAAGAGTTTGGCTAGCTCCTCTCCCATCGCCTGTCTTTTGGGTTCGAAAAATCGCCGAAGAGCTTGTTTGACTGGCTTGAATCCTTTTAAGATATTTAGGCTGTGCTCTGCCAGCCTGCGTGGGATTCCTGGCATGTCTGAAGGGTGCCATGCAAAAATGTCCCAATTTTCCCGAAGGAATTCTCGTAGTGCGGCTTCTACATCAGGATTTAATTGTGCTCCTATGGATGCCGTCTTTGTGGGGTCCGTTGGATGGACCTGAAATTTGACTATTTCGTCTGCTGGTTTAAAAGAGGTGGACTTGGACCTCTTATCGAGTATCGCATCGTCCCTATCCACCATGGAGCGCAGCGCGGTTAATTCCTCTGCCGCTAGGGCTTCGTATAATGCCTCTAGGGCCAGTGCGGCTGTCTTATTTTCAGCGCGGAGTGCTGTATCTGGATCACTGGCGAGAGTGATTATTCCATTGGGTCCGGGCATTTTGAGCTTCATGTACCCATAATGGGGTATAGCTTGGAAGATTGTGAATGCCTCTCGCCCTAACAAAGCGTGATATCCGCTGCCGAATGGGGCCACCTGGAACATGACCTCTTCGGACCTATAATTGTCCGGCGAGCCGAACACTACATCTAGTGTGATTTTTCCTGTGCAGCGTACTTCTCGACTAGGGATTATTCCCCTGAAGGTTGTGCTGCTTCGCTCAATGCGGCTCCAGTCAATTTCCATTTTTTGAAGGGTTTCCTCATAGATGAGGTTTAATCCGCTGCCGCCATCCATGAGTACCTTGGTAAGACGAAAGCCGTCCACTATCGGACTGAGGACCAATGCGGCTGGTGCTCCAGCTGTTCGGAATTTAGGTTCGTCGCTGGCATTGGAGGTGATAGCCGTGTCGCTCCATGGATTTGTTGTTGCTACTTGGTAGACTTCGGCAAGACTGCGGATTGTTCGTTTCCGCATATTATTTGATGCGAAAGTCTCGAAGACTGTTAATACCGTACTGGTGCTGCTGGGCTGGTTGCCTGGGGCTAAAAAGCCTTCGCCACTTTTGGCCACCTGCCGTAATATCCAAAATGCTCGAAGGCTATGTGTTGGAGTGGCGCCCTCCGTACTGTGGATTTTGCAGGGTCCGTTGAGCCATCCCTCCAGTACGGTTCCGTACCCTTTATGGGGTTTTTGCTTTTTTGTTTTTAACCCAGGTGCTTGAGTATAACGCACCCTTTTATTTTGGACTGGGATTGTATTCAGGGTCGGATTGTCCCAAAACCTAGTTTCGGTTTTCCAGGCACTTTCCATCGCGCAGTATTTTTGTACAATGGTCGCTAGGTCGGCGAAGCGTGTAACTTCGCGACGACTGATGGCGTTTATGATTCCCTTGTCCGTGCAATTGTTGCAGAAGATTGAAATCGCGCTTTCTTCACGGCAGTCCTTTATCATGTCCATAACTAGGAGGAATCTGGCCCAGTAATGACATACTGTTTCATCGGGCTCTTGCCATATTTGAGATAGATCGCTTATGTTTGGGTGGGCGGGCGGAATCAAGTTCGGAACCCCGTCCAATCTGAGGCTCAAAGTCCATGAAGCTTCCGGATTCGGAAGCTTGATTTGCTGGACGCTTTCCCACAAATCTGGTCCGATGCCTGACTTTAGGTTCAGTATTTGATTAGTGTCCGTCCCTCCGCAGGAATCCGGCATGGAGGGATCGGGAATCCGGACATAGTTGGTTTTTATCATAGAAGAAGAGTCGCCGCATTGTTCCTCTACCATGACAACATGGTGGGTAACCTGGGGAGAGCTGATTTCTCTCAGATCGGTTTTAAGCCCAATCTGATCGTAGTCGGTAGCAACTCCCAGGGAGGCGATGCGATCCAAGAGCTCGTTTACAGAGGAGAGCTCAATCGGATCTAGCTGCTCGGCGAATTCCGAGCTGACGTGAAGATCGCTTTTAACGACTTGAGAGGTCATTATTGGAGCGGTGGCCGAACAAGCGGTCATAAGAAAACCGCCTAGCCGGATAGTCTGGCCAGCGGCCGAAGCTCCCTTGATGATGGTGCCGTCTTTAAAGATAGGAAAAGGCATCCTTCCTGATGGTGACGGCACAGAGGAACTCTCAATGAAAGCACCAATGTCAGTGTCAAAACCGGCGGATCTCGGGTAGGGGGTCCCGAACTGTGCGTCTAGGCGGATGGTAACAGGAGACCAGGGACACGATGTTTTACCCAGGTTCAGGCCCTCTTGATGGAGGTAAAACCCTACGTCCTTCTTGATTAATATTGATGATGTGTGTTACAAGAGTGGATCTACCATGAGATCAAGGAGGCTAAACCCTAGAAGCTAGCCTATGGTATGATTGTTGTTCGTCCTATGGACTAAAGCCATACGGTTTATATAGACACCGGAGAGGGCTAGGGTTACACAAAGTCGGTTACAATGGTAGGAGATCTACATATCCGTATCGCCAAGCTTGCCTTCCACGCCAAGGAAAGTCCCATCCGGACACGGGACGACGTCTTCAATCTTCTATCTTCATAGTCTTGGAGTCCGGCCGATGATGATAGTTCGGCTATCCGGACACCCCCTAGTCCGGAACTCCCTCAGATGTCTTGAGGGCGTCAGCCGGGTCCAGCTTGATCTGGTGGTAGACGGAGTAGGCGTCCAAAAAGAACAGGAGCTCGCAGCCGGCTATGACACCCCGAGACTGATGCGCCAGATGTCATCCGCTTATTCGCTATCATTGCCATGACATTCACTTGTGTATTGCATTTTTCCATGTCATCATGTGCATTTTATCTGCATGTTTTCAAAACTTGCATCCGTTCATAGTTCCCCAATCTCCCAGTTCTCTCCATTGCCGGTTTATTCACCGGATGTTTTGGTCTACGAAACAGTCGCCGGGCTTCTCTCTCACCTCTCTTCATAGCACACCCCCACTCTAAACCAACCCACTAACCCACATAGACCCTCCCTCCATTTCGAACCATCCGATTGAGATCAAATGGTTCGAAAGCGGACTAAATCCCCCTAACCTAGCCCCTCTATCTATATATAGACATTCCCTTTCCACAAAATGGGAAAAACCCTAGCCTCCGCCTTCCTCTAGCCTTCCCCCTCAGATCAGCCGCCGCCACTTCGAATTCCACGCTGCCCAGCTGATACGGGGCTAACCCGGTGTAGGCCGATATTTCACGACTGGAGTGGGATCCCTCGAAGAACATGAAGAACACGGGGAAGAACGGAGAGAAATTACAAGGGGAAACACTCAAGAACAAGTCCAATCACACATCCACTAGACAATAAAACACACAAGATCCACAAGGTACATGAACAACAAAGGGAAAGATACAAGGTAAGGTTCATCTCCAAGAGGGGGTCTTGATGGTATCCTAGATGGATCTTTCTGTGATGGGGTCTTGATGATATCCCGCGGGATCTTCTCACATGGAGGTCTTGAACTCCATGGGAGTGGTAGTCTCTCTCTCTCAAGAGTACAGGTAGGAGCAAAGCTCACCTAAGAATGAGCTATCATATTTGCCTGGAGGGGATACATGGGCCTTTGGCCTGGCTGTGCACGTGCAGGTGCCAGATGTCCGGGATGGGGGCCGGATGTTTGGGGCTTCATGAGACACCGGATGTCCGGGGATTGGGCCGTATGTCCTGCCATTTGATGGCCATAACTTCTGTACTCGTTGCCAGATTTCCGGGAGGGATGCTAGATATCCGGGATTTGATGAGTTGTCGAACGTCCGGGGTTGGCGCCGGATGTCCGGCCACTTATGCTCTTATGCGTCTATTGGTGCAGGTCTTGCGTGGCTGCATAGGCACAGGATGTACGGCTCTTGGCCCGGATGTCCGTTCACTGTAGCTTCAGCAGCAACATCTTCTTTCATCGTCGGTTCTAGGCTTCCCTCGTGGATGGTGTAGTTGTACACTTGTGTTTGCACTCCTCCTCGTCGTCCGTAGTGTTCCGACAATACTTATGCATGCACACGAGAGGGGTGTCAAGTAGCATACCATCCTTGAAAGGGTCAAGTGAGCACGTGTAAAGGAGATGATTCACCTTTGTGTATGTGAATTAGATGTCGCACGTGTCACTCGCCGAACGGACTCTTGACATGGTGATGTCCGTAGGATGCTCCGCATCATCTCCTCTCCCTTGGGAAAGATTTGACCTCAGATCGAAAACCAAATCACCATGGGAAAGAAATGGCTTCACCATGTAGAAGTGGACGTTCACCAAGTACTCATCATCTTCAAGCTCGTAATGGGCACTCTCCAATGTCGCACCGTCTTGTTATTCCATCAAAAGAAACAAGAAGAACAAACACTTGGAAAAACAAATCTGGTTAGCGTTAGTGCAAAACCAAGCATTCAAGAGGTGATTCACCCAACAAGTGTTGTCATCAAACATAGCATATGGTTTGACAAAGGATTGTGTCGTGACATGTAAGCATATGCATTGGGCAAAATCAAGGTCATCATGGAAGCAAGCGTGTAAATGTGAGGTAGAGATGCAAATATGTGTGACAATAGAATAAGCATCTACCTCAAGTTCATAGCAATCATTCTTAATGTGTTCAATGAAAGGTCTATGGTAGGCATAGGAAGGATTTACAACACCGAATAAAATGAAGTGTCTAAACACATGGGTCAAGTGCAAGACAATCCAAGCATAACGTGCATAGGGTGTAGTGAAAATAATGTGGCACTCAACACAATAGAAAGAGCAATTGTTCATCATGCGTGAGGCAATCAAGTGAATCATGTGACAAGTAAAGGGACATGGCAAATGTGAAGAAATGATATTGGTGCAACCAACCATATGATAGTAGCAAGTAGTCCAAGAACTGGATGCAACACACAAGGTATATATGTCATGAAGCATGGAAATGTGGCAATCATGAAAGCAATGTCTTGAACATGCATGCAAATGGGGCAAGCAGCACATGAAGTATGATCCACAATATCCAAGCTCAAGAAGGATGTCACCTTGAAAGCATGTCGTTGTGCATTCTTCACAATGCCGAAGTGGTAGGAAATGTGGTGAAGAAGTGAGTCATGAAAGAATGTATGAGGCTCGCTCCCAAGACCTCGAGTGGTCAACTCACATGAAGTGGAAGTCGACACGAAGTCCAAGTATCCTAGACATGCACAAAACAAAACAAAGAACGTATGCGCATGGTAGATAAACACATCATCCATCATGATGGTTCTTTTCTCTTGCACATAACCATTAGAAGCACAAGTGCATGAATAATATGATGCAATAATGGCTATATTCATGGCACTTGGTATGTGGTGCAAAGAGGTAAGACAAGCATGCTTCACAAGAAATATATCAAAATCTCCAAATATATGCGAGAATGCTATGGGGGCAATCTCAATAGGGAGACTAAAAGCATTGTTGCACTGAATACATGTCAAATCATCTAGCATGAGAGAAGCGACATATGAAGATATGTGACAAGAAGCAATAACAATCATGTGCAAAGCATGTAGATGGTTGTCATCAACCGCATGAAATGAGCAAGTATGAGTCACTGGTGATGCAACATAAGCAAGCATAGTAATCAAGTCATGCGAACTAGAGTAAATCATGGCAATCATGTCATGTGAGCAAATAATAGGCATTGGTAATGCACATGACATATTGCAAGCATGAACACAAAGCAAGATCATAGTATCGTCATAGGAATGGGTCGTAAGTGGAACATGGCAATAACAAGCAATATCTCCACCAAGCTTGCAAATACCCATACAAGTACTAAAATCAATCATCATGTGTAATGCAAAGGATGGGTCACAAATGCATGTCAAAGGCATAGTAATGGCCATATCATGCAAAGTGAACATGGCAATATGGGCAAGTGATACATAATGGACAATAAGCCATAACCATGTGAGGGACATGTAGAAGAAATGCGCGAAGTGTTTGCACGAAGAGAGCGGTGGGAAAGACAATCCACGTGATCCCAAGTCATCATTGCTCTCTAGAGCTCATTTTGTCAACTCATGGGATTGTGAAGTTGACAAGTATTCATGGGTACCTACACAAAAGAGACACAAACCAAATAAATTGTGCGCGTGGTAAATGTACACATCATCCATCATGATGTGTATGTGCACATGTGAGTTACCACAAGATAAGCATCACTTAAAGAAATTTGATGCATGGTATAAGAACATGTCATCCATCATGAAAGAATAGTTATTATGTATGACACGATGGGGACACAAATTGAGAATGCAAGTATATGGCACATCAATAGCATGTTTGTTCATGGGGAGCATATGGTGCACACAAGTATTAGGATCATGCAATGAATGGGATGGATCAAATTCTCCTAACATGTATGAGGAAACTATGGGGGTCTCCTCATGAGCAATATCGAAAACATCATATGGAGAAAATGGACAACATCCAAAACAATTCATATCCGAACCTAGGTTGTTATGGCATGGCATATGAGATAAATGATGCAAAGGGAGCATATCAATATCATCACAAGAAAAACAAATGCCAATAACCATGGGCTTGTCATCTATGCCATATGTGCAAATTGGGTTTATTTTAATGGCATATACATAGTCACTACGATGAGATTGCAAATAAGACATATGGTTGATCTCATGCATAGGATATGACGAGTCAAGCGGATTAGCAAACATGATGTGACATAAAGAATTGTCACAAGAAATCCTATGTAACATGGAATCATAACTAATAGACTCCACATGAGAATCATCATACTCATCATAAATGGGCTAATCTTCGCATGGGGAAATCATACTAGCACGAAGCATGGTACTAGGTGGATGAACATCATGCAAGCAATCAATGTCAAGAATGTTCACTAGTGGGACTAGAGCATCACCGTCACCTATGTTACCTTTGTCATTCCACTAAAGTGGTGTAGGTGAGGTGGGAAAGACCAAATGGTGGTCATCTTCATCTTGATGGAACCATGTGGGGGTGCATCATATTCCACCATGGCCATCGTCGTGTCCAAAGGGAGGACAAAGTCATCGAGGATCGGTGCATCATCATAAATGGGACCTAGCACCAAATGAGAAGACACAATAGAGGTAGAGGTCAAGTTGTTAGAAATGCAAATGGCCTCACGAGACCTATCAACTATCACACTCTCTCTATGTGGTGGTTCACTCACTCCCTCAAAATAAGTGCACTCAAAGTCACATATGGTGGAGTCACTCATCTCACTCAAGTGGTGGGGGTTGTGGCTCTCCTCACATGGAAAGTGGGGCAACTCATCATATATGGGACTAGTGGTGAAGTCACTCTCACTCTCAATATTGTGGCAGGAGTCACTCAAGTCATCATACGTCACCGTGGTCGATGGGAAAATCCCATGCTCAACCATCTTGTTGTTGTTGCCATGGATGTAGGCCGAAGATGGCACATCATCACTCTCCTCCATGACCGAAGCGAAAATTCCATGCTCAAACATCTCCTCATCGTCGCCGTGGATGAAGGCCGAAGATGGCACATCATCACTCTCGCCTCCAAAGATGGAAGCATAATTCTTGCTCGCCACCTTGTCGCTCACCTCCAAAGCTTGGTCCATGAGGGTCTCCGTAGTCATACTCGTCGCCGCACCGTCTTGAAAAAGATTCATGGTAGACTCGGCATCATCAATGCCACAAAGAGGGATGGCGGTGAAGTCGAACTTGGGAGCATCATCTTGTAGCTCGTTGGGCGTGGACATCTTGGTGGTACTAGCCTCATGCTTGTCTTAGAGCTTGGTCGCCGTGAAGTGTGCTTGGGGTGGAGAAGCCTTGGCCTTCATGAGTTCTTGTTCTACCTTGAGAGCACCAACGTAGTTGTCATTGAGGGACTTGTAGTTCTCGAGAAAGATAGTCTTGGAGATGTCATTGTTTAATCCCATGATGAAGTGGAACTTCATCAAAATGGGGTCGTCCACACTAGCTCGTCGCAAGGCAATCTTCATCTCCTTGAAGTACTTGTCGATGGACTTGGATCCTTGGATGGTGTTCTCCAATTGGCGTAGAAGTTGTTCCGTGTAGGTTGGAGGCACGAACTCTTGCCGCATAGCTCTCTTCATCTTGGACCAACTCTTGTCGTAGCTCTCCGAAGGTGTGTGAAGCCACCATGCCGATCCGTAGTCGTGGACGTTGCTTGTGGCGCACTTCACTTGATCTTTGAGACGAACTTGATGTATCTTGAGGTAGTCGTCCATCAAGTGCTCCCACTCGAGATACTCCTCGGGTTCGTGAGTCCCATAGAAAGGAATCACATTGTCGGTCTCGAGGTCGTAGTAGCTCATGGAAGTCGAGGACTTGAGCTTGGGGAGCTTCTCTTGAGTGTAGTCTTGGGGTGCTTGTTGGCGAAGATGCCGTATGTCCGTAGGCGAAGATGCCTTGAAGTCGCTAGGCGAAGATGCCAAGGGAGATGATGAAGTCATTGAGCGGTAGTTGGTGTTGAGCTCTTGACCATCACGTTCTTGTTGGTGATGGTGTCGATGCCGATGTGACCTTGCCGGAGATGCTAGCTCGGAAGCATGTATACTTGAGCGTCTTCTCGAAGATGAGGAAGATTGCTTGTAGGATTTTATGAGGGCTTTGATCTCCTCCATTTGAGCTTGCGTCTTGGCATCGGAGTTGTTTTTTGTGGCATTGAATTCGTCGTTGTTGTAGACCAAAGTTGAAATGCCTTTCCTATCCATCACAAGACTCGAGTAGAGGTGAGTAGGAAATGATATAAACAATAGCAAGTTACCTTTTCCCAAAGTTGAGGATGTATCCCGTTTCACTCAATGTGAAATGAAAGAATAGTTGAATTGTTACCAGACTTGTTCACTCACACCTGTCAAGTAAAGCTTATGGAGTAGCTTGGTAAGGATAGTGGCACAAATAATTTGATGCAAAATGTTAGCAAGAGTCAATAATGTTGAAAGAGATTCACAAATTCGCAAGTGAAACAAGTAGACCAATAGCAACGAATGGCACACGGAAACACACACACGAATAGATAAATGGGGTGGTGTAACCAAGGAATGAGCACAAAATGTGTAATCCACGGAAAACGCTGGTGTTTCACAACTCAAGAGAGATGCTAGCACGATTGCTCTATAGGCGGATAAGACACTTGTGCACAACCTATAAGATGCCAAATGGATATACTTTCTATCCCAAGTATGCTATGTATGTATGTCCCAGTGCTTTAGCACAAGATGACCCAAGATGATCGGATATGATACCATATGATATATTGTGATGCTATGGCTATTCCTTCCAAGCTCTTTGTTCACTCTTTTTTCTTTGCTTAAAAGCTTTATCCTCTTTTTTGTATGGCCACTTTTGCACAATGCACAAACCAAGATAGCAATTGTGTATATGCAGGAACAATCTTGTGATGCAAGAGATGATATGATGATACCAATATGATATGGTATGTATGCAATGGAAGGTATGGATCACTAATGTGCACAAGTAACATTGCCGGCAATACTCAATGGCTAGTCTCGATAGGCAAGTGACACAAAATGGTCTAGAGGTTATCAATGCAATTGCAAGAGGAATATACAATGGTGTCGTCGAGGTTACCGTGCTTGGCGATGATGAGAGCCGGTGTTGTCGATGTCATGCCGTCCCTAATTATCCGAAACACCTTAGGAAACTGAAAAACCGCAAACTCAAAATCTCCAAAGGCAAAATGTCAAATGGTGGTAGCGGAAAGCGGTGGTAGTTTGCACTTGGCAATGCGGAAGTGGAATGATTGGCTATACACATGTCGTAGTTGAAGTTGTTGTCCCTAAGTAGCCGAAACACCTTAAGAGACACAAGCCACAAACCACAACCCAAACAAGCTCAAACAACAATTGGGTTAAGTTGGGGTGGTGGAAGGGTATGGTGGGCAAGGTTATGCGGAAGTGGTGGTGGTGGTTGATGAAGAAGCAACCGTCCCTAAGTAGCCGAAACACCTTAGGAGACTCGAATCACTACTCAAGCAACCACTAAAGCTATATGGATCAAAATGGGTTAGGTTACGGAAGTCGGTGGTGGTAATGCGGATGATATGGTGGAAAGCCTAGGCAAACTAGCCAAATTTTCGAAATTTTGATGGAGTCAAATGGTGTTGATACCTATCTAGATGGATGGGGGATGTCAATAGCTTCTCAACGAGCTAAATAACACGAAAATCAAACTCTGGATGTGAAAGTTATGGTCAAAATGGTGAAATGGGAAAAGCTGAAATGTCAGGGGTCGGACATCCGAGGGTGGGGGCCGGATGTCTGGGGGCTGATGTCCAGAACCGTGTGGATTTTGTGCTCCAGGAGCCGGATGTCCGGCCCGATGGCCCGGTTATCCGGCCCAACGATTCAAGATTGGGATTTGGACTTTGAAACTCGATTTGGGGGCAGAAATTGATGATTTCGGGGGCAAAATTGCAGAGATTCCGTGGATGGAAGGTGGGAAAACTTGGGAAGATGCTAGATCCACTTGAAACCAAGCAAATCCATAGATCAAAATCAGCAAAACATCATCAAACCAACAAATCACAAAAAGAAAATTGGGGTTATTTTTGGTAGGGATTTTCGAAATTTAGGACGAAATCAAGCAAAAGAAGGCTAGAAAACGGTGGGAGGGACTCCAAATATGTGATAAACGTGGCTATGATACCATACGATATGGGGCTAACATGGTGTAGGCCGATCTTTCACGATTGGAGTGGGATCTCTCGAAGAACACGAAGAACACGGGGAAGAACGGAGAGAAATCACAAGGGGAAACACTCAAGAACAAGTCCAATCGCACATCCACTAGCCAATCAAACACACAAGATCCACAAGGTACATGAACAACAAAGGGAAAGATACAGGGTAAGGTTCATCTCCAAGAGGAGGTCTTGATGGTATCCTATACGGATCTTCCCGTGATGGGGTCTTGATGATATCCCGCAGGATCTTCTCACATGGAGGTATTGAACTCAATGGGAGTGGTAGTCTCTCTCTCTCTCTCAAGACTAGACGTAGGAGCAAAGCTCACCTAACAATTAGCTATCATATTTGCTAACCCTAGAAAGGAGGTGGAGGTGGAATAGATATACAGGCAAGTCCACGAAGGGGTAAGTGAGGAGGGGATACATGGGCCTTTGGCCCGGCTGTGCACGCGCAGGTGCCGGATGTCCGGGGCTTCAGAACGCGCCAGATGTCCGGGGCTCGGGCCAGATGTCCGGCCATTTGATGTACGTAGCTTCTGTACTCGTTGCCGGATTTTCGGGAGGGGTGCCGGATGTCTGGACTTTGCTAAGTTGTCGGATGTCCGGGGTTGTCGCCGGATGTCCGGCCGCTGATGCTCTTGTGCGTCTGTTGGTGCAGGTCCTGCGTAGCTGCACGGGCGCCGGATGTCCGGCTGCTATAGCTTTAGCAGCATCGTCTTATTCCATCATCGCTTCTAGGCTTCCCTCATGGATGGTGTAGTTGTACACTTGCGTTCGCACTCCTCCTCGTCGTCCATAGTGTTCCAACAATACCTATGCATGCGCACCAGAGGGGTGTCGAGTAGCATACCATCCTTGAAGGGGTCAAGTGAGCACGTGTAAAGGAGATGATTCACCTTTGTGTATGTGAAGTAGATGTCGCATGTGTCACTCACCAAACGGACTCTTGACATGGTGATGTCCGTAGGATGCTCCGCATAACCAGCCCTCAGCCGCCAAGTGGAGCGCCGCCACTAGCCGAGCCACCACCAGTGTCACAGCCCTAGCTCAGCCCATGTCATCATGATTAAAATTCAAATAAACTTGAAATGGGGATGGCAGAAACCCCCAGCACCACTTAAATCAACTAGCGTTGCTAAAATACTTTTTCAATGAACCTGAAATGCCCTTCTAAAATGTTCATCATCTTTGCCTTGGTCTAGAACCTCTGTCAAAAATGGTTCACATTTTTCTAGGACAACAAAAGGGTCACTGAATTAAATCATATGGTATTTGCATTTCGGTATTTAAATGCTATAAAATATTTTAAATGTACAAATATTCATGAACTAAAATGTTTACTGTTGGAAACAAGCCAAACAGTAGCCTCAAGTACTTGCATGAATTGTGAGCTTGTTTTAGTGTTTTTAATAAAGCCCTAAAGTTACAGCAAAATAGAAAAACAGAAGAAAAATAGAAAAGGAGAGAGAACCTACCTGGACTTACCTATTTGGCGGCCCAGCAACCGGCCAGCCCACCTCCTCCCTTCCTACTGTCTTCAACCTCCTGCCAGTAGGCAGGAGGGCGTGTGCCCACGGCACGCACACACGCGCGATGCCACCTCCAGCCTGCCTGCTCGCTCTGGACGGCTCTAGACGACGCCACGTACCCCCCTGACCTCTCTCTCTCTCGCACCCGTAGCCTCTCCCCTCCTCTGCCCTTTCTTCCTCGCACCACCGAGCGCACCGAAGAGCGCCGCTGCTCGCCGCCGTAGCCACCCCGCACCCTAGGCCCCGCCCTTGTCCAGCCGCTGAGAGAAACTCGTCCTCGTCTACACGCTGAAGGTCAGAAGCCCGGGTACACTGCATCACCGTCAGCATCATTGTCTTCCTCGCTAGCAACCGTGGATCGCCGCCGTCAATTTGTGACAAAGAGGGCCTCCCCGAGCCGTCTGAGCTGCTCAACGACTTTACTGTGAGGACTCCTTCATTTTCCCCCTCCTCTCTTGCTCGTTCCCGAGCCGTAGCTGCCGTCCCCGCAAGCACCAACCTCCGGCCATCACCATGGTCGACGAACCTCGCGCCCTGGAGCTGTTTCGCTCGCTCCAGTAGGTCCCGCGGGCTCGCCGGGTCCCCAGGATCCTGATGCGCCCCTCTGATCTCTGGCCAACGCGCAGCAGCCCTCGCGCCCATGCAGCCGTAGCTCCAGCCGTCGCTTTTGCCTGCCGCCGTCACCGCGAGACGCCACCACCAGCAACCCCGCTTGCACCGTTGGAAGTGGCCGCGTGCCAGCTTTCCAATGGGACCGTCCGCGCCCCGAACCGCCACCTATACATGAAACTCGAGCCTCCGGCGAGCCACCGCCGCAGAATGTGGTCACCGATGAGTAACCCCGGTGACTACTGACGTGGCACCACCATTAGCCACCAATGACCCTACTAATTAAATCCCCTGACCCACTTACATATGGGCACCATGCCCTTAATTAACCATAATTTAATTCCTGCTTAGTTTTAACTAATCATAGAGGCCCCACGCGTCAGCGTTGACCTTGCTGACTGTTGGGGAACGTAGTAATTTCAAAAAAATTCCTACGCACACACAAGATCATGGTGATGCATAGCAATGAGAGGGGAGAGTGTTGTCCATGTACCCTTGTAGACCGTAAGCGGAAGCGTTATGACAATGCGGTTGATGTAGTCGTACGTCTTCACGATCCGACCGATCCAAGTACCGAACGTACGGCACCTCCGAGTTGAGCACACATTCAGCTCGATGACGATCCCCGGACTCCGATCCAGCAGGGTGTCGGGGATGAGTTCCGTCAGCACGACGGCGTGGTGACGATGATGATGTTCTACCGACGCAGGGCTTCGCCTAAGCACCACAACGATATGACCGAGGTGGAATATGGTGGAAGGGGGCACCGCACACGGCTAAGGAACGATCACGAGGATCAACTTGTGTGTCTAGAGGTGCCCCCTGCCCCCGTATATAAAGGAGCAAGGGGGGAGGCCGGCCAGCCCTAGGGGGCATGCCAAGGAGGGGGGAGTCCTCCTCCTAGTGGGAGTAGGACTCCCCTTTCCTAGTCCCACTAGGAAGGAGGAAGGGGGAAGGAAAGAGAGGGAGAGGGAGAGGGAAAGAGGGGCCGCGCCCCACTCCCCTAGTCCAATTCGGACTCCCCATGGGGGGGACGCGCCACCTCCTGGGCTGCCGCTCTCTCTCTCCCCTCAGAGCCACTAAGGCCCAATACTTCCCGGGGGCTTCCGGTAACCCCTCCGGCACTCCGGTTTTCTCCGAAATCACCCGGAACACTTCCGGTGTCCGAATATAGTCGTCCAATATATCAATCTTTATGTCTCAACCATTTCGAGACTCCTCGTCATGTCCATGATCACATCCGAGACTCTGAACAACCTTTGGTACATCAAAACTTATAAACTCATAATGAAACTGTCATCGTAATGTTAAGCGTGCGGACCCTACGAGTTCGAGAACTATGTAGACATGACCTAGAAGTGTTCTCGGTCAATAACCAATAGCGGAACCTAGATGCTCATATTGGCTCCTACATATTCTACGAAGATCTTTATCGGTCAAACTGCATAACAACATACGTTGTTCCCTTTGTCATCGGTATGTTACTTGCTCGAGATTCGATCGTCGGTATCCAATACCTAGTTCAATCTCGTTACTGGCAAGTCTCTTTACTCGTTACATAATGCATCATTCCGTAACCAACTCATTGGCCACATTGCTTGCAAGGCTTATAGTGATGTGCATTACCGAGAGGGCCCAGAGATACCTCTCCGACAATCGGAGTGACAAATCCTAATCTCGAAATACACCAACTCAACATGTACCTTCGAAGACACCTGTAGAGCTCCTTTATAATGACCTAGTTATGTTGTGATGTTTGGTAGCACACAAAGTGTTCCTCGGTAAACGGGAGTTGCATAATCTCATAGTTGTAGGAACTTTTTATAAGTCATGAAGAAAGCAATAGCAACATACTAAACGATCAAGTGCTAGGCTAACGGAATGGGTCAAGTCAATCACATCATTCTCCTAATGATGTGATCTCGTTAATCAAATGACAACACATGCCTATGGTTAGGCAACATAACCATCTTTGATTAATGAGCTAGTCAAGTAGAGGCACACTAGTGACATTATGTCTGTCTATGTATTCACACATGTATCATGTTTCCGGGTAATACAATTCTAGCATGAATAATAAACATTTATTATGATATGAGGAAATAAATAATAACTTTATTATTGCCTCTAGGGCATATTTCCTTCAGTGTCCCACTTGCACTAGAGTCAATAATCTAGATTACACAGTAATGATTCGAACACCCATGGAGTCTTGGTGCTGATCATGTTTTGCTCGTGGAAGAGGCTTAGTCAACGGGTCTGCAACATTCAGATCCGTATGTATCTTGCAAATCTCTATGTCTCCCACCTGGACTTGGTCCTGGATGGAATTGAAGCGTCTCTTGATGTGCTTGGTCCTCTTGTGAAATCTGGATTCCTTTGCCAAGGCAATTGCACCAGTATTGTCACAAAAGATCTTCATTGGTCCCGATGCACTAGGTATGACACCTAGTTCGGAAATGAACTCCTTCATCCAGACTCCTTCATTTGCTGCTTCCGAAGCAGCTATGTACTCCGCTTCGCATGTAGATCCCGCCACGATGCTTTGTTTAGAACTGCACCAACTTACAGCTCGACCGTTTGATAAAAACACGTATCCGGTTTGCGATTTAGAATCGTCCGGATCAGTGTCAAAGCTTGCATCGATGTAACCATTTACGACTATCTCTTTGTCACCTCCATAAACAAGAAACATATCCTTAGTCCTTTTCAGGTATTTCAGGATGTTCTTGACCGCTGTCCAGTGATCCACTCTTGGATTACTTTGGTACCTACATGCTAAGCTTATTGCTAAGCATACATCAGGTCTGGTACACAGCATTGCATACATGATAGAGCCTATGGCTGAAGCATAGGGAACATCTTTCATTTTCTCTCTATCTTCTGCTGTGGTCGGGCATTGAGTCTGACTCAACTTCACACCTTGTAATACAAGCAAGAACCCTTTCTTTGCCTGATCCATTTTGAACTTTTTCAAAACTTTATCAAGGTATGTGCTTTGTGAAAGTCCAATTAAGCGTCTTGATCTATCTCTATAGATCTTTATGCCCAATATGTAAGCAGCTTCACCGAGGTCTTCCATTGAAAAACTTTTATTCAAGTATCCCTTTATGCTATCCAGAAATTCTATATCATTTCCAATTAATAAAATGTCATCTACATATAATACCAGAAATGCTACAGAGCTCCCACTCACTTTCTTGTAAATACAGGCTTCTCCAAAAGTCTGTATAAAACCATATGCTTTGATCACACTATCAAAGCGTTTATTCCAACTCCGAGATGCTTGCACCAGTCCATAAATGGATCGCTGGAGCTTGCACACTTTGTCAGCACCTTTTGGATCGATAAAACCTTTTGGTTGCATCATATACAACTCTTCTTCCAGAAATCCATTCAGGAATGCAGTTTTGACATCCATTTGCCAAATTTCATAATCATAAAATGCGGCAATTGCTAACATTATTCGGACAGACTTAAGCATCGCTACGGGTGAGAAAGTCTCATCATAGTCAACCCCTTGAACTTTTCGAAAACCTTTCGCAACAAGTCGAGCTTTGTAGACAGTAACATTACCATCAGCGTCAGTCTTATTCTTAAAAATCCATTTATTCTCAATGGCTTGCCGATCATCGGGCAAGTCAACCAAAGTCCATACTTTGTTCTCATACATGGATCCTATCTCAGATTTCATGGCTTCTAGCCATTTTGCGGAATCTGGGCTCATTATCGCTTCCTCATAGTTCGTAGGTTCGCCATGGTCAAGTAACATGACTTCCAGAATAGGATTACCGTACCACTCTGGTGTGGATCTTACTCTGGTAGACCTACGAGGTTCAGTAGAAACTTGATCTGAAGTTTCATGATCAATATCATTAGCTTCCTCACTAATTGGTGTAGTTGTCATAGGAACCGGTTCTTGTGATGGACTACTTTCCAATAAGGGAGCAGGTACAGTTACCTCATCAAGGTCTACTTTCCTCCCACTCACTTCTTTCAAGAGAAACTCCTTCTCTAGAAAGGATCCGAATTTAGCAATGAAAATCTTGCCCTCAGATCTGTGATAGAAGGTGTACCCAATAGTCTCTTTTGGGTATCCTATGAAGACACATTTCTCCGATTGGGGTTCGAGCTTATCTGGTTGATGTTTCTTCACATAAGCATCGCAGCCCCAAACTTTAAGAAACGACAACTTTGGTTTCTTGCCAAACCACAGTTCATAAGGCGTCGTCTCAACGGATTTGGATGGTGCCCTATTTAACGTGAATGCGGCCGTCTCTAAAGCATAACCCCAAAACGATAGCGGTAAATCAGTAAGAGACATCATAGATCGCACCATATCTAGTAAAGTACGATTACGACGTTCGGACACACCATTTCGCTGTGGTGTTCCGGGTGGCGTGAGTTGCGAAACTATTCCGCATTGCTTCAAATGTAAACCAAACTCGTAACTCAAATATTCTCCTCCACGATCATATCGCAGAAATTTTATTTTCTTGTTACGATGATTTTCCACTTCACTCTGAAATTCTTTGAACTTTTCAAATGTTTCAGACTTGTGTTTCATTAAGTAGATATACCCACATCTGCTCAAATCATCTGTGAAGGTGAGAAAATAACGATACCCGCCGCGAGCCTCAATTTCATTGGACCACATACATCAGTATGTATGATTTCTAATAAATCAGTTGCTCGCTCCATAGTTCCGGGGAACGGCGTTTTAGTCATCTTGCCCATGAGGCACGGTTCGCAAGTACCAAGTGATTCATAATCAAGTGATTCCAAAAGTCCATCAGTATGGAGTTTCTTCATGCGCTTTACACCGATATGACCTAAACGGCAGTGCCACAAAGAAGATGCACTATCATTATCAACTCTGCATCTTTTGGCTTCAACACTATGAATATGTGTATCACTACTATCGAGATTCAATAAAAATAGACCACTCTTCAAGGGTGCATGACCATAAAAGATATTACTCATATAAATAGAACAACCATTATTCTCTGATTTAATGAATAACCGTCTCGCATCAAACAAGATCCAGATATAATGTTCATGCTCAACGCTGGCACCAAATAACAATTATTTAGGTCTAAAACTAATCCTGACGGTAGATGTAGAGGTAGCGTGCCGACCGCGATCACATCGACTTTGGAACCATTTCCCACGCGCATCGTCACCTCGTCCTTAGCCAATCTTCGCTTAATCCGTAGTCCCTGTTTCGAGCTGCAAATATTAGCAACAGAACCAGAATCAAATACCCAGGTACTACTACGAGCATTAGTAAGGTACACATCAATAACATGTATATCACATATACCTTTATTCACTTTGCCATCCTTCTTATCTGCCAAATACCTGGGGCAGTTCCGCTTCCAGTGTCCAGTCTGGTTGCAGTAGAAGCACTCAGTCTCAGGCTTAGGTCCAGACTTGGGTTTCTTCTCTTGAGCAGCAACTTGTTTGTTGTTCTTCTTAAAGTTCCCCTTCTTCCCTTTGCCCTTTTTCTTGAAACTGGTGGTCTTGTTGACCATCAACACTTGATGCTCCTTCTTGATTTCTACCTCCGCGGCTTTTAGCATTGCGAAGAGCTCGGGAATAGTCTTGTCCATCCCTTGCATATTATAGTTCATCACGAAGTTCTTGTAGCTTGGTGGCAGTGATTGAAGAATTCTGTCAATGACACTATCATCAAGAAGATTAACTCCCAGTTGAATCAAGTGATTATTATACCCAGACATTTTTAGTATGTGTTCACTGACAGAACTATTCTCCTCCATCTTACAGCTATAGAACTTATTGGAGACTTCATATCTCTCAATCCGGGCTTTTTCTTGAAATATTAACTTCAACTCCTGGAACATCTCATATGCTCCATGACGTTCAAAACATCGTTGAAGACCCGGTTCCAAGCCGTAAAGCATGGCACACTGAACTATCGAGTAGTCATCAGCTTTGCTCTGCCAGACGTTCTTAACATCGTCAGTTGCATCAGCAGCAGGCCTGGCACCCAGCGGTGCTTCCAGGACGTAATTCTTCTATGCAGCAATGAGGATAATCCTCAGGTTACGGACCCAGTCGTGTAATTGCTACCATCATCTTTCAACTTAGCTTTCTCAAGGAACACATTAAAATTCAACGGAACAACAGCACGAGCCATTTATCTACAACAAACATAGACAAGCTAAATACTATCAGGTACTAAGTTCATGATAAATTTAAGGTCAATTAATCATATTACTTAAGAACTCCCACTTAGACAGACATCTCTCTAGTCATCTAAGTGATCACGTGATACAAATAAACTAAACCATGTCCGATCATCACGTGAGATGGAGTAGTTTCAATGGTGAACATCTCTATGTTGATCATATCTACTATATGATTCACGTTCGACCTTTCGGTCTCTGTGTTCTGAGGCCATATCTGTATATGCTAGGCTCGTCAAGTTTAACCTGAGTATTCGGCGTGTGCAACTGTTTTGCACCAGTTGTATTTGAACGTAGAGCCTATCACACCCGATCATCACGTGGTGTCTCAGCACGAAGAACTTTCACAACGGTGCATACTCAGGGAGAACACTTCTTGATAATTTAGTGAGAGATCATCTTAAAATGCTACTGTCAATCAAAGCAAGATAAGATGCATAAAGGATAAACATCACATGCAATCAATATAAGTGATATGATATGGTCATCATCATCTTGTGCTTGTGATCTCCATCTCCGAAGCACCGTCGTGATCACCATCGTCACCGGTGCGACACCTTGATCTCCATCGTAGCATCGTTGTCGTTATGCCATCTATTGCTTCTACGACTATCGCTACCACTTAGTGATAAAGTAAAGCAATTACAGGGCGTTTGCATTTCTTACAATAAAGCGACAACCATATGGCTCCTGCCAGTTGCCGATAACTTCAGTTACAAAACATGATCATCTCATACAATAAAATATAGCATCACGTCTTGACCATATCACATCACAATAGGTCATGCAAAAACAAGTTAGACGTCCTCTACTTTGTTGTTCCAAATTTTACGTGGCTGCTACGGGCTGAGCAAGAACCGTTCTTACCTACGCATCAAAACCACAATGATAGTTCGTCAAGTTAGTCCTGTTTTAACCTTCGCAAGGACCGGTCGTAGCCACACTCGGTTTAACTAAAGTGAGAGAGACAGACACCTGCCAGTCACCTTTAAGCACGAGTGCTCGTAATGGTGAAACCAGTCTCGTGTAAGCATACGCGTAATGTCGGACCGGGCCGCTTCATCTCACAATACCGCTGAACCAAAGTATGACATGCTGGTAAGTAGTATGACTTGTATCGTCCACAACTCACTTGTGTTCTACTCGTGCATATGACATCTACGCATAAAACCTGGCTCGGATGCCACTGTTGGGGAACGTAGTAATTTCAAAAAAATTCCTACGCACACGCAAGATCATGGTGATGCATAGCAACGAGAGGGGAGAGTGTTGTCCATGTACCCTCGTAGACCGTAAGCGGAAGCGTTATGACAACGCGGTTGATGTAGTCGTACGTCTTCACGATCCGACCGATCCAAGTACCGAACATACGGCACCTCCGAGTTCAGCACATGTTCAGCTCGATGACGATCACCAGACTCTGATCCAGCAGGGTGTCGGGGATGAGTTCCGTCAGCACGACGGCGTGGTGACGATGATGATGTTCTACCGACGCAGGGCTTCGCCTAAGCACCGCAACGATATGACCAGGTGGAATATGGTGGAAGGGGGCACCGCACACGGCTAAGGAATGATCACGAGGATCAACTTGTGTGTCTAGAGGTGCCCCCCTGCCCCCGTATGTAAAGGAGCAAGGGGGGAGGCTGGCCGGCCCTAGGGGGCGTGCCAAGGAGGGGGGAGTCCTCCTCCTAGTGGGAGTAGGACTCCCCTTTCCTAGTCCCACTAGGAAGGAGGAAGGGGGAAGAAAGAGAGGGAGAGGGAGAGGGAAAGAGGGGCCGCGCCCCCCTCCCCTAGTCCAATTCGGACTCCCCATGGGGGGGGGCGCCACCTCCTGGGCCCCTGCCCTCTCTCTCCCCTCAGGCCCACTAAAGCCCAATACTTCCCCGGGGGGTTCCGGTAACCCCTCTGACACTCCGGTTTTCTCCGAAATCACCCGGAACACTTCCGGTGTCCGAATAGAGTCGTCCAATATATCAATATTTATGTCTCGAGCATTTCGAGACTCCACGTCATGTCCGTGATCACATCCGGGACTCCGAACAACCTTCGTTACATCAAAACTTATAAACTCATAATGAAATTGGCATCGTAACGTTAAGCGTGCGGACCCTACGGGTTCAAGAACTATGTAGACATGACCTAGTACTGTTCTCGGTCAATAACCAATAGCGGAACCTGGATGCTCATATTGGCTCCTACATATTCTACGAAGATCTTTATCGGTCAAACCGCATAACAACATATGTTGTTCCCTTTGTCATCGGTATGTTACTTGCCCGAGATTTGATCGTCGGTATCCAATACCTAGTTCAATCTCGTTACCGGCAAGTCTCTTTACTCGTTACATAATACATCATTCCGTAACCAACTCATTGGCCACATTGCTTGCAAGGCTTATAGTGATGTGCATTACCGAGAGGGCCCAGAGATACCTCTTCGACAATCGGAGTGACAAATCCTAATCTCGAAATACGCCAACTCAACATGTACCTTCGGAGACACCTGTGGAGCTCCTTTATAATCACCCAGTTACGTTGTGACGTTTGGTAGCACACAAAGTGTTCCTCCGGTAAACGGGAGTTGCATAATCTCATAGTTGTAGGAACTTTGTATAAGTCATGAAGAAAGCAATAGCAACATACTAAACGATCGAGTGCTAGGCTAACGGAATGGGTCAAGTCAATTACATCATTCTCCCAATGATGTGATCTCGTTAATCAAATGACAACACATGTCTATGGTTAGGAAACATAGCCATCTTTGATTAATGAGCTAGTCAAGTAGAGGCACACTAGTGACATTATGTTTGTCTATGTATTCACACATGTATCATGTTTCCGGGTAATACAATTCTAGCATGAATAATAAACATTTATCATGATATGAGGAAATAAATAATAACTTTATTATTGCCTCTAGGGCATATTTCCTTCACTGACGTGGCCATTGACAGACCCCACCTGCCAGTGACCCGGGCCAGCACTGTGTCACAGACCAGTGGGACCCACTGGTTAGGTTTGACCCGGCTGACCTCTATTGACCTGCTCATGTCGTGCTGACGCAGTGCTGACGCAATATTCCTTTTTTGGAATTTAGCTTATTTTCTAAATAATCAGGGAAATCCAGAAAATAGTATAAACTTCAAAAATTCATATAAAATAAACCGTAACTCCAAATGAAATAATTTATATATGAAAAATGATTAGAAAAATCCAAAGAATCTATTTATGGCATTTCCATGCATGTTAGAACAACTTATGACCACTGTTTAGGACAAATCAAATGAATGTCATTTGAAAGGACTTATATGGAGTTTGAATTTGAACCTTGTGTTCAAATCAACTTTAAACTGTTGCTAGTTGCATTAGCTAAATCACAGCATATCGCCATGTCATGATCATGCATCATACTATTACATTGCATTGATTGTGTTCCCTCCTGTTTGTCGGTGGTTGTTCCCTCTCGGTAGACGTATGTTTCCGACGTTGTGATCATTGTCACCAATGATGAGCAGTGCTATCTTCAGAAGTGCCAGGCAAGAAAAACCCCTTGTTCATTCCGATACAATCCCACTCTCTTGATCCTCCTCTCTTTTTACTGCATTAGGACAACAAGGATTCAATTGTTACATTGCGGTAGTTGAACCCCTTTCCTCTGCATGTCATGTCATTGCCACAGTAAATAGATGAAACCCACTAGCATGAGTAGGAGTTGTTTGGGCCATGATGTGCCTACTCATTCATGCTTGTTTGTCAAGCCTGCTATTGCTTAGAGTTGTGTCAGGTCTGATTCATCGGTGATGAATTAGAATGTTGTGAAACATGTCCTACTGTTGAGAGCTAAGTGTGTGAACACGATTTGGGAAAGGTAGCGGTGAGAGGCCATGTAGCAGTACATGGTGGGTTGTCTCATTGAAACCGTCCTCAGGAACTGAGTTCTATGTCTGTGATCCAAGATAGTTACTAGGACACATTAGGCTCTGGGAACTCCAAGCTCTCTCGACTTATTAATCAACTCGATCTCTGTCCAGGAGTTGCAACTAGTTTCTGGTGTTTGTAGGTTGTGTTAGTAGTCTACCAAGTGGCACCCGGTATAGGTAGGCTTGGATCAGACTAGGCATCGTGGCCGGGTAAACCAAGCGTCGCCCATTTGGTGGGCTTGGAACCCTGTACACATCGTTTGGGGCCGTGAGCGACACCCGGGCCGGATCTCCTTGCGGATGGAACCCGAATAGGCAATAAACCTGGACTAGAGACTTGTGTGGTTAGTTAGGTCGTGGCCGACACCCTCGCCAGGCTTCCGCTTGAAGGTTGCCGAGATACATGACGTGTACATGGTGGTAAGTGGCGAGAGGGTGTGAAGAAGTACACCCCTACAGGGTTAATATGATCTATTAGAATAGCCGCGTCCGCGATAAAGGACTATCGGGTTGCTTATACAGTTCATAGACACGTGAAAGTGGATACTCTAAAATGCGCAAGATAAGCGTGAGTGCTATGGATGGCTTTCTTGTAGGGAGACGGGAGCAGATCCATAGTGGTGTACTGATATGGTGAATATGTGGACTCGTGTGCGCCACCTCAAAAGAGATACTTGCAGTCGTAGTTCAGGATAGCCACCGAGTCAAAGTTGGCTTGGTGCAGTTAATCTCCCCCACCCCTTTGTTGATATTGATGCATATGTAGCTAGTTCTGATGTAAGTCTTGCTGGGTACTGTTGGTGTACAAAAGTAGGGGCCCTGCTTTTGACACCTTTACTTGTGCACGGGCAGTCAGAGCCTCCCGCCACGGCCACGCATAATAGGGCAGAAAGGGGAGGCCGAAGAGAAGCCGAAGCCACAAGGCAAACAGAGCAACGACAAGAACCAAGGCCACGAAGATCAGATGGATGGAGTAGGTTTCCTCGGCAAGGACTCTTGCCGGGGGAGCCTCAGCGGCCCCGGCAAGACCCTTGCCGGGTGAGCCTGCGCCCACCAGCCGAGGAGCCACCTTTGAGCCCACTAACGCTAGACAAATGCGTGGGGACAGGGCTCGGGAGGCACCTCCGTGATGGCATGCAGATCTTTGTGAAGACATAGAATGCTCAAGATCAAATGAGGATAGGGAGGCAGCCATCCTCACCGAAGAGACCCACAAGACCCCCGGCAAGATCCTTGCCGGGGAAGCCAGTGCGCCATGGAAAGACCCTTGCCGGGCCACCCGACAAGACCCTCACCAAGCGCACCGGGAGGGCCACTGCCAGGCCCGAGCCAGCGAAGTCTTCACTGCCATTCGTATGCAGCTGCCAACCTAGCCAGCTGGGCAGGCACCTATGTGGCAGCATGCAACTCTTCATGGAGGCTCCACCACCGCGCCACCTCAACTGCCTGCCTGCCTACATGGCACCGCATGCATTGCTGGCCAGGGCGCGTGTCGAAGCAAAGAGGAGCGGTGACGGACGGGACGGGCCTCGCCCCCATCCCCGGTAAAGCGAAGGGACACCTAAGCCTTGCATTAAATGCACTTTGTCCTGTAATACCAGGATAAGCTCGCAACGCTGTAGCAGTTTCCACCTCCTGTGTACCACGGTGGCAGCCCCTTTCGCCTATAAAAGGAGGTCCATGGCACACGGGAAAAGGATTCGGCTCTTTCAAACCTCGGGGCACCTAGAGCTAGTTTGAGAGCTCAAGAACACTAAATACATCCACCAAAGCAGGATCGTAGGGTTTTACGCATCTTTGCAGCCCTTGGGTTGCCTACTAGTCCCGCTCTTCTCGCGATCCCCGCGCCCCGCAACCGTAGAAGGGTCCCAATGATCCCATAGGTGTCGTCTCCCACCGACATCTTTGGCGTGCTAGTTAGGGGGGTGCAATCATGATGATCTGGTCTAGCAGTCGACCTAGCTGTTCTTCATCGCCACGGCTCCGGCCAAGAAGGCGGCGCTGCCCGTTGGCACGAAGGACGCCGAGGCAGCGACGAGAGAGCTAAGTCATGCTGAATTTTAAGTTTTCCCCCTTAAATATAAGGTTATTATCCTTGACGGTTCGGCCTATGTATGGGAAGCCTGTACGTAGAGGGGCCCTCCTGTGATCGGCAACGCCCTTGTTCTGTTTCGAGTCCGCTCAACAGTTCAAGCGGCCGCGTCGAGAGCGGCAAGGTAGTCTTCCGCCATCGGCAACACTCTCGGTTCTGACTCGAGTCAAGCTCGACAGATCGAGCGGCCGCGCCAAGGGCAGTAAGGTGCTTTGCCCGGCAACAAGCACACCCGACAGGCTAATGGGGATCCGTCCTCAAAGCTCCACCCTGGTTTTACGTGTCGGCAAGCTTACCCAGCTGACGTAGGGTGGACGTACAAAGGAAAGTTGAGCAGGAAAATAACATGCATAGTTTCAGGAGCATCGCAGAGTTATATTACACAAATTGTCGCTGTGGTTCTAATAAAGATAGCATTATCTTGGTCATGAACCTGCAGCGGCGACGAAGAACGGGATGCCTAGTCTCGACGCTGGCCCTCCGCCCTCTTGATTTTGTCGATGCGGCTGAGGATGGGCTGGATACGCTCATTGAGCGCCGTGATGTCGACATCCTCCGGCAAGCTCTTCAGCACAGCTCCGAAGTCGAGGTTTGGGTGCCAGTGTGCAATCTTGGTGAGCACCCTGGTCATGGTCCCCCGGCAAAGTATCCGGGATTCCTCGGCCAGGGAGGCCGCCCGGTTGGAGTGACGCCGCTTCAGGGCGTCGACGATCTTCTCGAAGTATATGGTCAGGTTGGCATTGGGGCTCAGGCTCGCTTCTAGGGCATACCCCATCTCCGGCATCCCCATAATGGTCAGCTGATCGGCGACCAAGTTTGCAACGACAGCAAGGCGCCCGAGCCAGCGTTTCTCGCCCGCCTTGTAGTCCTTGAGATTGGCGGTCTCGTTCATCAGTAGCTGCTTCTCCGTCTCCATCTCCTTGGTCAGGATCCCCTCCCGGGGTCAGGCCTCCAACAGCGCCTCCTTGAGCTCTCCCAGCTTTAGCTTGAGGTCTTTGATGGAGATGTTGGCTTCAGAGAGCTCTCCAGACTTGTTGATGACCTCGCCCTGCACCACCGTCAGAGCGCCATTGAGCGTATGCTTCTTCTGGGCCAGCTTCAGAGCTTGCTCCTCCAGCTCCTTCACCCTGCTGGCGTGGGCCTGAGCCTGGGTGTTGAGCGCCTCCTGATGCCTTTGCTCCAGCTCTTGGGTCCGCTGCAGGACGAGCTTGTCCACCTCTTCGTCCTTGCCGCAGAGCGTGGCGGCAAGCTTCTCCTCGCGCTCGGCAAAGTCCTCCCCTTGGGTCTTCAGGGCGGCCTCTTGCTGGGACCGGACGGCTTCGGATTCATCGGCCAACTTCTTCGCTGTCTCCTGGACCTTCTCGATGTCGGCCAGCTTCAAGGCAAGCTCCACCTCACGGTTGGCCAGCTCACCCTGGGCGGCCTTCAGCTCGTCCTGAGCCTGGCGGAACCAGTCCTGTGCCTCGGTGATGCGCCCCCCAAAGTCCTCCTCCATCTTCTCCACCTCCGCCGTCCTGGACTTGGCCTTGTCCAGGCGAGCGCGGTGGAGCGCCTAAAGCTTCCGAAAGCTGGCACCCATGGCTTGGAGCAGTTGCTCCTCCTGGGAGCCGACACCACCAACGCCTGGCTCATCAACGACCTCGAGCCTGGCCGCGGCAAGCGTCTCCTCATTGAACACCTCTCCCTCAAAGGGATCACTGGTGCTTGACGCGCCCAGGAGATGGACGAAGAGGTCGTCGCTCACCCTCAGGTACCTGCCAGAGCCAGAGGCAGCCAAGGAGGAGGGCAAGTCATCGAACTCCACCTCCTCGGCAGTGGCCTTGCTGGCCCCCTTGGCAGGCCCCTTGTCGGGCTCTTCGGCGAGCCCCTTGGCAGCATCCTCGGCGGCGCCCTTGGCGCTCTCCTCAGCAGCAATCTTCTCCGCCTTCGCCGCGGCATCCGCGGCGACGTCCTTGATGGTAGTGTCAACATCCTCTGAGGAGAGGTCTGGATGCCAAGAAAGAGACTGGGCGAAGCCAAGATCGAAAGCCAATAAGGAAAAGAGGAAAAGAAGAATGCAAGCAGAAGTAGAGAGCGAGTAGCTTACCTGTGCCGGGCCGAGAGGCGGAAACCCCTTCTCCACCATGGTCTGGCATCGAGGCATAGCCACCGGCGCCTGCGTTCTCCTCCCCCTCCTCCGTGTGCACGGCCTCGGTGCTTGGTGTCCTTGCCGGGGACGCCCCTTGGGGCGGCATAGCTGATGGAGGCGGCATGACCGGAGAAGCCCTCTGTGGCTCCCTTTGGTGTTGCCCCTCTCCTGCATCCACAACACGGTTAAGACCGAAGCATCACGCCTAACGCACGTTGATAGAAGGCGGATGGTGGACTTACGCTGGGGGCTCGGCTAGGGGCTGCTGCCCGGGCTGCTCGACACCACCAGTGGCGTACTGGAGGTGCCTGCCAGGGGCTGGCCACTCGCCGAAATCCTGGCCCTCTTTATCCTCTGGGCCAGCATCTCCACATCCCTACAAGATGAAGCCGGGTAAGCAACACCATCAGGGGAAAGCGTAAGTAATAAGGGAGGAAAGCAGAGGCTTACTCTTCGTTCTCTTCCTCCTCCTCCTCTGTTGCTTTCCTCTTCCGCTCCGGGCTGAGAGGTCCGAGCTCTCTCTCCGGGCTGAGAGGCCCGAAGTCAAACAAGTCACCCCAATCCCCGCGCCAATGTTTGCTGGTGAGGGGGGAGGCGATGGCATCCGGGCGCGCTTGGACGACGAAGAAGCAGATGTCCTCTTCTTCGACGCCACGGCTTTTGCCGTTTTCTTCATCCCCACCGCCCTCGTCTGGCGCACGGACGCTTCCTGGGCTTGTCCCAGCTGCACGTCCTGGTCAAGGCGGACCGGCTCGCCGGAGATGGCCCGCCGCAGGACCCGCCTTTTTCCGGTGGTCGGGGGATCGGCGGTCGCAGTCCTCCCCTCCTCGCCCTCCTCCTCCGACGACCCGTCGGCAGCGTCTTTGATGAGGGGAGCCCCGGTGTCGGTGCCGCTGGCCTCCCCAGCGGCTGATGCCCACCGGGCGAGCTCCCCCTCCTCCGCCTCCGCCGCGGCCTTGTCCACCATGCCACCGGCGCTGCCGGCCTCCCTGACGAGCTTTGCTTCCTCCTCAGCAAGCATCGCCTCCTCCACCCTAGCGGCAATATAGTCCAGTTCCGCCGGGGAGGTGTCCTTGATGAGCCACGGCTCGTCGGTGATGTATATCTCGTGCAGAGTGTCGAAGAACTCCTGCACCACGAGCTCGTCCGGCTCGACCCAGTTCGGGTCGAGGCCATGCGTGTTGAAGAGCGGCATCATGGCGATGATCTCGTTACGACGAGAGTTGTTGCTCAACGGGACCACTCCCGCCAACAACTTGAAAACGGGCTCCTTGTCGACCTTGCCGGCCTTCGCGGCGGCCCTGGCAAGCTTGCCGGACCGCTTGACCTCGTCCGCGTCGTCAACCTCGAGCTGGAAGATTCGCTGGCAAAGATGGGCATGCCGCAGCACCGTCAGGTTGTTGTCGAGGCCGGGATGGAGCCTCATGATGTCGGCGGCGTTCATGAAGAGCCAAGCCAGCCTCCCCTTGTCATGTAGAGGGGCAATCCGGCGGCGGATGAAGTCCGTCCCGATCATCTCGAGGGTGAGCCCGACCTGGGTGAGCCTAAGAATCCTTGTGGTGGCGATCGTGAGCTTAGCTTCATCGGCATCGACGTCGCCCCAATCACCACCATGACTCGGCGGCTTCTGGTGAACCTCGTAGAATGCTGGCGGGTCCTTCTCCTCAATCCAGCACCACCAGCCCCTCCATTCTTCCCACCTCTCCTTCGTGTTGCCATCCGGGTACGCCCCCTTGGGCCTCGGGATCCAGGCAACGCAGCCAGCAATGGCGCCCCCTTTTTTGATCCGAGGGGAGACATAATGGCGGAAGAGCGCCGTAGTGGGGTGCAGGGCTAGGCACGCCACGGCATTCGGAGTAAAATCTAGGAGGCGGAAGCCATAGGTGTGCATGATGTCCTTGAAGAAACCGGAGAAGGGGGGACAGAGCCCGCAAGAGAAATTGTCGACGAAGAAGGGGTACCGATGCGGGGAGGGCCCGGTGCTGGCAGGGACGACGGTTGTGGCCGGATGCCCCGTATTCTCTCCCCCCGTCTTCATGCCCCACAAATCCTTGAACATCTCCGGAAGCTCGGGCACGCCAACCATCAAGGGGAAGTAGGCGGACTGCGCCCGCTGCACCACCAGCTCGCTCTCCGGCTGCTCCGACACGCCGGCATCCTTCACCGCTCCCTTGCTATTGGTGGACATAGGCGGCATGGCGGCTGCGAGAAGCGAAAAAGCAGAGGATGGCGGAAGCACTGCGGCGATGGGCGAAAGCAGAGAGGCTTGAGAAGAAGGGGACGGCGGTTCTGACATTGGAGGAAGGCGTAGGGAAGGGGTAAAGTGAGCAGTGCGCCCGCGGTTATTCCTTTTTATGGGGAAGGCGCGGTCCGCCTCCTTTCCCATTAACTGCGATACGATGCATGCGTGTGGATGCTGTCCCACACATGCCTCCCACGTCATGCGTGCACACGACCCCCATGTCGCGCATTCAACGCGGGACGTGGGGGAGCGCAGCGGACGGAGCAGTGGCCGTGGTAAAAATCTGCCCCAACTTCCCGCACACCGCTCTGGGCCTGGCCCAACAACATGTTGCGCTTATGTATGGCCCAGGCCCGGGGGCTCCTGTCAGTGTACAAAAGTAGGGGCCCTGTTTTTGACCCCTTTACTTGTGCACGGGCAGTCAGAGCCTCCCGCCAGGGACATGCATAATAGGGCAGAAAGGGGAGGCCGGAGAGAAGCCGAAGCCACAAGGCAAACAGAGCAACGACAAGAACCAAGGCCACGAAGATCAGATGGACGGAGCAGGTTTCCCCGGGAAGGACTCTTGTCGGGGGAGCCTCAATGGCCCCGGCAAGACCCTTGCCGGGTGAGCCTGCCCCACCAGCCGAGCGAGCCACCTTTGAGCCCACCAACGCTAGACAAATGCGTTGAGACAGGGCTCGGGAGGCACCTCCGTGGTGGCATGCAAATCTTTGTGAAGACATAGAATGCTCAAGATCAAATGAGGATAGGGAGGCAACCATCCTCACCGAAGAAACCCACAAGACCCCCGGCAAGACCCTTGCCGGGGAAGCCAGGATGCCACGGCAAGGCCCTTGCCGGGCCACCCGGCAAGACCCTCGCCAAGTGCACCGACAGGGCCACTGCCAGGCCCGAGCCAGCCAAGTCTTCACCGTTGTTCGCATGCAGCTGCCGTCCCCGCCAGCTGGGCAGGCACTTGCGTGGCAGCATGCAGCAATTCGTGGAGGCTCCACCACCGCGCCACCTCAGCTGCCTGCCTGTCTACATGGCACCGCATGAATCGCTGGCCAGGGCGCGTGTCGAAGCGAAGAGGAGCGGCGACGGACGAGACGGGCCTCGCCCCTGTCCCCAATAAAGCAAAGGGACACCTAAGCCTTGCATTAAATGCACTTTGTCCTGTAATACCAGCGATAAGCTCACAATGCTGTAGCACATTCCACCTCCTGTGTGCCACTGTGGCAGCCCCTTTCGCCTATAAAAGGAGGTCCATGGCACACGGGAAAAGGATTTGGCTCTTTCGAACCTCGAGGCACCTAGAGCTAGTTCGAGAGCTCAAGAACACTAAATACATCCACCAAAGTAGGATTGTAGGGTTTTACGCATCTTTGCAGCCCGAACCTGGTTAAATCCCCCTTGTGTTGCCTACTAGTCCCGCCCTTCTCACGATCCCCACGCCCCGCAACCGTAGAAGGGATCCCAGTGATCACATAGGTGTCGTTTCCCACCGACGGGTACATTTGTACTCACGTTTGCCTATTTTATGTTTTTGCAGAGAGACTTTAGTCTCGCTAGTAGTTCCGCGTGGACTTCGACGTTTAGCTTGTTACCTCAGCTACGATCTTGTGCCCTTGGCAGGATCTTTAAGATAGTCAGGCTTCTCAGCCCTTTCTTTTGTAGTTGTTTGTACTCAGACATGTTATGCTTCCGTTGCTTGTATGTTCTGAATGATGGATCATCAGACCCATGTTTATAATATCTCGCTCCTCGGAGCCTAATGAATAAATACTCCGAGTAGTAGAGTTTCTTGTGATGCCATGTTGTATTTGCACATATCGAGCATATTTTGTGTATGTTAATGAAATGCTTGGTATGTGTGGGATCCGACAACCTAGTTGTTTACTCTTGGTAACCTCTCTTACCGGGAAATGTCTCCTAGTGCTACCACTGAGCCATGGTAGCTTGCTACTGCTCCAGAACACTTAGGCTGGCCAGCATGTGTCATTCTTCGTTCTTGTGTCTGTCCCTCCGAGAAAATGTCACGTGTTGCTCCTTTAAGTCCTTGTAGCTTGCTACGACTTTGGTTCATACATTGATGATCGACACGTTCATTGCTGGGTCATGTATGTGTGTTCCCGTAAGTTAGCGCCACCTTGGGTTTATGACTAGTCCTGTTTGACTAGGTTCTTTTGTCATAGACACTATCATATATGTGAGCCAAAAGGCGCAAACGGTCCCTGGCCAGGTAAGGTGGCACCCATGGGAATACCGTGCATGAGGCCGCAAAGTGATATCATGTGTTACATGCTGGATCGATGTGACTTAGGATCGGGGTCCTGACAGCTTTGGTATCAGAGCTTGACTGCCTGTCAGATTACCAAGCCAAACTGGTCGAAGTTGAGTCTAGAAATTCTTAGCGATATAAGGAAATTGATTGTGGAAGGGAACGTAAGGCTCTTTTTACTCCTTATACCTTATGCCTTCTGATCTGAGTCATCTTATCTTTCCTATGGGGGTTAAAGAACTAGGGCTTCTCTTCTTTCTATCAGGATCACGTGTTACTAATCGGTAGGCTTATAAGATTGATGGATTCAAGCCTCAGTTCAGTTCTTACCACCTTCGTGTGCTGATAGTTGATCTCGAAACCTTGATATTGTGATCTTGAATGGTCATGCCACCTTTTTGTAGGATGTCTCAAATCTTTTGAGCATTTACTACCATTATGTTGTTCGAGTCATCCTAGTTTCTAAACAATCTGATGCATTTGCAAATTCCTTCTTACCGCTCTGAAGTTCCTTTGTGCCAGATCTAACCACACTAAATCGGTGAGTTGAGGTACTCCATTACCTCGACATATATGTTGGAGCTCTTATTATGGACCTAGGTGTCTTAGGGGATCATCTAGTAATCTAGCCATGTCTTGTTCCCAGTGTGATCATTCTGGCCGTCATTCTCAAAAGCATCCCGTGATGTCATTTAGTTAGTAGGCATTCTATTCCTGGGTTCTTGAACCCGATATTCACCCTACTTACTTCGTGTTGATAGTGTTTGCTTGTTCCTTAAGGATATTAGTAACCTCTGCGATAATCCTTGAGGTTCACGGTATGTCCTTCTTCCAAATACCATGAACTGCTTATGACAAAAGTTCTTCGCTGAACCGAAAGATCACAACCAAAGTGCTCTTGACGAGTTCTCGATTCTATGTTGTGATTCTACCAGTTCTACCTTTCTTCATGGGTTATCCCAAAGAAATATGTTGAACTCGTTCGACAAGCTAATCCATGCATCCACAACTCAGAAAACCATATGTTCTTTTGGGTTGTCCCTCTTTAGTTGTATCCTCATCTCCGTCTATCAATTGATAGTCAGGAGTACTTAAGCATTTGTGTTCATCGATGCCCTTTACTCTTGTGTTCTGTCAAGCCATTCTATTTCAGAATGACTAGGAGAAACAAACTCCAGTACCTTATCCATTTCTAGGATTTGGTCAAAGCAGTTGTATTGCGCAGATCAAAATGCCAATCCATCTTTTGTTCTGTTCTACCTCAGAGTATCACCCTCTTTCATAACAAGAGTATCGTGAGAATTGCACACCCTCTTATGAATTTTTGATGCAATGATACTTCTCTCCATCATTCTTCATTCCTCAGTTCCTGTGTTGTTGTAACTAGAATGCTAACTAGTGAACCATGACGTGTGATATCAATACTCCTAGTAACCGTGTTGCTTGGTAGTTAAAGAACAGTAATTTCATTCTTAGCGTGTTGGTTATCGAATTACCATTCTAAGATTAATCGTGCTACCTAGTCCTTATTTTTGGTGCACCCCTCGATCAAGGAGTTAGGATTGTAACAATCCTCTGCTCTTTCGGTCATATCGTCTTGCCCTGAAAAGCAAGATTGATCTCGAGCTTAATAACATATTGGTGGTTGATAATTTCCCGTATATCTTCACGGAAGTATTACCAGGTTGTCCCCTGACCATTATGTTGAGCTCGTGATCAAGTTGGTTTTATTATAAACCACCTCTTCTCCAAGAATCGGTGTTGGATACCCCTGAACTAGTTGGATGTGTTAAACAATAACCTGAAGAGTTGGAAGATAAAGACTTGTCTGACTATTTAATTTTATGGGATATCTTGTATGTGTGTTGAAGAAAGATGATATCTCATTGATTGACCCTCGTGATCAGTTAATGGACCTACCATCTTATCCAATCTTTGATTTGAGTATGAGCTATAATCAAATCAAATCAGAACAACCGATATTCGTAATGTTCTCTTACTCGTGGTTGTTTCCTCGAGCATACACCATTATATCTTTTGATTTTGACCAATGCCATCACCTCGTTCACTTAATTGTGGAACTCCATCTATATGGAAGCCTGAATGAATTGTTGTTGAGCTCGTCGACAACATTCTTACCTTCTCCATGATCTTGTTGGACATTAAGCTAGTATTGGAAACTTTTATAAGCATTATCTTCATGTCCCGTGCATGAAACATATGATTGATGAGAGAAGTGAGTCCCTCTAATTCACTTGTAATTGATGTAAGTTGTCGTCATGAATTCGAGAAGGATTGTTTTTGTTTCCTCTACAATCATCCCAAGTTAGTCATGCCTATGTGCAAAGTACTCTATGGTTTGATAGGTTGGCTGCCTCCATTCTATATGTGTTCCTAGCACACCAAGCCACTGATTGACTTGTTCAAGGATAAGAAGCTCATCGATAAGTGCACAAGGACTTCAATGTCCTCGAAGATGGTTCCCTACCAGAACTTGGTAGTGTTTTGTTGTAAGACTACCAGGTGGTCATGTTTGTGTGGGATAGCGTGTTCATATGTATGTACCAGAACCAGCTCATGTTTTAGAGCTCGCTATCGTAGTTCATTCCCTGAGAATTCCGCAATGCCATCTTGTCGATTTGTGTTGCAAATTTTCTTTTTTCATTCTAGAGTTGATGAGTCTGGAATATCCTGACACCAACCATATCTGAATCTCAGGCAGATATGATGGTTGGAACCTTTCCAAGGACTATTATATTGGTCTCTCTGTAACCCAGTAAAGTGGATGTCGTGACCAACAAACCCAGCCAAAAGTCCTATTATTGTAGTATCTTGAGTGAGGAAGTTGTCCACCTCCCCATAAGGATTTCATAGGATTTACTCTAGTAGTTGTTCCTTATGGACTCTTGTGTTCCCGATGTCCGACCTTTTACTTGATGTTCTAGATACCAAACCATATCTACAAATGAGTTACGCCAGCACATCAAGGAGAACATTAGAAGCGGAGTGTTAACTGTCTCTCGGTCAATCATCCAGATTTTGTTTCCTTGGCCTTGCTAAGGTGAAATCTGAGAAGGTGTTATCTTCCTTTGCATCTGCATCGTCCATCACTACTCATCATGGTAGTATGTTGTGCTGCCAGGATCCTTGACACGGACATTGGTAAAAACCTTGAAGAGTATGGAAATGCTCAAGTTCTTGAGAGCCTTCTCAGTCACTGGGTTATATCCTCGGCATCATCTGGAATGTGCTTTCCATTTGCTGAGTAGGCTTATAGCCATAGTTTCCTATCCAAACTGAGTATGCCATTCTTTCGAGTTCCTTCAAATGATTGTTTGTAAATTGCCCCAGGCTGGTATGAAGAGTTCCAATGATCTTTATATCAAAAGTAATTCTTTTTGCCACTTAAGGGAATATATCTACGAGTCACCCCCTCTAAGGTGTCCCGTTATGAGATCAAGGCAATTATCCCCTCGCTACTCTAAAACCTTCATCAAATTGTTTCTTCCATCATTTCCAATGTGTGTTTTGCCTCTCAGCTCAAGAGATGTTTCTATGTCTCATTCTGTGAGTTGATCTTGTGATCTTTAAGATGACCCATCCTTGTAGAGTTGTCTCTGTCCTCGTGTAGGATGAAGACCTCGAAAGTGAAGACGTCAAGATCAATGTGAGTCAATAAATCAACAACTTCGAGAAGACAGCTGGATCCTGAAGTTTGTGATACTTAGTGTCCTCTTTTTCTTCTTACCCCCCGTCTTCAATCTCGAGACGTGATTCTTGTTTAGTGGTGGTGAGTTGTCATAGCCCTAGCTTAGCCCCTGTTATATTTGCTTGATCTTCATGTCATCATGTTTAAAATTTAAATAAACTTGAAATGGGGATGGCAGAAACCCCCAACACCACTTAAATCAACTAGGGTTACTAAATACATTTTCAGTGAACCTGAAATGCCCTTCTAAAATGTTCATCATCTTTGCCTTGGTCTAGAACCTCTGTCAAAAATAGTTCACATTTTTATAGGACAACAAAGGGTCACTGAATTAAATCATATGGCATTTGCATTTGGGCATTTCAATGCTATAAAATATTTTAAATGTCCAAATATTCATGAACAAAAATGTTTACTGTTGGAAACAATCCGAACAGTAGCCTCAAGCAGTTGCATGAATTTTGAGCTTGTTTTAGTATTTTTAATAAAGCCCTAAAGTTACAGCAAAATAGAAAAATAGAAGAAAAATAGAAAAGGAGAGAGAACCTACGTGGACTTACCTGTTTGGTGGCCCAGCAACCGGCCAGCCCACCTCCTCCCCTCCTACTGTCTTCAACATCCTGCCAGTAGGTAGGAGGGCGTGTGCCCACGGCGCACACACACGCGCGATGCCACCTCTAGCCTGCCTGCTCGCTCTGGACGATTCTACACGATGCCATGCACCCCCCGACCTTTCTCTCGCTCGCACTCGTAGCCTCTCTCCTCCTCTGCCCTCTCTTCCTCGCGCCACCGAGCACACCGAAGAGCGCTGCTGCTCGCCGCCGTAGCCACCCCGCACCCTAGACCCTGCTCCGTGTCCAGTCGCTGAGAGAAGCTCGTCCTCATCTGCACGTTTAATATCAAAAGTCTGGGCGCACTGCATCGCCATCAGCATCATCGGGCCTCCCCGAGCCGTCTGGGCTGCTCAACGACTTTGCTGTGAGGACTCCATCGTTTCCCCCTCCTCTCCTGCTCGTTCCCGTGCCGTAGCTGCCGTCCCCGCAAGCGCCGAGCTCCGGCCATCGCCATGGCCGCGAAGCTCGCGCCCCGGAGCTCTTCCGCTTGCTCCAGTAGCTCCCGCTTGCTCGCCGGGTCTCCAGGAACCCGATGCGCCCCTCTGCTCTCTGGCCAATGCACTACAGCCCTCGTGCCCGTGCAGCCGTATCTCCGACCACCGCTTTTGCCTATCGCCATCGTCGTGACACGCCGCCCCCAGCAACCCCGCTTGCACCGTTGGAAGCGGGCGAGTGCCAGCTTTCCAATGGGACCGACCACACCCCCGAACCGCCCCCCTATACATGAAACCCGAGCCTCTCTGGCAAGCCACCGCTGCGGAATGTGGTGGCAGGTGAGTAACCCCAGTGATTGCTGACATGGTGCGACCATTAGCCACTAATGACCTTACTAATTAAACCCCGTGACCCACTTACATATGGGCCCCACACCCTTAATTAACCATAATTTAATTTCAGTTTAGTTTTAACTAATCACAGAGGCCGCACATGTCAGTGTTGACCTTGCTAACGTGGCCATTGACCGACCCCGCCTGCCAGTGACCCGGGCCAGCACAGTGTCACTGACCAGTGGGACTCACTGGTCAAGTTTGACCCGGCTGACCTCTATTGACCTCCTCATGTCGTGCTGACGCAGTGCTACCGCAATATTCCTTTTCTGGGACTTAGCTTATTTTCTAAATAATCAGGGAAATCCAGAAAATAGTATAAACTTCAAAAATTCAAATAAAATCAACCGTAACTCCAAATGAAATAATTTATATATGAAAAATGATCAGAAAAATCCAAAGAATCTGTTTATGGCATTTCCATGCATATTAGAACAACTTATGGCCACTATTTAGGACAAATCAAATGAATGGAATTTCAAATGACTTATATGGAGTTTGAATTTGAACCTTGTGTTCAAATCAACTTTATTTAAACTGTTGCTAGCTACATTAGCTCAAATCACAGCATATTGCCATGTCATGATCATGCATGATACTGTTGCATTGCATTGATTGTGTTCCCTCTTGTTTGCCGGTGGTTGTTCCCTCTCGGTAGACATATGTTTCCGACGTTGTGATCGTTGTCACTTATGAAGAGCAGCACTATCTTCAGAAGTGCCAGGCAAGCAAAACCCCCTTGTTCATTCCGATACAATCCCACTTTCTTGCTCTTGCTCTCTTTTACTGCATTAGGAAAACAATGATTCAATTGTTACATGCTGCGGTAGTTGAACCCCTTTCCTCTACTAGACCTTTCATTGCCACAGTAAATAGATGAAACCCACTAGCATGAGTAGGAATTGTTTGGGCCATGATCTGCCTACTCATTCATGCTTGTTTGTCATGCCTGCTATTGCTTAGAATTGTGTCAGGTCTGATTCATCGGGGATGAATTAGAATGTTGTCAAACATGTCCTACTGTTGAGAGCTAAGTGTGTGGACGCGATTTGGTAAAGGTAGCGGTGAGAAGCCATGTAGGAGTACATGGTGGGTTGTCTCATTGAAACCATCCTCATGAACTGAGTTCTGTTTCTGTGATCCAAGACAGTTACTACCACACGTTGGGCTGCAGGCACTCCCAGCTGTCTCGACTTATTAATCAACTCGATCTCTGTCCAGGAGTTGCAACTAGTCTCTGGTGTTTGTAGGTTGTGTTAGTAGTCTACCAAGTGGCACCCGGTACAGGTGGGCTTGGGTCAGACTAGGCACCGTGGCCGGGTATGCCAAGCATCGCCCATTTGGTGGAACCCTGTACGCATCGTTTGGGGCCGTGAGCGACACCCCAGTCGGATCTCCTTGCGGATGGAACCCGAATAGGCGATAAACCTGGAGTAGAGACTTGTGTGGTTAGTCAGGTCGTGGCTGACACCCTCGCCAGGCTTCCGCTTGATGCTTGTCGAGATATATTATGTGTACAAGGCGGTAAGTGGCGAGAGGGTGTGAAGAAGTACACCCCTGCAGGGTTAACATGATCTATTCGAATAGCCGCGTCTGCGGTAAAGGACTACTAGGTTGCATATACAGTTCATAGACAAGTGAAATTGGATACCCTAAAATGCGCAAGATAAGCGTGAGTTCTATGGATGGCGTTCTCGTAGGGAGACAGGAGGGGATCCATAGTGGTGTACTCATATGGTGAATATGTGGACTCGTGTGCGCCACCTCAAAAGAGATACTTGCAATCTTAGTTCAGGATAGCCACCAAGTCAAAGCTGGCTTGTTGCAGCTAAACTCCACCACCCCCTTTGTTGATACTGATGCATATGTAGCTAGTTCTGATGTAACTCTTGTTGTGTAAATTTATACTCACGTTTGCCTATTTTATGTTTTTGCAGAGAGACTTCAGTCTCGCTAGTAGTTCCGTGTGGACTTCGACATTTAGCTTGCTACCTGGGCTACGATCTTGTTCCCTCAGCAGAATCTTTTAGATAGTCGGGCTTCTCAACCCTTTCTTTTGTAGTTGTCTATACTCAGACATGTTATGCTTCTGTTGCTTGTATGTTCTAAATGCTGGGTCATCACACCCATGTTTGTAATATCTCGCTCCTCGGAGCCTAATGAATAAATACTCTGAGTTGTAGAGTTTCATTGTGATGCCATGTTGTATTTGCACATATCGAGCATATTGTGTGTATGTTATTGAAATGCTTGGTATGTGTGGGATCCGATAACCTAGTTGTTTATTCATGGTAGCCTCTCTTATCGGGCAATGTGTCCTACTGCTTCCAGTGAGCCATGGTAGCTTGCTACTGCTCCGGAACACTTAGGCTGGCCGACATGTGTCCTTCTTCGTTCCTGTGTCTGTCCCTTCGGGGAAATGTGACGCATTGCTCCTTTAAGTCCTTGTAGCTTGCTATGACTTGGGTTCATAAGTTGATGATCGACACGTTCGTTGCTGGGTCATGTATGTTTGTTCCCATAAGTTAGCGCCACATTGGGTTTACGACTACTCATGTCTGCCCGGGTTCTTTTGTCATATGGATGCTAGCGACACTATCATATATGTGGGCTAAAAGGTGCAAACGGTCCCTGGCCAGATAAGGTGGCACCCGTGGGAATATCGTGCATGATGCCACAAAGTGATATGATGTGTTACATGCTGTATCGGTGTGACTTAGGATTGGGTCCTGACAGCTTTGGTATCAGAGCTTGACTGCCTGTAGGATTACCAAGCCAAACTAGTCGAAGTTGAATCTAGAAATTCTTTAGTTATATAAAGGAATTGATTGTGGAAGGGAACTTAAGGCTCTTTTTACTCCTTATACCTTATGCCTTCTGATCTAAGCCATCTTATCTTTCCTACGGGGTTAAGGAACTTGGGTTTCTCTTCTTTCTATCAGGATCACATGTTACTAATCGGTAGACTTGTAAGATTGATGGATTAAAGCCTCAGTTCAGTTCTTACCATCTCCGTGTGTTGATAGTTGACCTCGAAACCTTGATATTGTGATCCTGAGTGGTTATGCCACCTTTTTGTAGGATGTCTCAAATCCTTTGAGCATTTACTGCCGTTATGCTGTCCGAGTCATCCCAGTTTCTAAACAATCTGATGCATTTGCAAATTCCTTCTTACCACTCTGAAGTTCCTTTGTGCGAGATCTAACCACACTAAATCGGTGAGTTGAGGTACTCCATTGCCACGACATATATGTTAGAGCTCTTATTATGGACCTAGCTGTCTTAGGGGATCATCTAGTAATCTAGCTATGTCTTGTTCCCAGTGTGATGATTCTAGCCGTCATTCTCGAAAGCATCCCGTGATGTCATTTAGTTAGTAGGCATTTTATTGCTGGGTTCTTGAACCCGAGATTCACCCTACTTACTTCGTTCTGATAGTGTTTGCTCGTTCCTTTAGGTTATTAGTAACCTTTGCGATAGTGCTCGAGTTCGTGGTATGTCCTTCTTCCAAATACCATGAACTGCTTATGACAAAATTTCCTCGCTGAACTAAAAGATCACAACCAGAGTGCTCTTGACGAGTTCTCGATTCTATGTTGTGATTCTACCAGTTCTACCTTGCTGCATGGGTTATCTGAAAGGAATATGTTGAACTCGTTCGACAAGATAATCCATGCATCCACAACTCAGAAAACCATATGTTCTTTTGGGTTGTCCCTCTTTAGTTGTATCCTGATCTCCGTCTATCAATTGATAGTCAGGAGTAGTTAAGCATCTGTGTTCATCAATGCCCTTTACTCTTGTGTTCTACCAAGCCATTCTATTTCGGAATGACTAGGAGAAACGAACTTCAGTAACTTATCCATTTCTAGGATTTGGTCAATGCAGTTGTATTCCACAGATCAAAATGCCAATCCTGCTTTTGTTCTGTTCTACCTCAGAGTATCGCCCTCTTTCATAACAAGAGTAGAGAATTGCACACCCTCTTATGAATTCTTGATGCAGTGATACTTCTCTCCATCATTCTTCATTCCTCGATTCCTATGTTGTTGTAACCAGAATGCAAACAAGTGAACCATGATGTGTGAAACATGTCCTACTATTGAGAGCTAAGTGTGTGAACATGATTTGGTAAAGGTAGCAGTGAGAGGCCATGTAGGAGTATATGGTGGGTTGTCTCATTGAAACCGTCCTCAAGAACTGAGTTATGTGTTTGTGATCCAAGACAGTTACTACTACACATTGGGCTCTGGGCACTCCAAGCTCTCTCGACTTATTAATCAACTCGATCTCCGTCCAGGAGTTGCAACTAGTTTGTAGTGTCTGTAGGTTGTGTTAGTAGTCTACCAAGTGGCACCCGGTACAGGTGGGCTTGGGTGAGACTAGGCACCATGGCCAGGTATGCCAAGCATCACCCGTTTGGTGGGCTTGGAATCCTGTACACATCATTTGGGTCGTGAGCGACACCCCGGCCAGATCTCCTTGCGAATGGAACCAGAATCGGCGATAAACTTGGACTAGAGACTTGTGTGGTTAGTCAGGTCATGGCCGACACCCTCGTCAGGCTTCCGCTTGAAGATTGCCGAGATACATGACGTGTACATGGCGGTAACTGGCGAGAGCGTGTGTGAAGAAGTACACCCCTGCAGGGTTAACATGATCTGTTCGAATAGCCGCGTCCACGGTAAAGGACTACTGGGTTGCTTACATAGTTCATAGACAAGTGAAAGTGGATACCCTAAAATGTGCAAGATAAGCGTGAGTGCTATGGATGGCGTTCTCATAGGGACACGGGAGCTGGTCCATAGTGGTGTATTGATATGGTGAATATGTGGACTCGTGTGCGCCACCTCAAAAGAGATACTTGCAGTCGTAGTTCAGGATAGCCACCGAGTCAAAGTTGGCTTGCTGCAGTTAAACTCCATCACTCCCTTTGTTGATACTGATGCATATGTAGCTAGCTTTTATGTAAGTCTTGCTGGGTACATTTGTACTCACGTTTGCCTATTTTATGTTTTTGCAGAGAGACTTTAGTCTCGCTAGTAGTTCTGCGTGGACTTCAATGTTTAGCTTGTTACCTCGGCTACGATCTTGTGCCCTCGGCAAGATCTTGTAGATAGTCAGGCTTCTTAGCCCTTTCTTTTGTGGTTGTCTATACTTACACAAGTTATGCTTCCATTGCTTGTATGTTCTGAATGCTGGGTCATCAGACCCATGTTTGTAATATCTCGCTCCTTGGAGCCTAATGAATAAATACTCTAAGTTGTAGAGTTTCCTTGTGATGCCATGTTGTATTTGCACACATCGAGCATATTGTGTGTATGTTATTGAAATGCTTGGTATGTGTGGGATCTGACAACCTAGTTGTTTATTCTTGGTAGCCTCTCTTACCGGGAAATGTCTCCTAGTGCTTCCACTGAGCCATGGTAGCTTGCTACTGCTCCAGAACACTTAGGCTGGCCAGCATGTGTCCTTCTACGTTCCCATGTCTGCCCCTTCGGGGAAATGTCACACGTTGCTCCTTTAAGTCCTTGTAGCTTGCTACGACTTGGGTTCATACATTGATGATCGACACGTTCATTGTTGGGTCATGTATGCATGTCCCCGTAAGTTAGCGCCACCTTGTGTTTACGACTAGTCATGTCAGCCCGGGTTCTTTTATCATATGGATGCTAGCGAAACTATCATATATGTGAGCCAAAAGGCGCAAACGGTCCCGGGCCTGTTAAGGTGGCACCCATGGGAATACCGTGCGTGAGGCCCAAATGTGATATGATGTGTTACATGCTGGATCGGTGTGACTTAGGATCGGGGTCCTGACAACCAGCCGCCGCCTCTAGCCAATTGCGCATGGCCACGTCGCCCTTCAGCCTCCACCACCACTTGCCACGTGCCCCTGATCAGCTCCCCACTACGCCAGGCCCACCCGCGGCCCAGATCGAGCCCGCTCTAGGCCGAATCAGGCCCGACCCCCGTCGCCCTGTCGCTAGCGCGCCTCCTGGCCGACCGAAGCCATCCCACCATTGCGAGCCCGCGGCCCTGCGCCCAAGCCTCCCTGCGCCGCTTCCCACAGTCGAGCGCCGCTCGCAAGCTCGCCGCCGCAGTTCCTCCCCATCGGTTCGTCCCGTGCCGCCTCAAGATCTCCTCCGCCTTCGCGCTGACCTCGTCCACCCCGACCCCGCTGGATCTCCTCCTTGCATCGCCGGAGGGCCACCTCCTGTCGCTCTCCTCGCCGCTGGCAAGATTCAGAGTTCTACCCACCGGATCTGACCATCCCACCGCCACCTCATCACCTTGCCGGCATCCTCTTCCCCGCTGTCAGCTCCCGTTGCCATCCCATCGCCATCGGCCTCATCCATGTCACCAACTGGTGGGCCCGGCCACGAGAGCCCAAGAACCAGCCGATTCGTTCGAACCCGACTGGACCATGGAGAATGGCCCTGTGCCTGCCCCCCGTCGTCCTTGGACACCATCGTCCACCAATCCAAACGCCGCCCACATCCTGGATCTGCTCGTCTCGGGTCCTCCCCGTCCACTTCCCGTGAGGTTGATTTTGTGCAAGTGCCTTATTTTCAGCATCCTTCATGCATTTTGTGTAGGCCATATCTTTGTGCATATATGCCCGTTTGTGATGATCTTCATATGGAATTAATCTACTCAGTGTGCTGTTAATGATGGTGTGCTTTTCTTTCATGTTAGGATGCATCCTATATGGTTAATCTTTGTTGCAAAAGTGCTAAGTGTTATTAACTGTTGAAAACTGTTATAACTTGTCCTTTTGTTATTTTTTTCTGATTTAATGCATGCATCATATGAGAATCTTGTCAACATGTGTTTGGTTAATTTTTATGTTCTCCTGCTGCTACTATTTATTTCATGCCATGATATGTACTGTGGTGAGTGCAACAAGCTTGCTAACATGCCTAGTTAGTGTTGATGATTTCATACTTGTTAATTTCACCGTCTCAAACTGCATGTTGTAAACTTGTCAACTTTGCATGTTGTTTTCCACTAATCCATAGATCATATGCATATGATGTCTTCATGTACTTTCTCTATGTTATGTGTACTTCGATTCCATGCCCTTGGTTTCCACGTAAACTTGTTGTAGCCTCACCTAAACTTGCTCTCAAGTTGTCATTATGCTTAATCTGTCAATCTGTTAACAACATGTTCCATTTTGCAAAGCTCATTATAATTAATGTATGCATCTTATAAATTATGCCATGGTTTAATTGGAAGTACATGCTCATGCCCTTTGCATAGTTAATAAAATTGCTATGCTTGCTGTTATATGCCTCCAAAGTCAGCATGATAATGTTACTGTTTTGCATTCCCAGATTTTCACCAAATTTGAGAATCTTCTGTCTCATGTCTGCATCTTGTCTTGAGCAATGCCATGAACTTGTTGCTCCTATGTATATTCCATGTTGTATTATTTGAGCTCCATGTTATGCACTAGCATGCCATGCCTTTTGATGCCATATTCTTGTATTGTAGCATCATTGTTTCTTGCCTCCACTATGCCAACATGTTAACTCTGCTCACATGTATGCCCAGTTTTTCACTAAGTCCTAATCTGTGTTAAAAAGTTGCATCTTGTATGGATCATAATGGATTAAACTTGATTCCTATGAACCTGAACCTTAAAGTTATTTGAAGCATGTAATCTCTACTTTGTGTGAATATCATGTTTGTACCAATCTTGTTCTTTTAGACTGTTGTTTTGATGCTTGCAATATGACTAGTTGTTGTTTTCGATAGTTTGTCCTATAAACTTGTTTCGTGTGTATGTCTTCAACCGTGGCTCCGTTTGGAGCATGATCTATATGAAACTTGCTTGGTTTTGCATATAGCTTCATTATGTCATGTTGCATCCATGTTTTGAGTGTTTGTGGTTGATGGTTGAATGCATTTTGCATCAATGCCACTTTGGTGCCTGCAGGGGGCCTCGAGAATTTTCTCAAAGTTAAGGCTGGGTAGCCAGGCCAGTCTTGCCGGTCCGCTGGCGCCGGTTGCCGGCTTATTTGGCTGGTTGAACTTATTCGGTGGTGTCCACGAGGCGGTTGTCGTATCGTGGAGCCGGCTGCTCGCCCTTGCGCTTCCTCTTGTTGTCCTGATTGCATCGAACGCTGTCGCCAGCCGCCCTCGGGGTGGATGGTGGAGCCGACAACGCCTTGCCGGCCTTGTCTAGCCGGACCGGGCCTTTCATGATGGAGTCGGCTGTGGCCTACTTGCTCGTTGTTTCCATGAGCGTGGCCATGGTGGCGGGCTCGGAGCGTATGAGCTTGTGCTTGAGCAGGGTGCCATCCCGACACCCGTCGACGAAACATTGGATGCCTGAACCTCATGGACACCCTCACAGTTGTTGTGCAGTACGGTCCAGCGCGTGAGGTAGTCATGGGCAGACTCATTCGGCCCCTGGACGCACATGGTGAGTTGCGAGGATAGTCGAGCCGCTTGTAGGTGCCGGTGAAGTTATGCATGAACGCCCGGTCGAAGTTGAGCGAAGAGTTGATGCTGCCGGCTGGGAGGCTGTTCATCCAAGTCCCCGCGGAGCCTTCGAGCATGAGAGGCAAATAGCGCACGACTAGGCGCCACGGCTTGGGCCTTGGCCTACGAGCCGGTGGCGCTGGAGCTCGTGACCAGCACCTCCACGCGAGTGCAGAGGTCCACGACGTCGCTGGAGACGGCGCAACCAACAGGAATGGACGAGTCGGTTGGGGCTACGTGAGGATGCCGGTGGGTTTCAGAGACAAGGTTGGCATGCACTGGTGTGGGTCACGACACGTACCCATGTTCGGGCCCCTCCGGAGAGGAAACACCCCTAGTCCTGCCGAATATGGTATGAAGAGCACAAGGGCTATAAGGTTGCTCCTGGAGCTGTTCGGGCGAGGGAGAAGGAGGAGCTGGTCCTCTGCCTTGCGTCTGGCCTATGTGTTATGGAGTGTGTGTGTGTGTGTGTGCGTGTTCTAGTGATCGAGCAACCAAGATCCCCCGCATGGAGAGCTCCTGGGGGTCTTATAGGCTGACCCGCCAGGGTTACAAAGGTAAAGATACATGGGCATGGGGCCCTGGTGTCATCGTTTGGAGGCTGGCAGTAGGGCCCGCCGGGTCGTCGGATCAGTCGAGTCTGCTGGGCGCGGGCCCCGCCGGCTGCACGACACGGTGGCTCGTCTCATCTGGGGTCACGGAGTGGTTGGCATTGTGTGGCTACAGTGCCATGCCGCCCGGTCACTATCCGCCCTGGTCAGCGGTACGAGGGGACGCTGTAGCCATGCTCGCTCGGTCAGCGCGGGTAGTTAGCGCACTATAGCCACGCCTGCCCCGACGCGGAGAGTTGTCTTGTCAGACGTGCTGATGGGATGGCCGCTGACCCACGGGGAGCCGGCATCTAGCCAGCCGGGTTGCCACGCCGGTTGCCATGCCGGGCCGGCTCGTGACGGGGAGCTGGCCATCTACCTGGCCGGTTGAGGGGCGCCTTTCACCCTGATGTTTTAAAAAAGGATCCAAGTTCTACGGCCTACCCGGGGGTCGTTGCTTCGACATTAAAGAACTACATTTATTCATATATGAATGTGCATGTATGACGTGTTCTTTATATCAAGGTCGTTGCTTATATTGTGGTTCCCACGAACACATGGACTTTCAGTGCATGAATGCTTTTGATCAAGTGATACCAAAATATAACAATAACATGATAGATGTCACTGAGGAATCCCTATGGTATGTAGTAAGCAAAAGTGCAGGTATATTATTTGCTGGAACCAAGATGTTGCTCGAGCCCACAACAATGATGCACAATTGAATGGATGTATGACAAAATGTACTCCATGTATGAGTATTGTCAAGAGCATCATTTTGAAGAAGAAGAACATGAACGAATGGGAGTCACAATAAAAGAATTGCTTCGTACCCCCCATTTATGCGATATCTTTGAGATAACCGAATCAGAATATGATAATTCTAGTTTGAGTGAACTTGATGTTAATGAATTTCATGTGCAAGAAAGTCATCCTCCAAGTGAGGGGGGATAGTGATCCTGAGTCACTAAGGATATTATTTGATGAGCCTAGAATTAGCTATAGTGACAAACTAGAGGAAGGAAATACTATTGATTTATTTACGCTAATGTCCAACTATACTTCTTGGACAATTTTCTTACACAGGGGAAACCTATAGGGAGTGTTGAACTACTGTGCATAATAAGAATTTTATAAAGTGTTCCCCTATAATGATAGCCAAGGTATTATCTTTGAATTTATTCATAAGTCTCTAACCATGACCTTGCAGAAGGGCGATGTGTCATGTATGATTAGTTTGGTGCATCGGTTCCCGCTTGAGAGCGAGGACCTCTTTTCATATGTGATGACGATGCACGTATGATACACAATCCGGTCAATCTATCCAAGAGTTCGTACTAAAATAACACCATATGATATAGATCAACCAACTCTAATGTCACCTAGATACTCCAATGTCACCGCGAGTATGCATGAGTTAATTATATGATATGCATCAAACAATTCAAATTCATAATGCTCAATCCGACACAAAGAACCTCAAAGAGTTCCCCAAGATTTATACCGGAGAAACAAGGACGAAAACGTGCATCAACCCCTATGCATAGATTACCCCAATGTCACCACCGGAATCCATGAGTTGTGTGCCAAAACATATATCAAGTGAATCAATATGACACCCCATTTTCACACGGGTATTCATAGCAAGACATACATCAAGTGCTCTTGAATCCATAAAAGTATTCAATCCGATAAGAACGAAATCTCAAAGGGAGAACTCAATTCATCACAACAAGATAGAGAGGGGAAAACACCATTTGATCCAACTATATTAACAAATCCCGCGATACATCAAGATCGTGCCAACTCAAGAACATGAGAGAGAGAGAGAGAGATTAAACACATAGCTATTGGTACAAACCCTCAGCCCCGAGGGTGGGCTACTCCCTCCTCATCATGGTGGCCGCCGGGATGATGAAGATGGACACCGGTGATGATTTCCCCCTCTAGAAGGGTGCCAAAACAGGGTCTAGATTGGTTTTTCGTGGCTACAGAAGCTTGCGGCGGTGGAACTTCTAATCTAGATTAACTTTCGGGGGTTTCTGAATACATTGGATTTTTTTAGCATTGGAATCACGCTAATATGGGACTCAGGGGGCCCACTACCGGTGCCTTGTGGGCAGCAGGGGGGCCATTCAGTGGTTCTTTACTCCGGTATTTTTCTTTTCTTCCAAAATAATCATCAAAAAGTTTCATCCAATTCTGAGAACTTTTGTTTCTACACAAAAAAGAACACGATAGTTCTGCTGAAAACAATGTTAGTCCGGGTTAGTTCCATTCAAATCATACCAAAACCGTATAAAATTGTTGTAAACATGGCATGAATACTTCATAAATTATAGATACGTTGGAGACATTGGAGATGTAAATGATAAAAGAAATAATTTATAAAGTGTGAATGCTAGCTAAGTGCATATGTTTGATCAGTGATAATTCCAATCACTTTTCCTAGCATCATAACATCAACTCTTTCTCATAAACCTCATCATGATAAAGTAGCAATTGAAAATGGAATTTTTGTCGTGTAATGCTACATATCATATTCATTATATACTCTTTCTTTTGTAGCATGGACATTTGGACTTGAATGGTTCAAAGCATTAGTCCGTAATTTGAGATGAAGACATCATTACTCAAGCATATCAACAAGCAACCATGTCTTTCAAAATATCAATACTAAAGAAAGCTATTCCTAGCCTATTACGCTCAATCATTGATCCATTCATGAAACACACTCGAATATTAACTATGCCCAATGCATGCGTATGACAATAGTGTTCCCTAGCTGGTGATTTATAAGAGAAGATGGAGACTCCACAAAAATAAAAATTGCATAAAGTAAGTAGATAGGCCCTTCGCAAAGGGAAATAGAGATTTGTAGAGGTGCGAGAGCAGAAAGCTTAAATTGAGAGATAAAATTGTTTTGAGAGTCATGCTTTTCCTGTCAACGAAAACAACCAAGAATTTCCAATATCTTCCATGCTAGGTAAATCATAGGTGGTTTCCAAACATAAAATAAAGTTTATTCCTTTTCCACCATTCTTTCACAATCCATGGCTAGTTGTATCCACGGGTGTCACGACCGACTTTTTCAATAAATAAATATTGAGAAAATCGATCTTTAAATCCCAGTATAGGAAAAAGTCATCCTTTCTGGTAGACAAATAGTTGATAAACAAAGAACCAGTAGCATCAAATATATTACAGGGTTGAGCTGAGGCTGCTCAACAATTTATTACAAACCCGCCAATATCTTACGTATGGGCGGTTATGACACAGGGGTGTGGTGGCATGCTACTAGTTCGAGGAAAAGTGGTGGATAACTTGACTCCTAACTGGCAGCTCATGAGCGTCGGGCGAGGCTCGATGAATTTATTCGGGGTTGCGGAAGCGGATAATACAATGACCAAAACAGGATCACACGGGACTGACTGGGACTCCTCTAGGCGTCGGACTCGCTATCAAACTCTTCATCCATGAGATCGTCTTCATCAGCATCTGGCCAAATCAACAAGCCAGGTGAGTACTTTGAAAGTACTCGCAAGACAGTTCAGACAAAAGATATAATCAATGAATGCATGAATGCGTCATGAATAAGGATGATGCTCATATAACAACGATAATATTGCAGGACTTGATAAAATAAATAACTGAAAACCGATCGGGTGTCTGGAGCGATGCCTCGAAAGGTAAATAAATAAAATGCATGCCAAAGTCGGACGTCTGAGCGACATCATATAAAGGGCTTTAAAAGAAATGCCACAGTCAGACGTCTGAGCGACATCACAGACAGGGCTTGCAACAAATGTAAATAACAGATATGCCACCGTCGGTCGTCTGAGCGACATCACAGACAGGGCCTATAACAAAAGTAAATAACAGGTATGCCACCGTCGGACGTCTGAGCGACATCGCAGATAGGGCTTGCAACAAATGTAAATAACAGATATGCCACCTTCGGACGTCTGAGCGACATCACAGATAGGGCCTATAACAAAAGTAAATAACAGGTATGCCACCGTCGGACGTCTGAGCGACATCGCAGACAGGGCTTGTAATAAATGTACATAACAAGATTAGTCCATCCACAAGAATAATCTTTTAACCGGGTTTATCACACATAAATCCCACCGGTGTTTTGTCACTGAGGCTGATACCTGACAAGATAAGATGAATATAGTACTTGAACAAAGTACAAGATAATTGAAAGATTTGAGACTCTGCAGAGTTTGGATGAACTGACCAAAGCCAACGGATTTCCGTAGTCACGAAGGACTAGTTCCGTTTACGGTATTTCAGTAGAAACACATTTAACTAGTACACACCCATTTCACCTCACGATGCCAGGAATCACCCTGGACAACGTCCAAGAAAAACTTTGAGACGGGGAGGCCACACCCTCGAATAGCATGGGATCAAATTTCTATACGCGCGCTCTAAGGGGTGCCCCCCTCTCGGTCCCAACCGGAAACACCCATGCCCCCTGACCAGATGATGGGCTTTAATCCAGGGCCATGGAACCCTCATCCTGGCCTCTCCATTTGGTGTGTACCAGGAATATGATTTGCAACTTACTATGCCATATTCCTTTCGAAAAACATGTGACAGTATAGGAAGGAATGAATGGAAACGTGATTTGTTTCACGATGACACGGAAGTCAAATAATCTGGCATAAGACTGGCATGTCACAACACTGCCATCTTACCCATCGTCATGCCAACATATGGCTACGCAAATATGTATCCAACAACATAATGCTTTCCGAAACTTACTTTCCGCTTATGTGAATGAAATATAACATTCAAAGTGATGTTCATAAACATGCCATGACTATACAAAAATGCAAACATGCAACAACACTCATCATATCAAGAGTTCAAACATGCTTGCCTGGTTCGGAGTAGTTGGAGTTTAACTGTGTGAAATTTGGAGCTCCGTCACCTCCTCCGGTATCTACGATATAAAAAAATACGTACGCAACATAAATACCGTGAGTGTACAGAAAAGTGTTCCAAATATTTTTTAAATAAATATGAAAAAAACTAGACATAAAAACAAAGATGAGAGAAAAGGAATCAATCAAAAATCATTTTCTGTTTAAAAGTTATAGGAGTTTTGGTCCAAGGACCCATCTGTAATGAAACAGAAAGTTTCCAGGGGGCTCTGTGGAAAAGTCCAGGATAACGTTTTGTTTAAAAGAAACGGTTGTGAGGCTGACAGGCGGGCTCCACCTGTCGGGTTTGAAATTTCAAACAGAGAAACAGAGCGCGATGGCGCCCGAGAGGTGCGGTGGTCGCTGGCGGCGATCCACGGCGAGGCAAGGTGATCGAGGGTTACCTTCGAGATCAGTGCACAGTTCCGCGTCTGTGGGTGGTGGTGGTGGTCGCCGGTGAGCACTGTGTCGACGGCGGCCCTTGCTCCGGCGGACAACGGTTCGGGCAGTCGTGGATCTTGCCGGAGGGAGCTGTGGGGATCAAATAGGAGTGCAGGTTAGTCTCCTAGTTGCTCGAGAGGGTTGCTGACGAAGTTAGGGCGTCGGAGACGGCCGCACCGCAGCGAATCGAGGTTGAGGCCGAGGCGGAACGGGGCAGCCAGAGTCGGGGAAGAAGGGCCCCTCGAGGCTCTCCAAGTGGCTGGGCGGGGTCTAGTGAGGTGGTGGAGTCGTGCGGGGGCGAGAGCAGGCTCGGGGGTGCTATATACTGCCGGCCCGAGTCGGTTGCCGTGAACGGATAAGTCCGGCGAGTTGATTACGGCGGCGCTATGGCTGGAAGGTCGGCTTAGGGGCTTGAGCATCACCTAGGTGGAGTAGTGGTGCCATTTTAGGGTCCAGCTCAGCACGGGAGGGAGGTTTACGGCCTGCCGTCGACGGAACGGCCGCACGGCCCATCGACGGCAGAGAGCGCGCTCTGCGCGTGCGAAGCCACGGCGACAGTGCTGCATGCGTGCGCTGGCAAGGAGATGGCCACGCGGAGCCACCAGGAGGTTTGGGCGGCACCGAATAGCGTTGAGCCGCCGTTTTGCTCCCTGTCGGCCGTTACGGTGTTTCGGCCGCTGCAAAGCACACCGGCGCAGGCGGGCCAGGGCGCCACCAACGCCAGGAAGGCACCAAGCGCGCGTGTGGAGCTCCGGACAAGCAGGCCAGGCTGCAAGCATCGAGCCAAACGCACAGTGAGCATGTGACTGAAGTTCTGTCGGAGAAACGACACTGAACTTTCTGAATTTACTGAATATGAACAAAACAGTGCATGCCAGGTGTTCAACAGAATGATTCTGGTATATAGGGATTTTTCCTTGAGCTGATTTTTGGTGGAGTGGTCTCTCATTGCAACTAGAGGTTGCCTGAATTTTGGTGGAATTTTTGGAGAAGTGTAGATATGAATTTCACCAAATTTGGCAAATCTGGTCCAAACTTGCAGTGAATGTAATTTGAAATATTTGAAAAGAAGAAGAGTGGATCAAGATGGTTCTGGGTTTAGGGTACAAAGGACTATCCAGGGGTGTTGGGTTGAGGTCAAAAATCAAAAGCATTATGGTACTTGCTTTGCAAATCATCTAGGCTCAAAAGAAAAGACAGAATTATTTTGGGAGGAGAAATAATTGGAATAAAATCCAAAACTGGATTTTATTAGTTTGGACAGAATGTTTGGGTTGTACCAAAGTGGGAGGAGGGGTTTTTTTGGGGGGGGGGGTTACCATAGGAGGCATGGTAAACCAGAGTGGATCAAAATCAAATGAAAGACCAAAAATCAAAAGGTTTTCTTTTTAAAGGAAACTAAATTCAAGAAAAAAGATTTTTGAGAGGGCAAACTTAGAAGATGGTTTTAAGGAAGGGTTTAAATGACCTTCTTTCAAACCAAGCAAGGCTCTCTCTGAAAACAAAAATCACAAAATTTTTGGAGTGTCACAGCACCTACCCCCTTAGGAAAAATCTCGTCCCCGAGATTTCAGCTGATCCTTAAATAGGTGTGGGTGCTCTGTTCGAAGAAAATCCTCGCTCTCCCAAGTTGCTTCATTCTCGGTGTGATTACTCCACTGAACTCTGAAAAACTTAATGGTTTTCTGTCGGGTCCTCCTCTCAGACTCTTCTAATATTTTTATTGGGTGCTCCCGGTAAGTGAGGTCTGGTTGCACGTCAATATTCTCATGTGAAACTTGCTTCTCTGGGTTGCTCACGTATTTTCTCAACTGTGAGATGTGAAACACGTTGTGGATACCGGATAAGTCTCCGGGTAGGTCTAGCTAGTAGGCTACTGTGCCTCTTCGGGCCACTATATGAACTGGTCCGACGAACCTTGGTGCTAGTTTCCCCTTAATCTTGAATCGTTGCAGACCCTTCATAGGAGAAACTCTCAGGTATACCAATTCTCCGGGTTCAAAACTAATTTCCCGATGCTTTCGGTCGTAATAACTCTTTTGCCGACTTTGAGCTGTTTTGAGTCATTCTCTAATTGTCTTAACTTTCTCCTCGGCCTCCTTGAGCATATCTAGGCCAAAGATATGCCTGTCTCCGGTCTCTGACCAGTTTAGCGGGGTACGGCATCTTCTCCCATATATAGCTTCAAAGGGTGCCATTTGCAAGCTGGCTTGATAGTTGTTGTTGTATGCGAACTCTGCATATGGCAAACTTTCTTCCCAACTGTTCCCGTAGGTGAGGACACAGGCTCTTAGCATGTCTTCTAGGATTTGGTTTACGCGTTCCGTCTGCCCATCAGTCTGGGGATGGTATGCGGTACTGAAGGCTAGTTGGGTTCCCAGTGCCTGTTGTAGGTGATCCCAAAATATAGAGACGAACTGTGTGCCTCTATCGGAGATGATAGTCTTAGGGACTCCATGCAGGCAGACGATATGAGCAAGATAAAGTCTGGCCAGTCTCTGAGTGGTGTAAGTTGTCTTTACCGGAATAAAATGTGCCACCTTGGTTAATCTGTCGGTTATGACCCATATGACATCGTTTTCGTGTCGTGACCGTGGCAGTCCAACGATAAAGTCCATTCCAATCTTGTCCCATTTCCACTCGGGTATCTTATTTGGCTGTAATAGTCCAGCTGGTTTCTGGTGCTCGGCCTTGATACGTTGACAAGAGTCACAACACGCAATGAACGTGGCTATATCTCTCTTCATACCGTGCCACCAAAAATTTTCCTGAAGGTCTTTGTACATTTTTGTACCTCCAGGATGGATTGAATACGGAGCTGTGTGACTTTCAGTCAATATCTGATGTTTGAGGTCCTTGACATTTGGTACGCATAGCCTTTCTCTGTACCACAATGTTCCTTGCTCATCTACGTTGAATTCTGAGGCTCTTCCCAAACTCACTTTTCTTTTTATGCCCTCAATGCTGGGGTGTCCGTGCTGGGCTTCCTTGATCCTTTCCATCAGGGTAGGCTGTATTTCTATATTCGACACACTGCCTTCGGTAACCATTATTAGATTGAGTCGGGCAAATTCCTGCTGAAATTCTGGCCTCAACTTTGGTATACTGTCATCGTCCGTGCTGGGATTTCAACTAAGTGCATCTGCCACAACATTTGCTTTTCCGGGATGATAGTGGATTCCAACATCATAATCCTTCACCAACTCTAACCAGCGTCGTTGCCGTAAATTTAACTCTGGCTGTGTGAAAATATACTTAAGACTCTTATGGTCTGTGTATATCTCACAATGATTCCCAAGTAGGAAGTGTCTCCATTCCTTGAGTGCATGGATGACCACTGCTAATTCCAAGTCATGAGTGGGATAATTTTCCTCATGCTTGCGTAGTTGTCTAGATACATACGCAACTACCTTGCCTTCTTGCATCAATACGCATCCGAGGCCTTTCCGGTATGCGTCACAATATACCTCAAAATTTTTGTGTATATCTGGCACAATTAGTACTGGTGCCGTTGTTAATTTGCTTTTTAGCTCTTGGAAGATTTTCTCACATGCTTCCGTCCATTCAAACTTCTTGCCTTTCTTGAGCAATTGTGTCATGGGCTTTGCTATAGTGGAGAACCCTTCAATAAATCTCCGATAATAGCCTGCCATTCCCAAGAAACTCCGAACGTCCGTTAAGTTAGCTGGTGGTTTCCAGCCAAGTACGGCCTTGACTTTTCCGGGTCTACTGCAATACCTTCTTGGGTTAGCACGTGGCCCAGAAAACCCACCTGCCTTAGCCAAAATTCACATTTGCTGAATTTGGCGTACAGCTGATGTTTCCTGAGTCCTCCGAGTACAATCCTAAGATGTTCGGCGTGCTCTTCTAGTGTTTTGGAATATATCAGAATATCATCGATGAATACCACAACAAACTTGTCCATATACTTCATAAATACTTTGTTCATGAGGTGAACAAAATATGCGGGGGCGTTGGTTAGCCCAAATGGCATCACTGTGAACTCATACAGCCCATATCTAGAGGTGAAGGCGGTCTTGGGAATATCTTCTGTTCGTACTTTTAATTGGTGGTATCCTGATCTCAAGTCAATTTTTGAGAAGACCTTGGCCTGTGCGAGCTGATCGAATAAATCATTTATTCGGGGCATTGGGTATTTCTTCTTGATTGTGAACATGTTGAGAGCTCGATAATCAATACACAACCTCATTGTTCCATCCTTCTTCTTGGCAAATAAAATTGGAGAACCCCAAGCTGAGGAGCTGGCTCGTATGTATCCTTTCTCCAACAATTCTTTTATTTGCTTCTTCAACTCTACTAATTAGGATGGTGCCATTCTGTAAGGTTTCTTGTAAATAGGAGCGGTTCCGGGTGCTAGCTCAATGCTGAATTCTATCTCTCGGTCCGGTGGCATGCCTGGTAGTTCTTCTGGAAATACGTCTGGGAATTCACATACTACTAGAACCTTGTTCAGCTCAGAAACTTCCACCTTGTTTAATCTAGGTTGCCGAGGTACTTGTTTCTCTTTGGCTGAAACTTTTATTTTCTTCCCATGATGGTGTGTGAGAATCACGGTACGGTTGAAGCAGTCAATAAAACCTTTGTTGGTGGTTAACCAATCCATTCCTAGGATGACATCCAGTCCTTTGCTTTCCAATACAATAAGGTTGGCGTAAAATTTCAATCCTTCAAATTCAATAACCACACCTTGACAGTAACTCTGGGTCACTTGCTTAATTCCAGGGGACTTGATGATCATTGATTTTTCCAAGGGAAGCATCGAAAAATTATTTTGCAAAGCAAAACTTTTCGAAATGAATGAGTGAGAAGCTCCAGAATCAAACAAAACCATGGCAGGTATTGTGTTGACGGGGTACGTACCGAGTACGATATCTGGGGCGTTCTGTGCTTCCTCTCGGGTCACGTGGTTCAAGTGACCTTTCCGGTGGTTGTTGTTGGGGTTGAAATTACTTCGCTTTGGTGCTGAATTATTGCCACCATTATTGAGCTTCGGGGTTGAGCTCCTTGGCTCGGGGCACTGCTTGGCATAGTGCCCTTCTTCTCCACAAGCATAACAGGTAACGCCTGGGCGATAGGTGAACTCTTTGTCTCTTGCATGGAAATTCTTGATTGGACGTGAATTTTCCATCAGGGTTTTGTGTGTTCTACCCTTCTGAATTTCCGTCTTGTTTCTGGGGTTGCGAGCAAAAGTAGTCTGGTCCCTTTTGCGTTTGCGGAAATCTTCCAGGCTACGTCGCTCATTTTCCAGAGTAATGGCCTTATCCACCAGTGTTTTAAAATCTGGAAAGGTATGCACAACTAGCTGGCACTTAAGGGCGGGTGCCAGGCCTTCCAAGAATTTTTTCCATCTTCTTGCTCTCGATCATGCGTTCTTCATTGGCGTAGCGAGATAGCAGAGTGAATTGGTTGTTGTATTCTGACACTGTCATGGCCCTTTGCTTGAGTTCATCAAATTCTTTCTTCTTGATTTTCATGACGCTCTTAGGAATATGTGCCCCACGAAAACCTTCTTTGAAATTTTCCCAGGTGATTTCATTTTCGTTGGGGTGCATGTGCAGGAAGTTTTCCCACCATGATGCAGCTGCTCCTATGAGATAATGTGGTGCATACAATACTTTTTCACGGTCTGAACACTGTGCGATAATTAATTTTCTCTCCATGTCTCGAAGCCAGTCATCGTCCTCAAGCGGCTTGTCAGTATGAGAAAATGTTGGAGGACGCGTCTTTTGTAACTCAGATAATTTGGATTGCGGTTGATACTGACCACGGTTACTTCCATATTGATGAATTGGTTCATCATTTCCTGGTGTTGCTGCTGACTTTGTTCATACAAACGACAAACTTGTGTAAAAGTTGTTTCACTGTCCTGTTAACTTGTCTGACCCTGAGGGAAATTGTGGTTCTACGGTGTGCCATAATTTTCTTCTGGCTGAGTTGGCATGGAGCGCGTCCAAGGACGAGACATCTTTCACTCTGGGGATATATTTTGTGAACTCGTAAGATAAGAAAGAGAGTCGCAAAAGTCAATAAAAATAACACACAAAGAACGTTTTTAAACTCCAGGATATTTTTGGAAACACAAGATTGCGCGCGGAGAAGGACTATTACATAACTTACACGCGGGCATAATTATACAGTACATCACTTAGGATGTGCGTACATAATCCTGACATGTTATTTAAGCTAGTGCACTCCTCCAGATCCTACATGATGCGCAAACAGGCTACTTCTCACAACCTATGTACAAATAAATATATTACACAAGTCGATACATCGCATGGCGTCTACGCGTACTCAGTCGGAGATGGTGAGGATCTCCCTTGGCCTGCCGAGGGTGAGATGCAGTGACGTTGGGGAATCAACTTCCTCCTCGCTAATAGGTTCCAGATGAGGAACGCTGCGCTGAGCTGATGGAGCAGGTGCCAGAGGCGGAGTACCCTGAATAAGAGTGGGCGGAATAGGTGGAGTAGCACGTATGGGAGTGGGTGCAAAAAGTGGTGCCGCGCGAACGGGAGTGGGTGCAATAGCCTGGTTGAATTCCTCAGTGGTAGGCAGACGACGTGCAGTAGCGAGAATAGTAGGCGAATGAGAAGCTGAGGACGAGATAAAAGTCAGCGGTGGAGCGGTTTGTAGGAGTTCCCTCCTGTTAGCAGCACAGCCATGAACTGAGTCCATGCGGGCAGCTACGAGGTCATCCACCATGCTGTCAAAGGCTGCCTCCAGGGCTCGAAGGTACTCGACAAGCATCTCAAAGGCCTCGTCTTGCTCTCCTCTAGGGCAAGAGAATGAGTAGTGATAGGTGTAAGGCACATGGCATGGAAGGTAGCGATAGCGACGGGTCTTCATCGCAGGAAGGACATCCCGAAGATGGGCTATCGCCTCGCGGGCTGCCATCTGCATAGCATGCCTCTCTGTAGGCATGGCTCTCCCCAAGAAACGGAAGCGGCGCATCTCAACACGCCCTCCCTTGAATTGCACCGCGGCTTGGTGCATGGTCAGACTGTCGTTGATTTTGTGTGGATAAAGGGTGAAGATTGGACGCATGGATGGCCCCATCGCGACCTGAACGATGAAGGAGAGGAGTTTGACGAACCCCTCTGGCACATTAGCGAACATTTGAGACTCGCAGTCGCTGCCGGCCATCTACAAAAGTAGGCAAAAATTCTAAGTGATTAGATCATAAATTTTTTTATGCTGACTGTCAGAAGGATGACTACATTTTGTAAAAACAAGAATAAACACTGTCATGCTACTAATTAAATTAGCGATCGCACCTAGTGGCTTCCTACAGTCAGCCTGGCTCTGGTTACCAAGTCTGTCACGACCGACTTTTTCAATAAATAAATATTGAGAAAATCGATCTCTAAATCCCAGTATAGGAAAAAGTCATCCTTTCTGGTAGACAAATGCTTGATAAACAGAGAACCAGTAGCATCAAATATATTACAGGGTTGAGCTGAGGCTGCTCAACAATTTATTACAAACCCGCCAATATCTTACATATGGGCGGTTATGACACAGGGGTGTGGTGGCATGCTACTAGTTCGAGGAAAAGTGGTGGATAACTTGTATCCTAACTGGCATCTCATCGAGCGTCGGGGGAGGCTCGATGAATTTATTCGGGGTTGCGGAAGCGGATAATACAATGACCAAAACAGGATCGCACGGGACTGACTGGGACTCCTCTAGGCGTCGGACTCGCTATCAAACTCTTCATCCATGAGATCGCCTTCATCAGCATCTGGCCAAATCAACAAGCCAGGTGAGTACTTTGAAAGTACTCGCAAGACAGTTCGGACAAAAGATATAATCAATGAATGCATGAATGCGTCATGAATAAGGATGATGCTCATATAACAACGATAATATTGCAGGACTTGATAAAATAAATAACTGAAAACCGATCGGGTGTCTGGAGCGACGCCTCAAAAGGTAAATAAATAAAATGCATGCCACAGTCGGACGTCTGAGCGACATCACATAAAGGGCTTTAAAATAAATGCCACAGTCGGACGTCTGAGCGACATCGCAGAAAGGGCTTGCAACAAATGTAAATAACAGATATGGCACCGTCGGATGTCTGAGCGACATCACAGACAGGGCCTATAACAAAAGTAAATAACAGGTATGCCACCGTCGGACGTCTGAGCGACATCGCAGATAGGGCTTGCAACAAATGTAAATAACAGGTATGCCACCGTCGGACGTCTGAGCGACATCGCAGACAGGGCTTGTAATAAATGTACATAACAAGATTAGTCCATCCACAAGAATAATCTTTTAACCGGGTTTATTACACATAAATCCCACCGGTGTTTTATCACTGAGGCTGATACCTGACAAGATAAGATGAATATAGTACTTGAACAAAGTACAAGATAATTGAAAGATTTGAGACTCTGCAGAGTTTGGATGAACTGACCACACCCAACGGATTTCCGTAGTCACAAAGGACTAGTTCCGTTTACGGTATTTCAGTAGAAACACATTTAACTAGTACACACCCATTTCACCTCACGATGCCAGCAATCACCCTGGACAACGTCCAAGAAAAACTTTGAGACGGGGAGGCCACAACCTCGAATAGCATGGGATCAAATTTCTATACGCGCGCTCTAAGGGGTGCCCCCTCTCGGTCCCAACCGGAAACACCCATGCCCCCTGACCGGATGACGGGCTTTAATCCAGGGCCATGGAACCCTCATCCCGGCCTCTCCATTTGGTGTGTACCAGGAAAACGATTTGCAACTTACTATGCCATATTCTTTTCGGAAAACATGTGACAGTATAGGAAGGAATGAATGGAAATGTGATTTGTTTCATGATGACACGGAAGTCAAATAATCTGGCATAAGACTGGCATGTCACAACACTGCCATCTTACCCATCCTCATGCCAACATATGGCTATGGAAATATGTATCCAACAACATAATGCTTTCCGAAACTTACTTTCCGCTTATGTGCATGAAATATAACATTCAAAGTGATGTTCATAAACATGCCATGACTATACAAAAATGCAAACATGCAACAACACTCATCACATGAAGAGTTCAAACATGCTTTCTTGGTTCGGAGTAGTCGGAGTTTAACTATGTGAAATTTGCAGCTCCGTCACCTCCTCCGGTATCTACGGTATAAAAAAATATGTACGCAACGTAAATACTGTGAGTGTACAGAAAAGTGTTCCAAATATTTTTCAAATAAATATGACAAAAAACTAGACAGAAAAACAAAGATGACAGAAAAGGAATCAATCAAAAATCATTTTCTGTTTAAAAGTTATAGGAGTTTTGGTCCAAGGACCCATCTATAATGAAACAAAAAGTTTCCAGGGGGCTCTGTGGAAAAGTCCAGGATAATGTTTCGTTTAAAAGAAACGGCTGTGAGGCTGACAGGCGGGCTCCACCTGTCGGGTTTGAAATTTCAAACGGAGAAACAGAGCGCGATGGCGCCCGAGAGGTGCTCCGACGGACGGCGGTTCGGGCAGTCGTGGATCTCGCCGGAGGGAGCTGCGGGGATCAAATAGGAGTGGGGGTTAGTCTCCTAGTTGCTCGAGGGGGTTGCTGACAAAGTTAGAGCGTCGGAGACGGCCTCACCGGAGTGAATCGAGGTGGAGGCCGAGGCGGAACAGGGCGGCCGGAGTCGGGGAAGAAGGGCCCCTCGAGGCTCTCCCAGTGGCTGGGCGGGGTCTAGTGAGGTGGTGGAGTCGTGCGGGGGCGAGAGCAGGCTCGGGGGTGCTATATATAGCCGGCCCGAGTCGGTTGCCGTGAACGGATAAGTCCGGCGAGTTGATTACGGTGGCGCTATGGCTGGACGGTCGGCTTAGGGGCTTGAGCATCGCCTAGGTGGAGTAGTGGTGCCATTTTAGGGTCCAGCTCAGCACGGGAGGGAGGTTTACGGCCTGCCCTCGACGAAACGGCCGCATGGCCCGTCGACGGCAGAGAGCGCACTCTGCACGTGCCAAGCCACGGCGACGGTGCTGCATGCATGCGCTGGCAAGGAGATGGCCACATGGAGCCACCAGGAGGTTTGGGCGGCGCCGAACGGCGTTGAGCCACCGTTTTGCTCCCTGTCGGCCGTTACGGTGTTTCGGCCGCCACAAAGCACACCGGCACAGGCGGGCCAGGGCGCCACCGACGCCAGGAAGGCGCCAAGCGCGCGTGTGGAGCTCCGGACAAGCAGGCCAGGCTGCGAGCATCGAGCCAAACGCACAGTGAGCATGTGACTGAAGTTCTGTCGGAGAAACGACACTGAACTTTCTGAATTTACTGAATATGAACAAAACAGTGCATGCCAGGTGTTCGACAGAATGATTCTGGTATCTAGGGATTTTTCCTTGAGCTAATTTTTGGTGGAGTGGTCTCTCATTGCAACTAGAGGTTGCCTAAATTTTGGTGGAATTTTTGGAGAAGTGTAGATATGAATTTCACCAAATTTGGCAAATCTAGTCCAAACTTGCAGTGAGTGTAATTTGAAATATTTGAAAAGAAGAAGAGTGGATCAAGATGGTTCTGGGTTGAGGGTACAAAGGACTATCCAGGGGTGTTGGGTTGAGGTCAAAAATCAAAAGCATTATGGTACTTTCTTTGCAAATCATCTAGGCTCAAAAGAAAAGACAGAATTATTTTGGGAGGAGAAATAATTGGAATAAAATCCAAAAATGGATTTTATTAGTTTTGACAGAATGTTTGGGTTGTACCAAAGTGGGAGGAGGGGT
>NC_041385.1:340222654-340236224 GCF_002162155.2 Triticum dicoccoides
TTACCATAGGAGGCATGGTAAACCAGAGTGGATCAAAATCAAATGAAAGACCAAAACTCAAAAGGTTTTCTTTTTAAAGGAAACTAAATTCAAGAAAAAAGATTTTTGAGAGGGCAAACTTAGAAGATGGTTTTTAGGAAGGGTTTAAATGACCTTCTTTCAAACCAAGCAAGGCTCTCTCTGAAAACAAAAATCACAAAATTTTTGGAGTGTCACAACGGGTGCCTTCCATACCAACACTTTCCAAGGAATTTCTTATTTGACCACATAAAGTAACAAAAAATAATTTCGGGACTGGGCATCCCTATTACCTGCCATACTCTCGTGCAATGACTAGTGAATAAACACACATCTTGAGAATAACATACCTAGTATGGAAAATATGGCCCACCCCCTGCCGCTTCATGAGCGGTACGGGCAGCCAAAAAGGCAATTCATTTTGAAAATTAGAGTTGGCACATACAAATGTACTTGGAACGACATGGAAATACTGCATATATGTAGATATGGTGGACTCATTTGGCACAACTTGGTTTAGTATTTTGGATGCACAAGCAGTATTCCTGTTTAGTACAAGGAAAGGCTAGCAACATGGATTGAGAAGCAACCTACCAAGAAATGAAAACGATCATAAACGAGCATTGAACATAACGAAATGAAAACGATCATAAACGAGCATTGAACATAACTAACACCGAATAATGCACCACAAGTAGGATGTAACTTCAATGCATAACCATTGAGTTTCATACTTGCCTAGGGAATCACAAACCTTAACACCAATATTCTTACTAAACCATAATTACTCACCAACATGACTCGCATATTACTATCTCCATATCGCAAAACTATTGCAAGGAATCAAACTTATCATATCCAATGATCTACATGAAAGTTTTTATTATATCCTTATTGAATATATTAGGACCAATTCCATAGCTTATGAAAATTGTTATCACTATTATCAACTCTCAAAATAATATAAGTGAAGCATGAGTGTGTTCGACAAACTACTCCAAAAAGATATAAGTGAAGTTAAAATAATTAGTTAAGTAAATGGGTAAGTATTTGAGGACTCTCTCTCATTTAAAAACTGTTAGATCTAAGTATTTTATTAAAACAGCAAGCAAAACAAAATAAAATGACATTCCAAGAATAGCACACATCATGTGTGTCAGTGCAACAAACCCTGGGTCTGTTGCCCAGACTGTGCACATGCATAGGAACAATATTATGGCACCAGGCCATGCTAGAGTACAGGAGACCAAGATCTTTGAAGGACCAACATACCGATCAAGAGGACCAAGGTCAAGCTAGAGAAGCATGATACCACCAGGAGAAAACCTCCCTTGCCGGGCAGACGAGCTCGGCGAGGGCGGGGTCGCCCCCGGAAGAGAACACCCAAGACGTCTCGGCAGGGCCTGCCGGGACTCGCAGCGGCAAAATCCCCCTCACCCAACCACTCTACCATGACCCATGTCGTCAATCAGTGCGGTGTCAAGCCGCAAAGTGATTAAGTGGCAGCCATTCTCCACATGGCAGCCTCTTTCTACATGAAAATACCTACGGATGACACCCATCCTGTGACGTGTCAAGCAAGCAGGCGTGAAGATGGCAAAATAGCCTGGCAAGGCTTGCTGGGCAAGCAACATTTGATGTTGAGCGGCGCATTTAATGCGCTCTGTCAGCCTGCAGAGTTAGGTATGATAGCACTGTTTTCTATCTTATTAGTGCATAATGACTGATTTGCCATTGTGGTGACCCCTTAATCTATAAAAGAAAGCCCGTGGCAGCTGTAGAAAGGGGTTAGAAGGTTGGATAGCCACACACTCATACGCCCATAGCCACTGCGGCCCATCGGCAACCCTGCCGGGCAAGTGTACTATGCTCTACCACTATTCTTCCACCATCAATCCACCATAGCAGGAGTAGGGTTTTATGCCTCACGGCAGCCCGAACTTGGGTAAAATTGTCTCTGTGATTTCTGCCGTGCTGCCCCCACCCTCTTCTACTCTTTGTGTGACGTGACATCTCCCCTGCCGAACCAGCAAGGGACCCTTGGTCCCATAGGTGGTCGTTGTTTCCCACGACATCTTTGGCGCGCCAGGTAGGGGGGTCACTTGCGCGAACCTGAAAGAGTGTGCAACACGTCATCTTCATCGCCATCTTCGTCTTCGACGTATCCATCGACCATGGCGCCCGAGAAGATGTTTGGTGCTTTGGCTCACACGTGCACCTCAAAGGCACCACCGCCCAGAGCCACCAATGCAATGGGAGGTGCGGAGGCCTGTGAGGATGTGGATTCTGCTGGGGATGTGGTCGGAGCAAGCGGCACCATCACCACATCCCCCACGACTGAAGCAGGAGCGGGAGACACCGGAGGAGAGCAACATCAGCAACACCCCGATGGCCAAGCTCAACGAGGTACGAGTGGAGGGATTACTCCATCCACACCCCTTCCTCTCACTGATGGGCACAGCTGCAGTGATGGCGCTCAGTCCAGGGCGAATGACCGCCCTCCGGCCGCCCGCGTCACGGGAGCGACAGCGCGTGCGCCTCCCCCGGGGCGAGTCGACCAAGTTGTTGATCCCGACGGAGCCGCTGGCCCCCAAGCACCTTCACCACGCCACCATGCCATCTAGGTGGCTGCCCCACAGCGGCGAGGACATGGCACTATTGCTGGTGGCACTATTAGCAGCCGAGCGATTGTATGATCTGCTTCATCGTCACCCAAGCTGAGTACAACTATGGAGGCCATGTCGTGGGCTCAGCTGCTACTAAGGTTCCTGCCACCGACCGAGCAAATGGAGGAGTGGCGTGCCACCATCCAGAGCTTGCTCAGTTTCACCGAGGCTAGGTGCTCGCAGTGAGCTGGCCCACTACGGCCTCCCCAAGCGACGACGACGGCTCATGTTGCTGGTCGTACGAAAAGGGCCACCCCCATAGTACAGTCCCCACCACGGCAGCCAGCGCGAACGCAGCAGAATCAAGAACCCGACGACATCTCGATGGCCTCTTCTGACCCTCAAGCGTGTCTAGACTGGCGGCGAGCCCTGGAGGACAGGCGAAGGGGAGACGTGCGCGTTGTCATTGAGCGACACCGCGACGACCATGGCCGGACCAATGGGTGCGATGGTCCTGACGTCGACGAGCCTGCACTCGATATTGGCGGGTTCCTACCTTTCGAGGTTGGATGCCCTGCCTTTACTCGTGAGCTGCGTCAAGTCCGTTGGCCGTTCATGCACACGTTCAAGCCAGAGATACCCGAGAAGTATGATGGGAGGCTAAACCCGGCAGAGTTTCTGAGCATCTACACCATCGTTGTTCAAGTTGCCGGGGAAGAGATGAGAATGTGTTTGCCAACTACTTCCCTTTGGCTCTCAAGTCCAATGTGAGGACGCGGCTGATGCACCTGCCGAAGAACTCCATTTCATCATGGGCTGACCTGTGCCATGAGTTCATTGGCGCCTTCACCGGTAGCTATCAAGAACCAGGTCGGCCCAGCGATTTACAGCTTCTCCAACAGAAAGAAGGAGAAACTCTTCGTAAGTATTTGCAGAGATTCAGCAGAGTCCATAGGAACATCCCGAACATTCATCCGGTAGATGTGATAGCCGCCTTCCAATCCAATGTGTGCAATCGCAGTAATCATTACAAGATGAACATAAGGTTGCCCAAGACTGTGAAGGAGATTTACACCTTGGTGGATAAGTGTGCTCGGATAGAGGAGGGAAGGAACTTACCCGGGGAGGAGGACTGTATCAATGTCAATTTATAGGATGATGACGAATCCACCAGTCAGAAGAAGGGCAAGAAGCGCAATAAGAGGTGAAAGGATAAGGCAGTGATGACTGTTAAAGGATCGGGTACACATAGTACTGGCAAGACTGCTAAGGCCGAAGCCCCCGGCAAGGAAGCTGCTGTGTGCGCTGACTACCAGGAGGCTGTGGCTGCCGAGAAGGCCGGGAATGGCGATGGACCATATTGCAAGATTCATCGGACCAAGGGCCGCGACCTTCAAGAGTGTTATCAGGTGGAGCAGCTCGTCAAGAGGCAAAGAGCAGAGTACGAGAAGAGTGACTATGAAAAGGTTCTGAATGTCGCTGGCGGTAAGGGTCGAGGCAGTGAAGTAAATCGCCCCGGCAAACCCCTCCAGAATAAATGAAAACCCGCTAGAGATCAAGAGAAGGAAGCCTGTGATGATGAGAGTGATGGAGGGGATGAAGAGGAGACCAGTGAGCAAGAGTTTCAGACAGCCACTGATGCCCTGGCATTGACGGGGGTGCATTGTTGGAAATATGCCCTAGGGGCAATAATAAAAGGATTATTCTTATATTTCCTTGTTCATGATAATTGTCTTTTATTCATGCTATAATTGTATTATCCGGAAATCGTAATACATGTGTGAATACATAGACCACAATATGTCCCTAGTGAGCCTCTAGTTGACTAGCTCATTGATCAACAGATACTCATGGTTTCCTGACTATGGACATTGGATGTCATTGATAACAAGATCACATCATTAGGAGAATGATGTGATGGACAAGACCCAATCCTAAGCATAGCACAAGATCGTGTAGTTCGTTTGCTAGAGCTTTTCCAATGTCAAGTATCTTTTCCTTAGACCATGAGATCGTGTAACTCCTGGACACCGTAGGAGTGCTTTGGGTATACCAAACGTCACAACGTAACTGGGTGACTATAAAGGTATACTACGGGTATCTCCGAAAGTGTCTGTTGGGTTGACACGGATCGAGACTGGGATTTGTCACTCCGTATGACGGAGAGATATCTCTGGGCCCACTCGGTAATGCATCATCATAATGAGCTCAAAGTGACCAAGTGTCTGGTGACAGGATCATGCATTACGGAATGATTAAAGTGACTTGCCGGTAACGAGATTGAACGAGGTATTGGGATACCGACGATCGAATCTCGGGAAAGTAACATACCGATTGACAAAGGGAATTGTATACGGGGTTGCTTGAATCCTCGACATCATGGTTCATCCAATGAGATCATCGAGGAGCATGTGGGAGCCAACATGGGTATCCAGATCCTGCTGTTGGTTATTGACCAGAGAGCCGTCTCGGTCATGTCTACGTGTCTCCCGAACCCGTAGGGTCTACACACTTAAGGTTCGGTGACGCTAGGGTTGTAGAGATATTAGTATGCAGCAAACTGAAAGTTGTTCAGAGTCCCGGATGAGATCTCGGACATCACGAGGAGTTCCGGAATGGTCCGGAGGTAAAGAATTATATGTGAGAAGTCGAGTTTCAACCATCAGGAAAGTTTCTGGGGTCACCGGTATTGTACCGGGACCACCAAAAGGGTCCCGGGGGTCCACCGGATGGGGCCACCTATCCCGGAGGGCCCCATGGGCTGAAGTGGGAGGGGAACCAGCCCCTGGTGGGATGGTGCGCCCCCCCTTGGCCCCCCTGCGCCTAGGGTTGGGAACCCTAGGGGAGGGGGCGCCTCCACTTGCCCTAGGGGGCAAGGCACCCCCCCTTGGCCACTGCCCCACCTAGGAGATCCCATCTCCTAGGGCCGGCGCCCCCCTGGGGATCCTATATATAGAGGGGGAGGGAGGGCAGCCGCACCCTTGCACTTGTTGCCTCCCTTCCCCCTTGCCACACCTCTCCCTCCCGCAGACGCTTGGCGAAGCCCTGCCGGGATCCCTGCTGCGTCCACCACCACGCCGTCGTGCTGCTGGATCTTCATCAACCTCTCCTTCCCCCTTGCTGGATCAAGAAGGAGGAGACGTCACGCTGACCGTACGTGTGTTGAACGCGGAGGTGCCGTCCGTTCGGCGCTAGGATCTCCATTGATTTGGATCACGACGAGTACGGCTCCCTCAACCCCGTTCTCTTGAACGCTTCCGCTCGATCTACAAGGGTATGTAGATGCACTCCTCTCTCTTGTTGCTAGATGAACTCATAGATAGATCTTGGTGAAACCGTAGGAATTTTTTTTGTTTTCTGCAAAGTTCCCCAACAGTGGCATCATGAGCTAGGCCTATGCGTAGTTCTCTTTGCATGAGTAGAACACAAATCTATTGTGGGCGTAGATGTTGTCAACTTTCTTGCCACTACTAGTCTTATTTTGCTTCAGCGGTATTGTGGAATGAAGTGGCCTGGACCGACCTTACACGTACGCTTCCATGAGACAGGTTCCACCGACTAACATGCACTAGTTGCATAAGGTGGCTAGCGGGTGTCTGTCTCTCCCACTTTAGTTGGAGCGGATTCGATGAAAAGGGTCCTTATGAAGGGTAAATAGAAGTTGACAAATCACGTTGTGGCTTTTTCGTAGGTAAGATACATTCTTGCTAGAACCCTTTTGCAGCCACGTAAAAGATGCAACAACAATTAGAGGATGTCTAACTTGTTTTTGCAGCAATTGCTTTGTGATGTGATATGGCCAAAAGTTGTGATGAATGATGAATGATATATTGTGATGTATGAGATCATGTTCTTGTAATAGGAATCACGACTTGCATGTCGATGAGTATGACAACCGGCAGGAGCCATAGGAGTTGTCTTAATTATTGCATGACCTGCGTGTCAATGATTTAACACCATGCAATTACTTTACTTTATTGCTAAACCGTTAGCTATAGTAGTAGAAGTAATAGTTGGCGAGCAACTTCATGAAGACACGATGATGGAGATCATGATGATGGAGATCATGGTGTCATGCCGGTGACGAAGATGATCATGGAGGCCCGAAGATGGAGATCAAGGGAGCTATATGATATTGGCCATATCATGTCACTACTATTTGATTGCATGTGATGTTTATCATGTTTTTGCATCTTGTTTACTTAGAACGACGGTAGTAAATAAGATGATCCCTCATAATAATTTCAAGAAAGTGTTCCCCCTAACTGTGTGCTATAGCGACAGTTCGTTGTTTCGAAGCACCATGTGATGATCGGGTGTTATAGATTCTAACATTCACATACAACGGGTGTAAGACAGATTTACACATGCAAAACACTTAGGATAACTTGACGAGCCTAGCATGTACAGACATGGCCTCGGAACACAGAGACCGAAAGGTCGAACATGAGTCGTATGGAAGATACGATCAACATGGAGATGTTCACCGATGATGACTAGTCCGTCTCACGTGATGATCGGACATGGCCTAGTCGGATCATGTAACACTTAGATGACTAGAGGGATGTCTAATATGAGTGGGAGTTCATTAAATAATTTGATTAGATGAACTTAGTTATCATGAACTTAGTCTAAAATCTTTGCAAAAATGTCTTGTAGATCAAATGGCCAACGCTCATGTCAACATGAACTTCAATGCGTTCCTAGAGAAAACCAAGCTGAAAGATGATGGCAGCAACTATACGGACTGGGTCCGGAACCTGAGGATCATCCTCATAGATGCCAAGAAAGCATATGTCCTAGGAGGACCGCTAGGTGAAGCACCCATCCCAGAGAACCAAGACGTTGTGAACGCTTGGCAGTCACGTGCTGATGATTACTCCCTCGTTCAGTGCGGCATGCTATACAGCTTAGAACCGGGGCTCCAAAAGCGTTTTGAGCAACACGAAGCATATGAGATGTTCGAGGAGCTGAAAATGGTTTTCCAAGCTCATGCCCGGGTCGAGAGATATGAAGTCTCCGACAAGTTCTATAGTTGTAAGATGGAGGAAAATAGTTCTGTCAGTGAGCACATACTCAAAATGTCTGGGTTGCACAACCGCCTGTCCCAGCTGGACATTAACCTCCCGGACGAGGCGGTCATTGACAGAATCCTTCAGTCACTCCCACCGAGCTACAAGAGCTTTGTGATGAACTACAATATGCAGGGGATGGTGAAAGCAATTCCTGAAGTATTTTCAATGCTGAAGTCAGCAGAGGTAGAAATCAAAAAGGAACATCAAGTGTTGATGGTCAATAAAACCACTAAGTTCAAGAAAGGCAAGGGTAAGAAGAACTTCAAGAAGGACGGCGAGGATGTTGCCGCGCCCGGTAAGCCAGTTGCCGGGAAGAAGTCAAAGAATGGACCCAAGCCTGAAACTGAGTGCTTTTATTGCAAAGGGAAGGGTCACTAGAAGCGGAACTGCCCCAAATACTTAGCGTACAAGAAGGCCGACAACACTAAACGTATATGTGATATACCTGTAATTGATGTGTACCTTACCGGTGCTCGTAGTAGCTCCTGGGTATTTGGTACCGGTGTCGTTGCTCATATTTGTAACTCAAAGCAGGAGCTGCGGAATAAGCGGAGACTGGCGAAGGACGAGGTGACGATGCGCGTCGGGAATGGTTCCAAGGTCGATGTGATCGCCGTCGGCACGCTACCTCTACATTTACCCACAGGATTAGTTTTAAACCTCAATAATTGTTATTTAGTGCCAGCTTTGAGCATGAACATTGTATCTGGATCTCGTTTAATGCGAGATGGCTACTCATTTAAATCCGAGAATAATGGTTGTTCTATTTATATGAGAGATATGTTTTATGGTCATGCCCCGCTGGTCAATGGTTTGTTCTTAATGAATCTCGAACGTAATGTTACACATATTCATAGTGTGAATACCAAGAGATGTAAGATTTATAACGATAGTCCCGTATTCTTGTGGCACTGCCACCTTGGTCACATTGGTGTCAAACACATGAAGAAGCTCCATGCAGATGGACTTTTAGAGTCTCTCGATTATGAATCATTTGACACATGTGAACCATGCCTCATGGGCAAAATGACCAAGACTCCGTTCTCCGGAACAATGGAGCGAGCAACCAACTTATTGGAAATCATACATACTGATGTGTGCGGTCCAATGAGCGTTGAGGCTTGAGGAGGATATCGTTATGTTCTCACTCTCACTGATGACTTAAGTAGATATGGGTATGTCTACTTGATGAAACACAAGTCTGAGACCTTTGAAAAGTTCAAGGAATTTCAGAATGAGGTAGAGAATCAACGTGACCGAAAGATAAAGTTCTTGCGATCAGATCAGGAGAAGGTCAAGAAAGAAGAAGAAGGGGGGCTCTCTCCCCCTTGCTTTCGGTGGGGCCGGAACGCCGCCGGGGGCCATCATCATCACCACGATCTTCACCAACACCTCCATCATATTCACCAACATCTCCATCACCTTACCCCATCTATATTCAGCGGTCCACTCTCCCGCAACCCACTGTACCCTCTACTTAAACATGGTGCTCAACACTATATATTATTATCCAATGATGTGTTGCCATCCTATGATGTCTGAGTAGATTTTCAATGTCCTATTGGTGATTGGTGAATTGCTATGAGTGGTTTGAGTTGCATGTTTTATTATTGGTGTTGTCCTATGGTGCCCTACGGGTCGCACAAGCGTGAGGGATCCCCGCTGTCGGGTTTGCAATATGTTCATGATTTGCTTATGGTGGGTGGCGTGAGTGACAGAAGCACAGACCCGAGTAAGCAGGTTGTTTGCGTATGGGATAAAGGGGACTTGATACTTTAATGCTATGGTTGGGTTTTACCTTAATGATCTTTAGTAGTTGTGGATGCTTCCTAGAGTTCCAATCATAAGTGCATATGATCCAAGAAGATAAAGTATGTTATCTATGCCTCTCCCTCAAATAAAATTGCAATAGAGATTACCGGTCTAGTAACGTAGTCAATTGCTTAGGGACAATTCCACAACTCCTACCACCACTTTTCCACCGTTGCTATATTTACTTTATTGCTTCTTTATCTAAACAGCCCCTAGCTTTTATTTACGTGCTCTTTATTATCTTGCAAACCTATCCAACAACACCTACAAAGTTCTTCTAGTTTCATACTTGTTCTAGGTAAAGCGAAGACTAAGCATGCGTAGAGTCGTATCAGTGGCAGATAGGACTTGAGAGGATATTTGTTCTACCTTTAGCTCCTCGTTTGGTTTGACACTCTTACTTATCGATAGAGGCTACAATTATCCCCTATACTTGTGGGTTATCAAGACCTTTTTCTGGCGCCGTTGCCAGGGAGTCATAGCATGGGGTGAATATTCTCGTGTGTGCTTGGTTGATTTATCACTAAGTAATTTTTATTTGCTGTTCTAAGTTGTTCTATATCTTTAGTTATCGATATGGAACACGAAATACCAAAAAAATTAGGTGTAGTTGCTACTCATGGAGATGGGGAACCTCCTAAAACCCTCGATGCTCATTATGTGAAAGAAATTATGTACTACTTTGATAATCCTAAGAAAACCCCATTCAATTTCGTTACGGGAGACACGTTGGATCAACGTGAATACTTTAGGGATTATCGCTTGAAACAAAAAGGGAAACTATTATGGGATCAAATTTATATGTTGCGTTGGTATGCTCGGGATCTATGCTTGAGACATCATTATACTTGTTGCTCTAGGATAAAGTCTCCACACCTTCCCTTTTCATGCAAATTCAATGATAATAAAACCTTGGCTTCTTATGCTAATGGTATCTATGATTACTATGATGTGGAACAAATAGAAGAATTCGTTGCTTTTATGGGTGCTTATGAGATTGAATGTATGTTTAAAACGTTTGAAGATTTTTATGATTCAGTTTATAGACCTGAAAATTTTGCTATACTTAAATATTGCTATGAGAATTATGAATTCAACTCCGAAATTGATGCATTTATTGAGAAAGTCTCCATTGCCCAAGAAGAGACTAATATTTTGCAGGAAGCTATGGAAGAAGAAATTACTGAAACTGTGAGCTCATTGGATGAAAAAGATGAGGAGGAGAGCGAAGAACAAAAGGAGGATGAGCGGATTAGCTACCCGTGCCCACCTTCTAATGAGAGTAACTCTTCAACTCATACATTGTTTAATTCCCATTCGTGCTTACCGAAGGATGATTGCTATGATGATTGTTATGATCCCATTGATTCTCTTGAAATATCCCTTTTTGATGACGCTTGCTATGCTTGTGGCCAAGATGCCAAAATGAATTATGCTTATGGAGATGAACTTGCTATAGTTCCTTATGTTAAACATGAAATTGTTTCTATTGCACCCACGCATGATAGTCCTATTATCTTTTTGAATTCTCCAAACCACACTATATCGAAGAAGTTTGTGCTCATTAATGATTATATTGATGGGTTGCCTTTTACCGTTGCACATGATAATTTTGATGAATATAATAAGCATGTGCTTGCTGCTCCTACTTGCAATTATTATGAGAGAGGAACTATATCTCCACCTCTCTATGTTTCCAATATGATAAAATTGCAAGAAACTGCTTATACTATGCATTGGCCTTTACTTGGTGTGCATGAATTGTTCTTTTATGTCATTCCGGTGCATATAAAGAGAGTTAGACTTCGTCATTGCTTAATATATGTTACTTTGTGCTAACTACTAAATTTCAAATCATTGTTAATTAAAATTGTCTTTGATATACCTTGGGATCCGGGTGGATTCATTACTTGAGCAATATATGCCTAGCTTAATGGCTTTAAAGAAAGCGCTGCCAGGGAGACAACCCAAAAGTTTTAGAGAGTCATTTATTTCTATTGAGTGCTTTTATATAGTTTAAAAACAAAAAATAAATAAATAGGGGAACCCAAAACTTTTCAAAAAGGAAAGTGAAAGTGAGAAAGACAAGCATTGTTGAAGTGGGAGAGCTCCTTGAACTTTGTTCATGCTCACGAAAACTTTGTGGATCTTGATTACAGAAAATTTTCATCAAATATAATTATCCCTTTGTACAATTTCATTGTATTATAAAAATAATGTGCTAAGGTTTGCCTTTAGGATGTTTACAATGCTAGTTGGTTTGTACGGTGTAGGACAGAAACTTTGTCTGTTGTGCGCGATTTTACATTTTTTACTGGAACTTCAAGTGGTTCTGATTCCTTTTGCAATGTCTTGATGTACAAATTGTTTATTTTTCCTAATTGTTGTAGAATTTTTGGGGTACCAGAAATATGGTTAATGTTCAGATTGCTACAGACTGTTCTGTTTTTCACAGATTCTGTTTTTGATGCATAGTTTGCTTGTTTTGATGAAACTATCAATTTCTATCAGTGGATTAAGCCATGTAAAAGCTATATTATAGTAGACACAATGCAAATACAAAATATGAATTGGTTTGCAACAGTACTTAGATTAGTGATTTGCTTTATTATACTAACGGATCTTACCAAGTTTTCTGTTGAAGTTTTGTGTGGATGAAGTGTCTAATCGAGGAGGTCTCGATATGAGGAAAAGGAAGAGAGGCAAGAGCTCAAGATTGGAGATGCCCGAGGAACCCCAAGTAAATATTCAAGGAGACTCAAGCGTCTAAGCTTGGGGATGCCCCGGAAGGCATCCCCTCTTTCTTCAACAAGTATCGGTATGTTTTCGGATTTGTTACGTTCATACGATATGTGCAAGTCTTGGAGCGTCTTTTGCATTTAGTTTTCAGTTTTCTTTTATGCACCATGCTGGTATGAGATAGTCCTTGGTTGATTTATAGAATGCTCATTGCACCTCACTCAAATATTTTGAGTATGGCTTTATAGAATGCTTCATGTGCTTCGCTTATATCATTTGAAGTCTGGATTGCCTGTTTCTCTTCGAATAGAAAACCGCCATTTGTAGAATGCTCTTTTGCTTCACTTATATTTGTTAGAGCGTGGGCATATCTTTTGTAGAAATAAATTAACTCTCTTGCTTCACTTATATCAATTTAGAGAGATGACAGGAATTGGTCATTCACATGGTTAGTCATAAAATCCTACATAAACTTGTAGATCGCTGAATATGATATGTTTGATTCCTTGCAATAGTTTTGTGATATAAAGGTGGTGATATTAGAGTCATGCTAGTGGGCGACTATGGATTAGTAGAAATACTTGTCTTGAGGTTTGTGATTCCCGAAGCATGCACATATGGTGAACCGCTTTGTGATGAAGTTGGAGCACAATTTTATTTATTGATTGTCTTCCTGATGAGTGGCGGTCGGGGACGAGCGATGGTCTTTTCCTACCAATCTATCCCCCTAGGATCATGCACGTGGTACTTTGTTTTCAATGGCTTGTAGATTTTTTGCAATAAGTATATGAGTTATTTATGACTAATGTTGAGTCCATGGATTACACGCACTCTCACCCTTCCACCATTGCTAGCCTCTCTTGTGTCGCGCAACTCTCGCCAGTACCATACACCCACCATATACCTTCCTCAAAACAGCCACCATACCTACCTATTATGGCATTTCCATAGCCATTCCGAGATATATTGCCAGGCAACTTCCATCATCATCATATACATGACTTGAGCATTCATTGTCATATTGCTTTGCATGATCGTAAGATAGCTAGCATGGTGTTTTCATGGCTTGTCCATTTTTTGATGTCATTGCTATGCTAGATCATTGCACATCCCAGTACACCGCCGGAGGCATTCATATAGAGTCATACCTTTGTTCTAGATAACCAGTTGTAATATTGAGTTGTAAGTAAATAAAGTGTGATCATCATCGTTATTAGAGCATTGCCCTAGTGAGGAAAGGATGATGGAGACTATGATTCCCCCACAAGTTGGGATGAGACTCCGGACTTTATGAAAAATAAAAGAGGCCAAAGAAGCCCA
>NC_041385.1:340236935-340352787 GCF_002162155.2 Triticum dicoccoides
GAGAGAAGGGGCCATGCTACTATCCTTTTACCACACTTGTGCTTCAGAGTAGCACCATGTTCTTCATAGAGAGAGCCTCCTATGCTTTCACTTTCATATACTAATGGGAATTTTCATTATAGAACCTGGCTTGTATATTCCGATGATGGGCTTCCTCAAATGCCCGAGGTCTTCATGAGCAAGCAAGCTGGATGCACACCCACTTAGTTTTCAGTTTGAGCTTTCATACACTCATAGCTCTTAGTGCATCCGTTGCATGGCAATCCCTACTCACTCACATTGATATCTATTGATGGGCATCTCCATAGCCTGTTGATACGCCTAGTTGATGTGAGATTATCTTCTCCTTTTTTGTCTTCTCCACAACCACCATTCTATTCCTCATATAGTACTATGTCCATGGCTCACGCTCATGCATTGTGTGAAAGTTGAAAAAGTTTGAGATTACTAAAGTATGAAACAATTGCTTTGCTTGTCATCGGGGTTGTGCATGATTAAATACTTTGTGTGATGAAGATAGAGCAACAGCCAGACTATATGATTTTGTAGGGATAACTTTCTTTGGCCATGTTGTTTTGAAAAGACATGATTGCTTTATTGGTACCCTTGAAGTATTATTGTTTTTATGTCAAATGATAGACTATTGCTCTGAATCACTCGTGTCTTAATATTCATGCCATGATTAGACATATGATCAAGATTATGCTAGGTAGCATTCCACATCAAAAAGTATCTTCTTTATCATTTACCAACTCGAGGACGAGCAGGAATTAAGCTTGGGGATGCTGATACATCTCCGTCGTATCTATAATTTTTGATTGTTCCATGCCAATATTCTTCAACTTTCATATACTTTTGGCAACTTTTTATATTATTTTTGGGACTAACATATTGATCAAGTGCCCAGTGCCAGTTCCTATTTGTTGCATGTTTTATGTTTCGCGGAAACCCAATATCAAACGGAGTCCAGGATAAAAACGGACGGAGATTATTTTTGGAATATTTATGATTTTTGGGAAGAAAAATCAACGCGAGACGGTGCCCGAGGGGGCCACAAGGCAAGGGGGCATGCCCCAGGGGGGCAGGTGTGCCCTGGACCCTCGTGGGCCCCTCGTAAGGCGGTTGACGCCCTTCTTTGGCCTCAAGGAAGCTAATTTTTGGAAAAATATCTGGGCGAAGGTTTCAGTCCAATCAGAGTTACAGATCTCCGGATATAAAAGAAACAGTGCCAGGGCAGAATCCCAGAGCGCAGAAACAGAGAGAGATAGAGAGAGATCCAATCTCGGAGGTGCTCTCGCCGCTCCCACGCCATGGGAGCCAAGGACCAGAGGGGAAACCCTTCTCCCATCTAGGGAGAAGGTCAATGATGAAGAAGAAGAAGAAGGGGGCTCTCTCCCCCTTACTTCCGGTGGCGCCGGAACACCGCCGGGGGCCATCATCATCACCACGATCTTCACCAAAACCTCCATCATCTTCAACAACATCTCCATCACCTTCCCCCATCTATATTCAGCAGTCCACTCTCCCGCAACCCGCTGTACCCTCTACTTAAACATGGTGCTCAATGGTATATATTATTATCCAATGATGTGCTGCCATCCTATGATGTCTGAGTAGATTTTCGTTGTCCTATCGGTGATTGGTGAATTTCTATGAGTGGTTTGAGTTGCATGTTTTATTATTGGTGCTGTCCTATGGTGCTCTCTGTGTCGCACAAGCGTGAGGGATCCCCGCTATAGGGTTTGCAATATGGTCATGATTTGCTTATGATGGGTGGCGTGAGTGACAGAAGCACAGACCCGAGTAAGCAGGTTGTTTGCGTATGGGATAAAGGGTACTTGATACTTTAATGCTATGGTTGGGTTTTACCTTAATGATCTTTAGTAGTTGCGGATGCTTTCTAGAGTTCCAATCATAAGTGCATATGATCCAAGAAGAGAAAGTATGTTAGCTTATGCCTCTCCCTCAAATAAAATTGAAATAGTGATTACTGGTCTAGTAATCTAGTCAATTGCTTAGGGACAATTTCACAACTCCTACCACCACTTTTCCACACTTGCTATATTTACTTTATTGCTTCTTTATCTAAAAAGCCCCTAGCTTTTATTTACGTTCTCTTTATTATCTTGCAAACCTATCCAACAACACCTACAAAGTACTTCTAGTTTCATACTTGTTCTAGGTAAATCAAACACTAAGTGTGCGTAGAGTCGTATCAGTGGCAGATAGGACTTGAGAGATATTTGTTCTATCTTTAGCTTCTTGTTGGCTTCGACACTCTTACTTATCGAAAGAGGCTACAATTATCCCCTATACTTGTGGGTTATCAATCAATAGGGTATATCTTCACAAATTCTTCAAAAAGACCTCATATGAACTCCTCACTGACAAGAAACCCAATGTAAGTTATTTCAAAGTCTTCGGTGCTAAATGTTGGATTAGAGATCCTCACCAACACTCTAAATTTGCACCGAAAGCACATGAGGGTTTTATGCTTGGTTACGGAAAGGACTCGCACACCTACAGAGTCTTCAACATCAATCACAAGATTGTTGAAAATGTGGATGTGCGGTTCGATGAAACTAATGGCTCGCAAAGAGAGCAGCTACCTCCTGTGCTAGATGAAATGTCACCTGAGGAATCTATCAAGTTCAAAGTGACTGAGGATATCATCCCTACCAAAGAATCTGCTGAAGAAGTCATTCGGGATCGTGAAGAAAATCATGCTGGTGCTGCTGAAGAAACTGGTCCAGAAGAAATTGCTGGGCCTAAGCAAAGTCGTCAACCCGCACATCCTCGCCTAGCCAACGAAGTGCAAATTGAGAAGATCATCGATGACACCCGAGCACCAGGTCCTCTCACGCGCTCAAATGCTTCACATTTATCTAACTTTTGTGGGCATTTTGCGTTTATCTCTATCACAGAGCCCACTTAAGTTGACGAAGCATTCATGGAATTTGAGTGGATTCAAGCCATGCAAGATGAATTGCATCAATTCAAGTTCAACAATGTGTGGGAGCTTGTCAAGCGACCAGACCCACGCAAGCACAATATCATCGGTACCAAATGGATCTACCGCAACAAACAAGATGAAAATGGCCTTGTGGTGAGGAATAAGGCTCGTCTTGTAGCTCAAGGCTACACACAGGTTGAAGAAATTGATTTCGATGAAACTTTTGCACCTGTTGCTAGACTTGAGGCTATTCGCATATTGCTTGCTTATGATAACCATCATAATATCATCTTACATCAAATGGATGTGAAAAGTGCATTCCTCAATGGTAAGTGATACGTCTCCAACATATCTATAATTTATGAAGCATTCATGCTATTTTATTATCTGTTTTGAATGATTACGGGCTTTATTATACACTTTTATATTACTTTTGGGACTAACCTATTAACCGGAGGCCCAACCCATATTGCTGTTTTATTGCCTATTTCAGTATTTCGAAGAAAAGGAATATCAAACGGATTCCAAACGGAATGAAACCTTCGAGAGCATGATTTTTAGGAAGAATATGATCCGGGATACTTGGAGTTCACGTCAGAAGATCATCGAGGAGGCCACGAGATAGGGGGCGCGCCCACCCCCCTAGGGGCGCCCTACCCTCTCGTGGGCCCCTCGAGGCTCCCCCGACTGACTTATTTTGCCTATATAAGCCTACGTACCCTAAAAACATCGAAACAGAAGATAGATCGGGAGTTCCGCCGCCGCAAGCCTCTGTAGCCACCAAAAACCTCTCAGGAGCCCGTTCCGGCACCCTGCCGGAGGGGGAATCCATCACCGGTGGCCATCTTCATCATCCCAGCGCTCTCCATGACGAGGAGGGAGTAGTTCACCCTCGGGTCTGAGGGTATGTACCAGTAGCTATGTGTTTGATCTCTCTCTCTCTCTCTCTCTCTCGTGTTCTCTCTATGGCACGATCTTGATGTATCGCGAGCTTTTCTATTATAGTTGGATCTTATGATGTTTCTCCCCCTCTACTCTCTTGTGATGAATTGAGTTTTCCTCTTGAAGTTATCTTATCGGATTGAGTCTTTAAGGATTTGAGAACACTCGATGTATGTCTTGCCGTGTTTATCTGTGGTGACAATAGGATATCACGTGCCACTTGATGTATGTTTTGGTGATCAACTTGCGGGTTCCTCCCATGATCCTATGCATAGGGGTTGGCACACGTTTACGTCTTGACTCTCCGGTAGAAACTTTGGGGCACTCTTTGAAGTACTTTGTATTGGTTGAATAGATGAATCTGAGATTGTGTGATGCATATCGTATAATCATGCCCACGGATACTTGAGGTGACAATGGAGTATCTAGGTGACATTAGGGTTTTGGTTGATTTGTGTCTTAAGGTGTTATTCTAGTACGAACTCTTGAATAGATCGATCTGAAAGAATAACTTTGAGGTGGTTTCGTACCATACCATAATCTCTTCGTTTGTTCTCCGCTATTAGTGGCTTTGGAGTGACTGTTTATTGCATGTTGAGGGATTGTTATATGATCTATCTATGTTATTATTGTTGAGAGAACTTGTACTAGTGAAAGTATGAACCCTATGCCTTGTTTCCTACCATTGCAATACCGTTTACACTCACTTTTATCATTAGTTACCTTGCTTTTTTTATTGTTTCAGATTACAAAAACCTTTATCTACCATCCATATTGCACTTGTATCACCATCTCTTCGCCGAACTAGTGCACCTATACAATTTACCATTGTATTGGGTGTGTTGGGGACACAAGAGACTCTTTGTTATGTGGTTGCAGGGTTGTTTGAGAGAGACCATCTTCATCCTATGCCTCCCACGGATTGATAAACCTTAGGTCATACACTTGAGGGAAATTTGCTATTGTCCTACAAACCTGTGCACTTGCAGGCCCAACAACGTCTACAAGAAGAAGGTTGCGTAGTAGACATCATTAAGCTTGAGGAAGAAGTATATGTTGCTCAACCACCAGGTTTTGAGGATCCAAAATTTCCACACCACGTCTAAAGACTCAACAAGGCCCTCTATGGCCTCAAGCAAGCACCTCAGGTGTGGTATGACACACTGAAGGAATTCCTCATGAAGAAAGGCTTCAAACCCGGTTCACTTGACCCAACTCTTTTCACTAAATCATATGATGATGAATTATTCGTGTGCCAAATATATGTTGATGGTATTATCTTTGGCTATACTAAGCAACATTATAGTGATGAATTTGCCTATATGATGAGTGAAGAATATCAAATGTCTATGATGGGGGAATTGAAATTCTTTTTAGGTCTTCAAATTCGTCAACAATACAATGGCATATTCATATCTCAGGAGAAATACCTCAAGGATGTGTTGAGGAAATTCGTCATGCAACACTGCAAAGGCGTCAAAATCCTAATGCCCACTAATGGCCATCTATGCACTGATGAAAATGGTAAAGACTTCGATCAAAACGTATACCGCTCCATGATTGGCTCTTTATTGTACCTATGTGCATCTAGGCCGGATATTATGCTTAGTGTTTCCATGTGTGCCCGATTTCAAGCTACACCGAAGGAATCACACCATAAGGCTGTGAAGCATATTCTTCGATATCTAGATCACACACCAACACTTGGATTATGGTATCCCAAGGGCTCTTCCTTTGATCTCATTGGATATTCAGACACTTGACTATGCTGGTGATCGGGTGGACCGCAAGTCAATGTTAGGCACATGTCATTTCCTCGGAAGATCCTTGGTATGTTGGTCCTCGAAGAAGCAGAACTGTGTATCACTCTCCATGGAAGAAGCTGAGTACATTGCTGCTGGATCTTGCTGTGCTCAATTGCTATGGATGAAGCAAATCCTCAAGTCTATGGCATCAATGTGAAGAATGTGCCACTCTACTGCGACAATGAGAGTGCTATCAAGATTGCTCACAACCCGGTTCAGCACTCGAAGACAAAGCACATCCAGATTCGTCATCATTTTCTTCGTGACCATGTGTTGAAGGGCGACATCTCCATCGACCATGCAAATACCGAAGACCAGCTGGCCGATATCTTCACAAAGCCCTTGGATGAGAAGAGAATTAGCAAGTTGCGGTGTGAGCTAAATATCCTAGAATCTTCGAATGTTCTTTGAAAAGGACACACATCCTAACACTTATGCTGACTTAACGACTTAGACGTGCAACACACGAAGTAATGTTTTTCTTCAATCAATGAAGACTAACCCTCTAAGTGTGAAGAAATTAATGAAGAAATTGATTCTCAGAACCCTACGACAATTGTACGCAGTGTCTGAAGTCATAATTCTTAAACGGTGGGTTATGCCACCAACCAAAGTTAAAAATCTTCAATTTGAGTTTTTCTTCATTTCTGAAATTCCTCGATTTTTAAAATTCTTCAACTTTGCATTGTCTTCACAACTTCCATCGTTGTTCTTCATTGACTATATATATACTTGAGTTTTTATGTCCTCTACAGCATTCACTTATTGCTATGTCTTCAAGTTGACTTTTCTGCTAAGTGAATGTGATCGGACCCTTTCCCCCTCTATGCTAAACTCAACTCAGTCTGTTCACAAAATCTTCATGTGCATTCTATTTGAAACTTGTTCAAATTCTTCACTATGTCCTTGTCAGCTGAAGAAATTGCGAACGAAACTTTAAAATATTCTTATCTGAATTTTCAGCTTTTGCCGCTCAAACCGTTACACATCCCATGATAAACTTATCTATTCACCCACGATCTAACACGAGCGCCACCTCTCAGTACGTTCATCCAATTTCGTCGGAAGAGCGGTTTTTCACCTCAGCTATAAATACCCCCTTCTCTCCTCACTTCGTTTTTACTCCACTCGAGCTCTCAAAACCTAGCTCCACCGCTACTTCCATCGTCGCCGGTGAGGAAGAGCTTCACTGCCTCGACCTGGTCACCATCGTACTCACGCCGGCCGCGGAAATCTTCTCTCCGCCGGCACCGTAGCCGTCTTCCGCTGCCAAGTTAGGGCATGGAAGATGTGGACTGACGAACTTCTCAATCTACACTGCTAGTTCATCGTGTTCTTCCTCAAGGGTAATTAAAAGTTACTTTGACTGGCTTTATTACTACGGATGATTTTCATCAAATCTTCAAAAGGTGTTTATTCTTCAACTTCCACACTCTAAACACATTGCACAATCTTCTGCTCTTGATCTGTTTCTCTAAGTGAGGTTTTTCTTCATGATTCCTCAATTGTGTGAATCTTACAATCCGCACAACTCTGGAACCTAAGTCAAAGAACGCTTAGTGAAATTCTTCAAGACACAACTAGTCAATTTCCTAAAACTTGTTCTGTTTTGCAAAAACTTCTAAGAATGCATATGACCTCTCCAAATTCTTCGCACCTGTACTCTATTCACAGGTACACATGTCTGCTGCTGAATCACTAGGTTCTCATCAACTTAACTCATTTGCAGCGTTCCTCTAAGAAAAGTTGCATACTTCCTTAGAGAACTCTATTGTTCAAATTCCTCAGCTGAAGAAAATGGCAGATGGTAAAAGGCCTCAGAAAGGAGGAAAGAAGCTTGAAGTCAACATTGCCTTTGAAATCCTTGATGACATTTATGCAGGGTACTGCACACCCGATGAGTCAACTCACAGGAAAGAAACCAAGAATGAGTGCAAAGTGCGCATACAGAGGATTGAACGAAGATGGGCACGAGAATGGAGGGAGTACAGATATGTCACTCCTAAATATATGAAGAAATCCGCTCTTCACCCTCTAGGCTCAAGACCTCCATTGGCACCTGGCCAAAGAGCTGATCCAACAAGCCTTAAACATGGTGAGGATTATGCTGATGAATGGGCCAGGCGGCAAGCTAAGTTGGCCAAGCAGGCCAAAGAAGCAGTAAAGAAATTCAACGAAGATTCTGCTGCTGCCGCTGCTGAGGCCACCATGAGCAAGAAGGCTATGCCCAAGAAGCCTGCTCGAAAACCAACTTCCTCAGCAATGCCCTCACGGCGAAGTTCCTCAGCAATGCCCTCACGGCCAAGCTCCTCTGTGCCATCAAGGCAAAATCCTCAAGCTGCTCCAATTCCTCAAACTGCACCAGTTCCTCGAGTTTCAAAACCCTCAGCTCCTCCGACAAAGTCCTTAGCACCTGTGCATCTTGCCACGTGCCAAAGGACCACAGGCATCTCAATTGCCTCAGGAGCTTCTACAAGCTCTTCAGTTCCTCATCTGTCTTCAAAGAGCCCAACTTTGCTGAAGACTAAGGCCACTTCAGGATGAGGCACTAGACCAAGTCCTCACAAGAAACAAGTTGCTTTTCAAGTGCCTTCTGATGATGATGAATTAGCTGATATCATCAAGGATAGACAGCAAAGGGCCGCTAGAGCCAAAGGAAGTGCGATGCCTCTTCTATTGGATCCGAAGAAGATCCTGGATTTCATTGACCTCTGGCACAAAGATCCTAACACTCCATTGCCTGAGCTAGACCTCACTCCTGGACAAGTTCATATGTTGACGGCGTTCATTGCTGGAGAAAAGTGGAAATATGATCAAGCCAGAGTTGCTAAGAAAGCCCAGTACAAGAAGCAGCGCTATCTGAAGGACAACATTCTGAGGTTATCGCCTGAATAGCTCATTGCACTGCAATCTGAGATCAAGAAGCTCAGTGATGAATTTGACGCCTATAAGGCAGAATGGCTGGGATCCAAGGTCAGATTCATCAAAATGGCAAAGAAATTCACCTCCAATGTTGCTGATCCATCGCACATTGAGATTCCCTCGGCTGAAGCATCTGTCCAGCCGACTGAAGAACATGCCAGCACCGCTGATGAAAATCGGGCTGCTGATGAAACTGCAAGCACCAGGGCTGAAGAAATACCAGCCACTGAAGAAACTGAAGAAATACATACCAGCCACTAGTGTTGCTCCTGAAGAACAAGTCAGGACACCTGAAGAATCTGAAGCTATGTCTGAAGAAATTGCACAAGACAGGCCAACGACATTAGTTGTGCGTGAGGAAATTGATCCAATTCCCTCTGCTCCACCTGCACCAAAACCAAGCCCAATTCTTCCTTCTGCTCTGGAAGTGAAGAAAACAAAAGCTGCGGAGCGAGCCGCTCTGAAGAAAAGCAAAACATCTATTTCCTCAGAATCTTCTGCACCCAAGAAGGCGAGGATTTTGACAAGCTCAATTGAGAACCCTATTGATGTTGGTCCTCTCTCAAGCATGCCATCAAAGGAACTTGTTCCTTATGGTGAACATTATGAGATTCCTGATGAATCTGCTAAAGAAGATCCCTCTGCTGCTTCCATAGAGTAGATGGATGAAGAAATTGAAGTGGATACTATCACTTCAACTCCCCAGCTATCATCGCCAATGCCTCAGTTCACAGCTGAAGAGGCCGGCGTTGAAGAAATGGAAGAGGATGAGGATGTGGACATTGGGAGCACCACACCTGTGATGAACGATGACTTTTGGGATAGTCAGCACCCCAACTCTCCTTTGTTCACACCACTTCAACAAATTCCTGAGTCCCTAGTCTCCACTGAAGTTCCAATGGGCTCTGAAGAAATTCATACTGCCCCTTCCATTCATGAAGAGATTCCATCCACTAGTGCCGATGACCAAGCTGATGAAGAAATGGAGGCCCAGGCTGCTACTAAAGTAGAAGCTGAAATTCCGCAGCCTGCGGCTCCGGAGATTGAGATTCCTGAGGTCATTCTTCAACTGACTGATACTCCTCACCCAAAACCAAAGAATCCCTTCTCCGGGACTCCAAAATTCAAGGCTGATGCCTTCTTCAATGAGCATGTATTGTTCACTGATTACAATCGATATGACTCTGCTCTTCTGAGAAGGAAGCGTTTCTAGACTGCCAGCCAAGCCAACTTCTATTCCTCAGTGCTTTTCAACAAGGACAAAGTCTTTGATCATGAGCATATTCCTCATGTTGATATGGAATCACTGCCATGCTTCGCACCAGTCCTCAGTGCTATTCATGATGCTAGATTGCTGAATTTCTGCACTGACATCTGTGATTGGAATGAAGAACTCATTCTTCAGTTCTATGCGATGCTGCCCATCACTGGCAATGCTAAAGATGTGAAATCTTGGGTGTTGGACTGGATGACAGAAAATACTCACTTCAAAGCACCGGCCACTGAATTGCTTCATGCCATGCCTGTCAGTCCTCCCCCAGAAGGTGCGCATCCTATCTATAATGAAATTGAACTATTTGATCACTTCATGCAAGTCCTGATGAAGCCATTGAAGCCTGGTCAAGCCTCAAGGACAAAGTTCCTTCGGAAGGAATTGCAATATGTGCAAAGGACCATATACCGCATTCTGACCAAGACTCTGAGTCTTATCAAAGGTCACGACTCGAATGATGAAGAAGGTGTTGGCATCAAGAAGAATCTACTTTTCAATATCATGCATGGTATTCCAGTGAACTACCATGACTTCTTCATGAGGACTTTGGCCAATGTGGCGATGTCTCCCTTTGAGTTGAAGCCTTATGCTCCTTGGATTATGAGATTCCTCAGATCAAGGTCTTCACTCAACTACAAAGCTGACACACTCAACCATGGCAGATACTTACCCCCTATTGAAGTCCTCAAGCGGACATTTTCCTCAGTTGATGAAAAGGGCAAGGACACTTCAATTATAGATGAGGACAATCGTCCATTGGATGGACAGTTCCGCAAAGCTTCCTCATATTCCACAAATGATGACTCTACTACTCATAACTCTACCGCTAATGCCTCAAAGAAAAGTCCTCAGGCAACAGCTCCAAGGGTGATGACTGATCGTGAGCTTCTCCCCAGTCTTCATCAGAAGGTGGATCACAATCATAAATGGGTCAAACGTCAGTTTGGTTCAATTCTTCACAACATGACAGCCACATATAATTCAGTGCAGAAGAACCACTACTACCTCAATGAATTTTTTGATCGCACCTTGGCTGTCCTGACTCATCTCTATGGTGATGAAGATCTCAAATAGATGGGCTTCAAGCAGGACTTCAGCTGGTCTAAGCCTCCAGCGAAGAAATTCAAGAAGGTTGAAGTTCCTCCTTTGGTGCCCAGCTCATATTCCTCGTCATGCGACACTGATGAAAATGAAGACCTGGACAACACTGCAGCAGGCCCTACTCCAACAACCGACCCCAACAACACTGGTGCTCCTCCATTGACTTCGTGATGAAATTCTTTAGGGGCGTTAGTCCTCATTTTTCGTCCCTTTTGGTCATTTGATGACAAAGGGGGAGAAATTTTGAGTTAGTCTTCAAACGGGTCTATCTATATGGGCGTTTTTTTTTCTTAAGTTACAACTCTCGCTCTTCTGAAGTGTTTGTTGATTGAGTTGTAAACTTAAGTCCGGTGGTGACCTAATACTTTTGCCTTGTTTTCTACAAGCTATTTCCTCATATATGCTATGCACGCATGCTGAATTACATCAGTCACCATATTTCATCATGCATTTAAAATTCTTCATTCGATATGTTAAATGCGTGTATGAATTACAAGATATAGGGGGGGGATCTCCATGATTCCACTCTTCAAATGTGCATTGCTTCAAAAGCAAATTCCTCACTATGCACATCTTCAGGGGGAGTTCTTCTATATCTTGTAATCAAATTCCTCAATATTGAGCCCTTTCAATTCATATGTTTATCCCCGTTGAAAACTTAACTTATATTGTCATCAATCACCAAAAAGGGGGAGATTGTAAGTGCATCTAGTGCCCTTAGTGATTTTGGTGTATTGAAGACTTATAGGTTAAGGAAGTAATATGTTTGTGAGTGTACACAGGTTCTATAAGTCGATGAGGAGTTTGATATATTACAGTGAATGTCCACCCCTAAAAATGAATGTCTTCGGCTGAAGACTTTGGTTCTCCTGAAGACTTTGAAAGTGAAGAAATTGGTGTGACCGTGAAGATTTGGATATTCATGCAAGGACGATGAAGCGTGAAGACTGTTGTTTTCTTAGTTTCATTTTCTTCTTCTTGAGTCATAGGAAACATCGTACTGTTAAAGGGGGTCGAGGTAATACTAAGGAAACTGATTTCCATATGATGCTCATCTCAAAATCCTACACCTGCCCAATCCCTCGAGTGAAGCCATTGGAAATCTCATATCAGTTTAGTCAATTTCTTCAGTGACAGAGACGAAGATCTTCTGGTCTCTCAGGAATCTATTCTGACTGAGGAGTTAGGAATTCGCCAGTGCGGATTGCCTACACAGTGAGGAACATGATAGCCCTGAGGAATTCGAACCTCAAATCCGACCGTTGCTATGCCACGCGCCAGCTGTACAAAATACCCTACCACCTAACGGTCATATCATTGAAGGGCATTTATGTCTTATCATGTCGGGCTGCTCCCTAGGCTATAAATAGGCGCCCCCCTACAACCACTAGCTGGTTGGCTGCTCCAAGATAAACTGGCACTTGTCATTTGAGAGCATCCCATCGTCCGAGGACTTTGAGCGAAACTCATTAAGTGAGGAAAACCCAAACCTACAAACCCAAAGTGATTGAGCATCACTAAAGAGATTGTTCCTGTGTGGAACCGACGCTTGTTACCTTTGAGGACTGTGTATCCTCCAGATGGTTAGGCGTCATGGTCTGAGCATCCAAGAGGAATTGGGGATTGCCGAGTGACCGAGACTGTGAAGGTTTGGAAGTCACCTGTGAAGACTTACCACTACTGTTGGGCGAGGTCTGTGTGATCTTAGCTCAAGGAGAATACGATGAGGACTGTGTGTCCGGGACTGTGTGTCCTCGAGTTTAAATACTCAGCTGCACCAACCAGACGTACAACTGTCACAACAGTTGGAACTGGTCTACCAAATCATTGTCTTCACCAGGCCTAGTGGTTCTATTTCCTCAACCCTTTCATTTCCTTAGTTATGTGTTGATGAACCTGATCATTTCTGTTTGAAGACTTTGACAGAAGGCTTACTCTAATTCCTCAATCCTATTTCTTCAGTCTGTTTGTCTTCATCCTGCTTATCCTGTGTTTACGCTTTCTGTACTCTGTGTTTGTCTTTCATTTCATCATGATGACTATGTTGTTGCTCTGTTATGCTTATACTTGAGTACTTATTCCGGTGCAAGTAGTTCTTCGCTTTGGAATTTCCTAACCTTGAAATTCCTCAATGAAGAATTCATAAAAATCGCCTATTCACCCCCCCTCTAGTCGACGTAACACACTTTCACATTCCGACAAAGATTCTATTGGCCCAAAGCGCTCCTAGATGCGGTTGAGGTAGTCACCAAATGTGAAGCCTGCTAGTTCCATTCCAAGAACATCCACCTTCCTGCCCAAGCTCTTCAGACAATCCCTTTTTCTTGGCCATTTTCGGTCTGGAGGCTCGATATCCTCGGCCCTTCCCCCAAGCAATCGGGGCCTTTGAATTCTTGTTCGTTCCTATCGACAAGTTTGCAAAGTGGCTGGAAGTGACTGCTGTGAGAAAGGTGACTGCTAAGTCAGATATCAAGTTCTTGAAAGAACTGGTGTGTCGTTTTGGAGTCCCAGCAAGGATCATTACCAATAATGGCACCCAGTTCACGAGCCGCGCCTTCATGCAATATGTTCGTACCCTCGGAAGCAAGATCTCATTTGCCTCTGTCGTGCATCCCAGAAGCAGTGGGCAAGCTGAGAGGGCAAACATTGAAGTACTGCGTGGACTCAAGACAAGAACCTTTGATATGCTGCAGAAACACGGCAAGCGGTGGATCGACGAGCTGCCGGTAGTCCTTTGGTCCCTAAGAACAACACCAAATCGAGCTACCGGTCAGACTCCTTTCTCCCTGGTCTGTGGGGCAGAAGCACTTATCCCTATGGAACTCATTTATGGGTAGCCTCGAGTGCTTGCCTATGATGAAGTAGCACAAGATCAGCACCAGTGTGACAACGCTGTGCTACTCGAGGAGAACCGTCTCCGGGCTGCTACGCGTGATGCACACTATCAGCAAGCCTTGCATGGCTATCAAAGCCGCAGGGTTCATGCCCGGTGTTTTGAGGAAGGCGACCTCGTCCTTAGGCGCGTTCAGTCCGCCAAGGGTACAAACAAGTTGACACCAAAGTGGGAAGCCCTTACCGGGTAGTATGAGTCACCAGACCTAGCGTAGTCCATTTGGAGACCGGAGATGGCATTCAATTGCTAAACTCATGGAATATTGAGCATCTCCGCAAGTTCTACCTATAAGGCGCGGCTGTCGGGCCCTGCCCGGTAGCTACTCTTTTGTACCGGCCTTGCCTCAGCTTCATGTAAGCCCTTGTACAAAGCCAGGCGATGACCCTGAGGAATAGAGAAATAAACGAAATGCTAGGGTGCGGCCGGCCAAGTTGCATGCATGCATGAGCATTCCAAGAGCATTGCACAAGCATTTCATGAGCATTTGCATGTGGATATAGATAGGATCACATCCTGCATTATTCTCATCTGCATGGAGCTGAAGGTTCCTACCGTGAACTTGGCTTCTATAAGGAGTTGAGGAGATGGACCAGCACTGCAATCCCCGGCAAGCCAAACAGATAAGTTGTACCTCTTATCCATAAGTGCTCTGTAAGCTGAAACTTGTGCATGAGAAATCCTCGCTACTCTTTGAAGCCTAGGTGCTCCCACTTTTGGCTCGAACGTTGCTTCGACCTGGATGGTCACAGTGGCCTTTGATGAAAAGGAGTTGGAAGGGGGCTGATACCTTTATTTTTTACTGGTAGACTCCGGTCCTCGGGAAAAGAATAAAAACGGTACTGGTAGGATAGACTACCGGGGAAGACTCGTTTATTTAAACTAAAGAGACATCCCACCTCTGCATGGACATACACATGCATGAGTTCCTGGCAGGGCTCTTCTTTTTCATTAATATGCTAATCATACAAGTACAAGCCTTACAGAACACGAACATGGACTCGAGAGATTACATTATTTGAATTAAAATTTGGCAAGTGCCTACAAGTTTAATATTGATAAAAGATAAGTGCCATGTAAACTCCTCTCCCTATTCCTCCTACTCCGGGAAGAGAAGGAGGCAGGAGCAGTGCCCAAGAGGGAGTCCATCCTGATCCCGTTATGGCCTGCCGAATGCAGAGCCTGACAAGATCGAGAGTGGCAAGGCTGCGAAGGAGGAGGGTGGACGGAGCAGCTCGGTGGCACCATGATCACCACCTCCGGGACCAGCAAGAAACCCCAACTCGAGCGATAGTGGAGTCATCCACCAAAGCTCAGCTGGAAGACTGCTGGCGGAGGTGAAGGCACCAAGAGAGCGCCCCCCTCCCCGGCGTCCAGGAGGCCGGTGATGATGGTCCTAGGGACGAGGGGAAGAACGGAAAGACAAGGCGGCAGGTCGCTAGTACGAGACGAACGCATCGTTGCAATCGTACTCCGACCTGATGGCCTACCTCCCGCCTTATCCGTCTTCCCTGGCTTCATCTTCATCAACACCTCTCCGGGGAAAAGCCGAGCTCGCGGTCCGTCACTTCTCTAGAAGAGACGGCATGCGGCCAAGATGGCCAGAGCGTTCGAGGCGCGCCACACCTCACTTTGGTAGGCAGGAAGACACCCTCCTCATCAACATAAACCCCAGTTCCAAGCAAAGGGGTAGTACTGGGATTTCTAACGATCCCAAGGCCTTCGCCTTGGACTTGGACCAGACCCGCTCCTCGAGCGCCAGCACCATTGCTTGGCATCATCAGCTCCAACCTCGGGCCTGGGGCCCGGCCCCAGGCTCTCACTTCCAGCATACTCAATACGAAGCAAGGCGGAGGAGGAGAGGGATATGGATGAACGCCTCCACTCCTCCCCCGCTCCTCCTTTTATAGGCAAGCAGGGGGCTAGGGGCTGACTACCCGGCGAGTAACCACTGCCCTCCTCCGCCAATCCCAGAATACCGAGGGGGCCTGCCTTGATGCCCCTCCACACCACGCGCCTCCGTTACCTACCCCACGTGATGCATGCGACATACATGTCTGAGGATAAGGGCGTGGTGGAAGAGTGAATTGGCAGTTTCTACCCCGTGCTTTAAATTCATTTACGGGCCATTACAACAGCGGCCCCACCACCATTGGCTATACATGATGCGCGGGCAAACCGGAAACTGACCCAGGCTCAAGATTAATGAAGAAACAAAGAAGACCCCAAGAGCCCAGCCACTTCGGCGTCCTTGCTTATGAAGTTATTAGGGCCTACCCCGACGATGCTCATTAGCATGTTCAGGGCAGGCCCGAGGGCTTCTGTAGGTGCAACAAACCCTGGGTCTGTTGCCCAGACTGTGCATAGGCACAGGAACAAGATTATGGCACCAGGCCATGCCATAGTACAGGAGACCAAGAACTTCGAAGGACCAACATGCCGATCAAGAGGACCAAGGTCAAGCCAGAAAAGCAAGATACCACTTGGAGAAAAACCTCCCTTGTCGGCCAGACAAGCTTGGCGAAGGCGGGGTCGCTCCCGGAAGAGAACACCCAAGATGTCCCGGCAGGGCCTGCCGGGATTCACTGAGGCAAAATCCACCTTACCCAACCACTCCGCCATGACCCACGTCGTCAATTAGTGTGGTGTCAAGCCACAAAGTGGTTAAGTGGCAGCCATTCGCCACATGATAGCCTCTTTCTACAGGAAAATACCTACAGACGACACCCGTCCTGCGACGTGTCAAGCAAGCGGGCGTGAAGCTGGAAAAATAGCCCGGCAAGGCTTGCCAGGCAAGCAACAATGTGACATTGAGTGGTGCATTTAATGCACTCTGTCAGCCTGCAGAGTTAGGTATGATAGCACTATTTGCTATCTTATAAGTGCATAATGACTGATTTGCCATTGTGGTGACCCCTTAATCTATAAAAGGAGACCCATGGCAACCATAGAAAGGGGTTAGAAGGTTGGATACCCACACACTCATACGTGCGTAGCCACTTCCGCCCATAGGCAACCCTGCCAGGAAAGTGTACTATGCTCTACCACCATTCTTCCACCATCAATCCACCAAAGCAGGAGTAGGATTTTACGCCTCATGGCGGCCCGAACGTTGGTAAAATTTCCCGTGTGATTTCTGTCGTGCTGCCCCACGCTCTTCTGCTCTTTGTGCGACATGACATCCCCCCTGCCGAACCAGCAAGGGACCCTTGGTCCCATAGATGGCTGTGGTTTCCCATGACAATGTGAAGAAGCAAAAACTTAGGCTCAACCGATACTAACCGATAATTGTTGAAGAAGAAAGGTAGGATGCCTATCGGGGCATCCCCAAGCTTGATCTTTTGTGTCTCCTTAATTCCTTTTATCTCACGAGTTTACTAAATCCCAAAAGCTTCATCCACACAAAACTCAACAAAAATTCGTGAGACAAGTTAGTATAAATCAATGCAAAAACCTTATCATTCTCTACTGTAGAAAATAACTAAAATTATTACTTAACATTGCCTACTAAATGTGTCTGCATATTTAATACTCATATCTTCAAATAGAATTATTAAATAAGCAAACATATGCAAACAATGCAAACATAACAGCAATCTGTCTAAACAGGATAGTTTGTAAAGAATGCAGGAAGATTCATACTTCTTTAACTCCAAAACTTCCGAAAAAGTTACCACATTGTAGAAAATTTATAATAGCATACTGTGTAAAAATTTCAAGATTTTATCACGTTCTGACTTCCCAGAAGAATTCAGACAATGATATAAACTTTCTGTTTTCAAACAACAACATAAGGACTTGCAAAATGAGCATGGTAAAGGTTATACTTGAAATTTTTCATTGAAGTTGAAGAAATAAAACACTATTCTAAATAACGGCAAGCTCGTAACAAAACAAAATTATGCTCCAAGCAAAACACATATCATGTGACGAATGAAAATGTAGCTCCAAGTGAGGTTACCGATAATGTTGGAGACGAAAGAGGGGATGCCTTCCGGGGCATCCCCAAGCTTAGTTTCTTGGGAATTCCTTGAATATTACCTTGGGGTGACTTGGGCATCCCCAATCTTAGGGTATTGCCACTCCTTATTCTCCTCATATCTATATCACACGCAAACCTTGAAAACTTCAATCACACAAAACATAACAGAACTTCGTGAGATAAGTTAGTATGATAAAGCAAATCATTCACTTTGGTACTGTCAAAGACAAGATTCATAATTGTTATCACACAATGCCTACTATATTTTATCATTTCCACAATTTATATTGAGCAATATAAGCCATAGAAACTGGAAAACAAGCAAACTATGCATTGAAAACAGAATATGTTGACAACAGAATAGTCTGTAATGATCTTAACAATGACCATACTTCTGCTACTCCAAAAATTCTGAAAAATTAGGAAACATATGGAATTTTTATATCAATCATTTTTAAGAAAATTTGAATTTTTTGACCCTCCAGTGAGTTTCAACAACTATGTTACTGGGCGCAAAAGTTTCTGTTTTTGCATAGAATCAAGTCAACCGTCATCCACACTATCCCAAAGGCTTTACTTGGTACTTTATTGACACAAAACCTATAGAACATGATTACTATAGTAGCCTAATCATGTGAACACACACAAAAAAGTAGGGGTAAATGTTGGGTTGTCTCCCAACAAGCACTTTTTAATGTCTTATTAGCTAGGCATGAGGATTTCAATGATGCTCACATAAACGATAAGAATTGAAACACAAAGAGAGCATCATGAAGCATAGACTAGCATATTTAAGACTAACCCACTTCATATGCATAGGGATTTTGTGAGAAAATAATTCATGGTAGCAAGAATCAACTAGCATAGGAAGGCAAAACAAGCATAACTCCAAAACTTTCAACACCTAGAGAGGAAACTTGATATTATTGAGATATGTAAAAGCATATGTTCCTCTTTCATAATAGTTTTAAGTAGCATCATGAATGAAATCAACAATATAGCTATCACATAAAGCATTCTTTTCATGATCCACAAGCATAGAAAATTTATTACTCTCCACATAAGCAATTTTCTTCTCATTCATACAATAATCATCATAGATAGCAACTTTTTTTTACCACAGTCGATTGAAACCTCTTCCAAAATAGTGAACTCATCATTAAATAAAGTCATGACCTCTGGAAATCCACTTTCATGAATATAATCATCATAAATAGGAGGCATGCAATCATCATAATAAATTTCTCATCAAAACTTGGGGGACTAAAAATATCATCTTCATGAAACATAGCATCCGAAGCTTATGGCTTTGCATATCATTAGCATCATGGATATTCCACATACTGACAACACTGCAATCATGCTCATCATTCTAAGATTTTATGCCAAACATTTTATTGAATTCTTCTTCTATCAATTGAGCACAATTTTCCTTTCCATGATTTTCAAGAAAGAGATGATAAAGACGAATATGAGGCAACCTGATTTTCATTTTTTTGTAGTTTTCTTTTATAAACCAAACTAGAGATAAAAAAAGAAACTAAAATATACTCTTGCAAGATCTAAAGATATACCTTCAAGCACTCACCTCTATTTGTGTACAAAAGTAGGGGCCCTCTCTGTACCCCTTTACTTGTGCACGGGCAGTCTGAGCTGCAGCTGTGGCCATGCTTAGCGGGGCAGAGGAAGGAAGCAAAAGTACAAGACTACAGAAGTGGCACTCAAACCAGGGGCGCAAAAGGTAAAGCGACAAGATGCCCCCCTCGGGCAAGACCCTTGCCAGGGCAACTTGCCCAGCGCCAGCAGAGTGCGCCACCCTTGAGCCCAAGGGTTCCAACGCCATCAACCACATTGGAACCAAGGCTCGGGAGGCACCTCCATGGTGGTATGCAGATCTTCGTGAAGAACATAAACATGAAAGATCAGATGAGGACCAGAAGATGACGATCCTCGACAAGATCCTTGCCGTGGAAATCCATGAGACCTCCGGCAAGATCCTTGCTGGGGATGACCGCGATTTCACGGCAAGACCCTTGCCGGGACCCCGGCAAGACCCTTGCCGAGGACGTCAACGGGGCTGCATCCAGGCCCACATCTGCCAAGACTCCACCGTCGTTCCCATGCAGCTGCCAGCCTAGCCAGCTAGGCAAGCACCTATGTGGCGACGTGCGGCCTCTAGACCGACTCAGCAAGCACCTATGTGGTGGCATGCAGATCTTCGAGAAGACTCTGCCACCGCACCAGCCCAACGGCCAGCCAACATGGCGATGTAATGCCTCATCAGCTCGAACGCGTGTCAGAGCCAGGTGAGGCGGCGACAGCTGGGACAAGCTTCCTTGCCGTCCCCGACAAAGCAAGAGGACACCTAAGTAGCGCATTAAATGTGTTCTGTCCTGTGATGTCAGGCGATAAGCTTGTAAGCCACTGTGGCGACTCCTTTTTTCTATAAAAGGAGGCCCGAGGCGTAGGGGATAAGGATTCAGATCTTTTGGACTACGCACACACCATAGCTAGTTAAAGAACTCAAGAACATTCAAATATACACCAAAGCAGGACTAGGGTATTACGCATCCTCGCGGTCCGAACCTGGGTAAACGATCTTTGTGCTAACTCCTAGACCCGCTCTTTTCACAACCTCGCGCCCGCCGACCATAGTAGGGATTCGAGTGATCCCATAGGTGTCGTTTTCCACCGACATCTTTGGCGCGCCAGGTAGGGGGCGCAGCTGTGAAAATCCGGTCTAGCTGTTAGTTTAGCAGTTCTTCATCGCCATGGCTCCCAAGAAGAATAAGGCGACGGCGATTGGTTCATCCAGAGCCGGACGACCCGTACTAGTGCGAGAAAATAGAGGGGCGGTCGCGTATGGAAGCCGAGGCACGGCCCGCGAGCACCCACATCGCTCTGGCAGTCAAAGCCTGGCGAGCGGGGTCGTTCGTGTGCAAAGTGACGGGCCGCACGCTGCCAAATCCAAAGACGGAGCTGCCCCCCCCCCCATAGGCGGTGCGGGGTCCTCCAAGGGTGGCGCCGTGCCACCTACTGGCGGCACGGCGACCTCCAAGACACCTACGCCGCCGCCCACGGCGTGCTCTTCCCAAGTTGTGTGTGATGAGCAGTGCCGCCACGCTGGTGACCCCGGGCGCCACCGTGGGAAGAGTCCTGCGAATCCTTCGCGGGACGAAAGAGGCCAGCATGCACGCCGAAGTGTTGGCAAAAATAGTGTACAGCCGGAGGGCCATGATAGAGATCCATCTAACGTGGGTAAAAGTTGGAGCGCGTCACAGTCCATGCAGCTTTCGCCGCCGCCCACGTCAGCAGAAGCTTTGGCGCACGTGCAGCTTCTCCTCGACTTTCCTCCTGCTGCGGAAAAGCTCGACGAATGGAGAGCCACCATCAGGAGCCTCGTCGGCGTCACCAACAAAGATGAGCCGCGACCAGCAGGGCCCTTAGGCCTACGCTCCGTCGAGCCACTGCATGCCAGTGGTGGAAGGGTCGGAGGTGCTGCAGCCACGGTGCACTCTCCTCCCCCATGCCAGTTACCGCAGGTGTCGGTCCGCCGTGATGACGCTTGTGATAACATTTCCATAGCGTCATCCGACCCACGGACCCACCGCGATCAGCGCCAAGTTCTTTGGGAGCGAGCCCTTGAAGACGCTTGAACCACCATCGAGCACCGGCATGAGGTTCGCCACCAGTTAGATAGGCGGGCAGGGCCCACTATGGACCACCTGGCACCGAGAGTCTATGGTGGCCTAACCTACGAGGTGGGTTGCCCAGCCTTTACCCGTGAGCTGCGGTAGTTCCAGTGGCCCTCCCACCGCACATTCAAGCCCGAAGTTGGCAAGAAGTACAATGGCAAGATTCACCCATCGGAGTTCCTCAGCATCTACACCATCGCGATGCAAGCTGCTGGAGGCCGCGATGACAACATGCTTGCCAATTACTTCCCGTTGGCACTTAAGCCTAATGTCATGTCATGGTTGATGCACTTGTCGGTGGATTCCATTTCTTCTTGGTCGGATTTGTGTCATGTGTTTGTTTGTGCCTTCACTAGGGCCAGCCCGAAGTTGGCGAGAAGTACAATGGCAAGACTCACCCATCGGAGTTCCTCAGCATCTACACCATCGCGATGCAAGCTGCTGGAGCCCGCGATGACAACGTGCTTGCCAATTACTTCCCGTTGGCACTTAAGCCTAATGTCATGTCATGGTTGATGCACTTGCCGGTGGATTCCATTTCTTCTTGGTCGGATTTGTGTCATGTGTTCGTTGGTGCCTTCACTAGGGGCCATCAAGCTCATGGACAGGCAAGCGATTTGCATATCATCCCCCGGAAGGAAGGTGAAAACCTGCGCAAGTACATACAGAGATTCTGCCGGGTACAGTACAACATCCCAGAGGTTCACCCCGCCGCCGTGATCAGCGCATTCCATCAGAATGTGCGCAACCGCAAGATGCATGAAGAGATGGCGATGAACAAGGTCAAAGATGTGGCCGAACTTTATGTTCTGGCCGATAGGTGCGCTCAAGCTAAAGAAGGGAGGAAGCACACCTGTGAGGACGCCTGTGCGGAAACCGACTCCACAGACGAAGACACTGCCGCCCCGACGAAGAAGGGCTGGCGCCGCAACAGAAAGCGCAAGGGCAAGGTTGTGCTTGCCGTCGAGGGATCCGACGACACCGATGCTGCCAAGAAGGCCAAGGCAACTGACCCCGGCAAGGAAATTGCTAGGTGTGCCGCTTGCCGGGCCTTGGCGGCTACCGACAAGCCAGGAAGCTCTGACAAGAAGTACTGCAAGATCCACCGCACGAAGGGCCACGACCTACAGAACTGCCAACAAGTTGAGCTGCTTGCTGAGAAGCAAAAAGCTGAGTATGAGAGGCGGGACAAGGAGAAGGGTTAGGAAGGTGCCGAAGGATCTAGCAAGAAGCGTGGCGGCGAAGGAGGCTGCCGCGTCAAGGATAACCAGCAAGAGAAGCCCGCCAGGGGCCGCGACAAGAAGCAGGAAGATGATGATCATGACGAGGACAACGAGTCCGGCGAGCCTGAGTTTCAGAAAGCTACGGAGGCCATGTGCGTCGATGGTGGCGCCTCTCTATACACCTCTCATCGCCAGCTCAAGTAGTGGGCATGTGAGATCACAGCGGCGGAGCCATCATTCGACGCTCAGAAGCCACTGAAGTGGTCCATCATGCCTATCATTTTTGACACCGAGGACCACCCTGATCGCACAACTGCGGTTGGGTGTCTGCCATTGTTGGTTTCACCAATGATACGCAACCTCAAGGTGACGAAGATGCTAGTTAATGGCGGGGCCGATCTGAACTTGATCTCGCCTGTTGTGATCAAAAGGCTGCAGATTTCTGATGGAAACCTCGAGGAGACGGGCACGTTTTAAGGGATCAACCCGGGAAGGAGTCAGTCGAAAGGTAAGGTCACGCTGCCCGTGACGTTTGGAGGCGAGTTTAACTACAGGACGGCGAGGATTGTCTTCGATGTAGCCGAGATCCCCTTGCCCTACAACGAGATCCTCGGCCGCCCGGCACTAGCCAAGTTCATGGCGGCGTCGCATTACGCCTACAACACGCTGAAGATGCCTGGGCCGATGACCATCATCACCATCCCCTCTGACAAGAAGGATGCGCTGATCTGTACTGACCAACTCTACCGGGAAGAAGTTGTGGCGACTGCCGCCAAGGCGCTTGCTCCTGCCTCCGAAGCCCCGGGAGGGAAGAGGACCGGCAGGACCTCTCACACCCACTCCGACAAGCGCACCTCTTCGGAGTGTTGTGTTCCCGTCGAGGATGTGCCAGAGAGCTCCACCGGCAAGGGCAAGAAATCCAAAGCTGCACCACCAGAGACCAAGAAGGTGTCCATTAAGGAGGATGGCATGGGAGGGGCTTTCACCATAAGCTCCACCCTCGATAGCAAATAGGAAGGCGCGCTCGTCACTTTCCTGCTGGCGAGTGTTGATGTGTTTGCATGGCAAGCATCCGACATCCCCGGCGTTCCCAGGGAGGTGATTGAGCACCATCTTGCTGTCTGTCCTCATGCACAAGCTGTCAAGCAGAAGGTCAGGAAGCAAGCTTTGGAAACGCAGGAGTTCATCACAGAAGAGATCAGGAAGCTGGAAGCGGAAGGTTTGGAGAGAGGAGTACTCCATCCGACGTGATTGGCCAATCCGATGGTGGTGCGCAAGCCAAATGGGAAGTGGAGGCTGTGTATTGATTACACGGATATCAATGAGGCATATCCAAAAGTCCCCTTCCCGTTGCCACGCATTGACCAGATTGTTGACTCTACGGCTGGGTGTGACTTGTTATCATTCCTTGACACCTACTCATGATACCACCACATTTTCATGACGAGAGAACATGAAGAGAAGACAGCATTCATCACCCCGTGTGGTATGTATTGCTTTTTACGCATGCCTTTCGGGTTGAAGAGTGCTGGCTCAACATTTGCAAGAGCAGTCCAAATTGGTTTTGAGCCCCAGCTACATAGAAATATGGAAGCTTATATGGATGACATAGTGGTCAAAACCAAGGACAAGGCAACACTTGTACAAGATATGGAAGATATGTTTGCAAATTTGCGCAAGATCAACCTCAAGATGAACCCTAAGAAGTGTGTCTTCGGCGTTCTGTCCGGCAAACTTCTCGGGTTCTTTGTGTCACAGCGTGGGATCGAGGCAAATCTAGACCAGATCAAGCCATTGAGCAGATTGAGGCGCCTAGGCGGATCAAGGATGTGCATCGGCTCACTGGTTGCGTTGCCGCCATGAGCAGATTCATCTCCAAGTCTACTAAGCGTGCCCTTCCCTTTTTCAAAATCTTGAAAAAGGCGGGCCCAATGGAATGGACCCCAGAGGCCGAAGCAGCGCTGCAGGATTTGAAGAAATACCTCTCCTCCACACTGATACTGGTTGCGCCTAAACCACAAGAGCCGTTGCTGATGTATCTAGCGGCAACAAATCAAGTGGTCAGCGCCGCGCTAGTGGCGCAGAGGGAAGTCGACGAAGGGGCAGTGGCAATAGCAGGACTGGTGGATGGCGAGCCAGAGCTCCCCCCGGCAGGACAAGGCCCCCGGTAGGGTCTGACGCCGGCGGGACATGGCCTGCGCAACCAAATGAAAGTGGTGCAGAAGGAGAAGATGATGCAGCACCCAGTTTACTTTGTCAGCTCCCTCTTGTAGGGGGCTAGGTCAAGGTACTCCAGTGTGTAGAAATTGCTCTCCGACCTCCTTATGGCCTCGAGGAAGCTGCGTCATTACTTCCAAGCACATGAGATAACCATCGTCACTTGCCTCCCAATGCAAAGGATACTGCATAACCCGGACGCAACCGGGAGGATTGTGGAATGGGCCTTGGAGCTGTGGAGCTTTGGTTTGAAGTTTGAAAGTACTTCGACGATCTAGAGCAGAGTCTTGGTAGTTCATTGCAGAGTGGACCTCGACGCCCGACGAAGAGATCCAGGAGACCACTCTTCCCGGCAAGGAAACAAGTCGCAACTGGATTATGTACTTTGATGGGGCTTTCTCACTTCAAGGCGTCGGTGCTGGTGTGCTGCTCATCGCACCCACCGGAGAGCACCTCATGTATGTAATCCAGATGCACTTTCCTAGGGAGATGTCAACGAACAACACTGCTGAATACGAGGGATTGCTTGCCGGTCTCAGGATCGCGGCGGACCTCGGGATCAAGAAGCTCGTCATCAAGGGTGATTGCCAGCTTGTCGTCAGGCAAGTCAACAAGGATTATCAAAGCCCGTTGGTGGAGGCCTATGTAGATAAGGTGAGGAAGCTGGAGGAGCGTTTTGACGATATACAGGCAGAGCATGTTCCCCGAGTGGAGAACGACATCACAGACTACCTGTCAAAGCGCGCTGCTGCTACCTCTTTAGCACTTCGTTGGTTTTCCCTTGAAGAGGAAAGGGTGATGCAACAAAGTAGCGTAAGTATTTCCCTCAGTTTTTGAGAACCAAGGTATAAATCCAGTAGGAGGCTCCACACAAGTCCCTTGTACCTACACAAACAAACAAGAACCTCGCAACCAACGCGAGAAAGGGGTTGTCAATCCCTTCACGGCGTCTTGCGAAAGTGAGATCTGATACAGACAATAAGATAAGATAAATATTTTGATATTTTTATGATATAGATTGGAAAGTACAGATTCCAAAATAAACTAGATAGAAAACTTATATAATAGAAGACAGACCCGGGGGGCATAGGTTTCACTAGTGGCTTCTCTCAAGATAGCATAAGTATTACGGTGGGTCAAAAAATTACTGTTGAGCAATTGATATAAAAGTGCATAGTTATGAGAATATCTAGGCATGATCATGTATATAGGCATCACGTCCACGACAAGTAGATCAAAATGATTCTGCATCTACTACTATTACTCCACACATCGACCGCTATCCAGCATGCATCTAGAGTATTAAGTTCATAAGAATAGAGTAACACATTAAGAAAGATGACATGACGTAGAGGGATAAACTCAAACAATATGATATAAACCCCATTTTTTATCCTCGATGGCAACAATACAATACGTGCCTTGCTGCCCCTGCTGTCACTCGGAAAGGACACCGCAAGATTGAACCCAAAGCTAAGCACTTCTCCCATTGCAAGAAAGATCAATCTAGTAGGCCAAACCAAACTGATAATTCGAAGAGACTTGCAAAGATAACTAATCATATGTAAAAGAATTCAAAGGACATTCAAATATTTCTCATAGATAAACTTGATCATAAACCCACAATTCATCGGATCTCGACAAACATAATGCAAAAAGAGTTACATCGAATAGATATCCAAGAATATCAAGGAGAACTTTGTATTGAGTTTCAAAGAGAGAGAAGAAGCCATCTAGCTAATAACTATGGACCCGAAGGTCTATGGTGAATTACTCACAACTCATTGGAGAGGCTATGGTGTTGATGTAGAGGCCCTCCGTGATCGATTCCCCCTCCGGCGGAGCCCCGACGAAGGCTCCAAGATGGGATCTCGCGGATACAAAAGGTTGCGGCGGTGGAATTAGGTTTTCGTGGTGCTCCTGGATGTTCTCGGGGTACGTAGATATATATAGGCGAAGGAGGTAGGTCAGGGGAGCCACGAGGCGCCCACGAGGGTGGGGGGCGTGCCCACCCCCCTAGGGCGCGCCTTACACCCTCGTGGCCGCCTCGGCTGCTTCTTGACGTCCACTCAAAGTTTCCTGGATTGCGTTTGTTCCAAAAAGATCGGTCCCGAAGGTTTCATTCCTTTTGGACTCCGTTTGATATTCCTGTTCTTCAAAACACTGAAATAGGGAAAAATCAGCAATTCGGGTTGGGCCTCCGGTTAGTAGGTTAGTCCCAAAAAAATGATATAAAAGTGTAAAGTAAAGCCCATAAACATCCAAAACAGGTAATATAATAGCATGGAACAATCAAAAATTATAGATACCTTGGAGACGTATCAAGCATCCCCAATCTTAATTCCTGCTTGTCCTCAAGTAGGTAAATGATAAAAACAGAATTTTTTATGTGGAATGCTACCTAGCAAATTTCTCAATGCAAATTTTCTTTATTGTGGCGTGAATGTTCAGATCCAAATGATTCAAGATAAAATTTTATGTTAATATAAAAATAGTAATACTTCAAGCATACTAACAGGTAATCATGTCTTACCAAAATATCATAGCCAAAGAAAGCTTATCCCTACAAAATCATATAGTTAGGCTATCCTTCATTTTCATCACACAAAATACTCCCATCATGCACAACCCCGGTTTCAGCCAAGCAATTGGTTCATACTTTTTAACGCGCTTCATCTTTTTCAACTCTCACGCAATACATGAGCGCAAGCCATGCATATAGCACTATATGTGGAATAGGATGGTGGTTGTGAAGAAGACAAAAAGGGAAAAGATAGTCTCACATCAACTAGGCGTATCAACGGGCTATGGATATGCCCATTAATAGATATCAATGTGAGTGAGTAGGGATTGCCATGCAACGAATGCACTAGAGCTATAAATGTAAGAAATCTCAACAAAAGAAACTAAGTGGGTGTGCATCCACCTTGCTTGCTCACGAAGACCTAGGGCATTTTGAGGAAGCCCATCATTGGAATATGCAAGCCAAGTTCTATAATGAAATATTTCCACTAGTATATGAAAGTGACAACATAGGAGACTCTCTATCATGAAGATCATGGTGCTACTTTGAATCACAAGTGTGGAAAAAGGATAGTAGCATTGTCCCTTCTCTCTTTTCTCTCATTTTTTTGCTGGGCTTCTTTGGCCTCTTTTTTTATTTGGGCTTCTTTGGCCTCTTTTATTTTTATAAAGTTCGAAGTCTCATCCTCACTTGTGAGGGAATCATAGTCTCCATCATCGTTTGCTCACTTGGGACAATGCTCTAATAATGAAGATCATCACACTTCATTTGATTTACAACTCAAGAATTACAACTCAATATCTAGAACAAAATATGACTATGTGAATGCCTCCAGCGGTGTACCAGGATATGCAATGAATCAAGAGTGACATGTATGAAAGAATTATGAAGGTGGCCTTGCCACAAATACAATGTCAACTTCATGATCATGCAAAAGCAATATGAAAATGATGGAGCGTGTCATAGTAAACGAAACGGTGGAAAGTTGCATGGCAATATATCTTGGAATGGCTATGGAAATGCCATAATAGGTAGGTATGGTGGCTGTTTTGAGGAAGGTAAATGGTGGGTGTATGATACTGGCGAAAGTTCCGCGGCATAAGAGAGGTTAGCAATGGTGGAAAGGTGAGAGTGCGTATAATCCAAGGACTCACATTAGTCTTAAAGAGCTCATATACTTATTGCAAAAGTTTATTAGCCCTCGAAGCAAAGTACTACTGCGCATGCTCCTAGGGGAAGGGTTGGTAGGAGTTAACCATCGCGCGATCCTGACCTCCACACATAAGGAAGGCAATCAAAAGAGCACCCCATGCAACAAATTTGTTACACAACTTTTACCATACGTGCATGCTATGGGACTTGCCAACTTCAACACAAGTATTTCTCAATTGCATAATTACCCAACTAGCATGACTCTAACATTACCACCTTTATATCTCAAAACAATTATCAAGCATCAAATTGATCATAGTGTTTAATGCACTTTCTATGATAGTTTTTATTATACCCAACTTGGATGCCCATCATTCTAGGACCAAATTTTATAACCATAGCAAATACCAGGTTGTTCTAAAAGCCTCTCAAAATTTATAAGTGAAGCATGAGAGATCAATAATTTCTACAAAATAAAGCCACCGCCGTGCTCTAAAAGATATAAGTGAAGCACTAGAGCAAAATTGTCTAGCTCGAAAGATATAAGTGAAGCACATAGAGTATTCTAATAAATTCCGAATCATGTGTGTCTCTCCCAAAAGGTGTCTGCAGAAAGGATGGTTGTGGTAAACTAAAAAGCAAAGACTCATATCATACAAGACGCTCCAAGCAAAACACATATCATGCGGCGAATAAAAATATAGCTCCAAGTAAAGTTACCGATAGACGAAGACGAAAGAGGGGATCCCTTCCGGGGCATCCCCAAGATTAGGCTTTTGGTTGTCCTAGAATTATATTTGGGTGTCATGGGCATCCCCAAGCTTAGGCTCTTGCCACTCCTTATTCCATAGTCCATCAAATCTTTACCCAAAACATGAAAACTTCACAACACAAAACTCAACAGGAAATCTCATGAGCTCCGTTAGTGCAAGAAAGAAAAACCACCACTTAAGGTACTGTAATGAACTTAGTATTTATTTATATTGGTTTAAACCTAATGTATTCCAACTTCCCTATGGTTCATACCCCCCGATACTATCCATAGATTCATCAAAATAAGCAAACAACAGATGAAAAACAGAATCTGTCAAAAACAGAACAGTCTGTAGCAATCTGTAACTTTTGAATACTTCTGGAACTCTAAAAATCCTACCAAAGTAGGAAGTCCTAGGCAATTTGTCTACTTATCTACTTCAAAAATAATCAACTAAAAATCACGTTTTTGTGATTTACTAAAATTATTCTCGTGCACGCAAAAAGTTTCTGTTTTTCAGCAAGATCAAATTAACTATCACCCAAGAAGATCCTATAGGTTCTACTTGGCACAAACACTAATTAAAACATAAAACCACATATAAATAGAAGCTAGATGAATTATTTATTACTAAACACGAGCAAAAATCAAGGAACAAAAATAAAATTGGGTTGCCTCCCAACAAGCGCTATCGTTTAACGCCCCTAGCTAGGCATAAAAGCGATGATAGATCTAAGTATTGCCATCTTTGGTATTCAATTCATAAGTGGCTCTCATAATAGATTCATAAGGTAATTTGATTTTCTTCTAGGAAAGTGTTCCATGCCTTTATTTAATGGAAATTGGAATCTAATATTTCCTTCCTTCATATCAATAATTGCACCAATCATTCTAAGGAAAGGTCTACCAAGAATAATAGGACATGAAAAATTGCAATCTATATCAAGAATAATGAAATCTACGGGCACATAATTCCTATTTGCAAAAATAGGAACATCATTAATCCTTCCCATAGTTTTGTTAATAGTGGAATCCGCAAGGTGCAAGTTTAAAGAGCAATCATCAAATTCACGGAAACCTAGCACATCACATAAAGTTTTTGGAATCGTGGAAACACTAGCACCAAAATCACACAAAGCATAGCATTCATGATCTTTAACTTTAATTTTAATAGTATGTTCCCACTCATCATAAAGTTTTCTAGGGATAGAAACTTCCAATTCAAGTTTGTCCTCATAAGATTACATCAAAGCATCAACTACATGTTTGGTAAAAGCTTTATTTTGACTATAAGCATGATGAGAATTCAACACGGATTGCAACAAGGATATACAATATATTAAAGAACAATTATCATAATTAAATTCCTTCAAATACAAAATAGTGGGTTCATTGCTATATAAAGTTTTGACGTCTCCAATCCCACTTTTACCAAATTTAGCTTCAAGATCTAAAAACTCCGAATCATTGGGACGCCTTTTAACTAAAGTTGACTCATCTCCAGTCCCATCATTATCAATATTCATATTGCAAAACAAAGATTTAATAGGAGACAGATCAATCACTTTTAGATCTTCATCATTATTTTCATGGAAACTAGAAGAACACACTCTTACAAAGCAATATTTCTTAGCACGCATCCTAGCGGTTCTTTCTTTGCACTCATCAATGGAAATTCTCATGGCTTGGAGAGACTCATTGATATCATGCTTAGGTGGAATAGATCTAAGTTTCAAAGAATCAACATCAAGAGAAATTCTATCCACGTTCCTAGCCAATTCATCAACTTTAAGCAATTTTTCTTCAAGCAAAGCATTGAAATTCTTTTGAGAGATCATAAATTCTTTAACACTATTTTCAAAATCAGAGGGCATCTTATTAAAATTTCCATAAGAGTTATTGTAGGAATTACCATAATTATTAGAGGAATTACTAGGAAACGGCCTTGGATTAAAGTTTCCTCTATAAGCATTGTTACCAAAATTATTCCTACCAACAAAATTCACATCTATAGATTCATTATTATTCTCAATCAAAGTATACAAAGTCATATCATTAGGATCAATAGGAGCACTCTTAGTAGCAAACAATTTCATAAGTTCATCAATCTTTCCACTCAAAACATTAATCTCTTCTATCGCATGAACTTTTTTACTAGTAGATCTTTCGGTGTGCCATTGAGAATAATTAACCATAATATTATCTAGGAGTTTAGTAGCTTCTCCTAAAGTGATTTCCATAAAAGTACCTCCCACGGCCGAATCTAAAAGATTTCTAGAAGAAAAATTCAATCCAGCATAAATTGTTTGTATGATCATCCGTAAATTCAAACCATGCGTAGGGCAATTACGTATCATTAATTTCATTCTCCCAAGATTGTGCAACATGCTCATGATCAAGTTTCTTAAAATTCATAATATCGTTTCTAAGAGAGATGATCTTAGCAGGAGGAAAATACTTAGAGATAAAAGCATCTTTGCACTTATTCCATGAATCAATACTATTTTTAGGCAAAGACGAAAACCAAGTTTTAGCACGATCTCTAAGTGAAACTGAAATAACTTCAATTTAACAATATCATTATCCATGTCTTTCTTCTTTTGCATATCACACAAATCAACAAAGTTGTTTAGATGAGTAGCAGCATCTTCACTAGGAAGGCCGGAGAATTGACCTTTCATGACAAGATTCAACAAAGCAACATTGATTTCACAAGATTCAGCATCATTAAGAGGCGCAATCGGAGTGCTAAGGAAATCATTATTATTGGTATTTGAAAAGTCATATAATTTAGTATTATCTTTAGCCATCTTGACGAGCAATCCAACACACAAGCACACAAGAGGCAAGCGAAAAAGAGGCGAAGGGAAAAGAGAGGGCGAATAAAACAGCAAGGGTGAAGTGGGGGAGAGGAAAACGAGAGGCAAATGGCAAATAATGTAATGAGAGGGAGATGAGTTTATGATGGGTACTTGGTATGTCTTGACTTGAGAAAAGACCTCACCGGCAACGGCGCAAGAAATCCTTCTTGCTACCTCTTGAGCACATCATTGGTTTTCCCTTGAAGAGGAAAGGGTGATGCAGCAAAGTAGCGTAAGTATTTTACTCAGTTTTTGAGAACCAAGGTATAAATCCAGTAGGAGGCTCCACGCAAGTCTCTCGTACCTACACAAACAAACAAGAACCTCGCAACCAACGCGATAAAGGGGTTGTCAATCCCTTCACGGCCACTAGCAAAAGTGAGATCTGATAGAGATAATAAGATAAGATAAATATTGTTGGTATTTTTATGATATAGATTGCAAAGTAAAGATGGCAAAATAAAGTAGATCGGAAACTTATATGATAGAAGATAGACCCGGGTAGGGGTGGGCATTAGGTTCCCCCGAACCGATCGGGTCGGTTCCTCGGTGTATTTAAAATTCCGGTTCTGCCAAAATACTGACCGATCGGTCAATGGAAAATTAGCTGACCGAAGATGATTTGCACCGAAATTTTGGTTCGGTCATCGGTTCGACCGAACAGCACCGAGATATATTTAATAACAGTTGGAATCGCTGCGTCTAGTTAGAATCTATAGTGCACGTACTATGAGCAGGAGCAAGTATACCTTATTCTGATGTACAGTGCCTCCTTGGCTACTTCCTCCGATTGATTCTCCCGAGCAACTCCATAAAATTAGCAGTGGGGCTCACTAGGTGAAGTACCTACCAGAGGGAGTACTACTTCTATATTACACAAAATTTATACCGACGGTGGCTCAGTTGGTCAGGTTTACCACCTCCCGACATGGCTGTGGGACTCGTGCACTTCTAGAAACAAAGTAGAAAATAGACTGTCCATGTTCTAGCGACAAAGAAACAGGCGCACAGGTCTGACTTCTATGTTTACTCGGTTTTCGGTCCATTCGGGTAAAGAGATATAACCAAACTCACCGGACTAATTTTGGTTTACAACAAATGCAAACCGAACATACTATCCAAGTTCTCGGTTTTGGTGAATTCGGCTTTGGTGCCGGTTAATTCAGTTTGGTACATCAGTTTTCGGTTTATATGCCCAACACTAGACCCAGGGGCCGTAAGTTTCGCTAGTGGCTTCTCGCAAGATAGCATAAGTATTACGGTGGGTGAACAAATTACTGTCGAGCAATTGATAGAAAACTGCATAGTTATGAGAATATCTAGGCATGATCATGTATATATGCATCACATCCGCGACAGGTAGATCGAAATGATTCTGCATCTACTACTATTACTCCACACATCAAACGCTATCCAGCATGCATCTAGAGTATTAAGTTCATAAGAACAGAGTAACGCATTAGGCAAGATGACATGATGTAGAGGGATACACTCAAACAATATGATATAAACCCCATCTTTTTATCCTCGACGGCAACAGTACAATACGTGCCTTGCTGCCCCTGCTGTCACTAGGAAAGGACACCGCAAGATTGAACCCAAATATAAACACTTCTCCCATTGCAAGAAAGATCAATCTAGTAGGCCAAACCAAACTGATAATTCGAAGAGACTTGCAAAGATAGCCAATCATACATAAAAGAATTTAGAGGAGATTCAAATATTTCTCATAGATAAACTTGATCATAAACCCATAATTCATCGGATCCCGACAAACACACCGCAAGAAGAGTTACATCAAATAAATCTCCAAGAAGATCAAGGAGAGCTTTGTATTGAGATTCAAAGAGAGAGAAGAAGCCATCCAGCTAATAACTATGGACCCGAAGGTCTGTGGTAAACTACTCACAACTCATCGAAGAGGCTATGGTGTTGATGTAGAAGCCCTCCGTGATCGATTCCCCCTCCGGCGGAGCGCCAGCGAAGGCTCCAAGATGGGATCTCGCGGATACAGAAGGTTGCGGCGGTGGAAATAGGTTTTTGTAGTGCTCCTGGATGTTTTCGGGGTACACAGATATATATAGGCGAAGGAGGTAGGTCAGGGGAGCCACGAGGGGCCACGAGGGTGGGGTGCGCGCCCACCCCCTAGGGCGCCTTGCACCCTCGTGGACGCCTCGGCTGCTTCTTGACGTCCACTCCAAGTCTCCTGGATTGCGTTTGTTCCAAAAAGATCGCTCCTAAAGGTTTCATTCCGTTTGGACTACGTTGGATATTCCTTTTCTTCGAAACAATGAAATAGGCAAGAAAACAGCAATTCGGGTTGGGCCTCCAGTTAGTAGGTTAGTCCCAAAAATGATATAAAAGTGTAAAGTAAAGCCCATAAACATCCAAAACAGGTAATATAATAGCATGGAACAATCAAAAATTATAGATACGTTGGAGATGTATCAGCTACCGTCAAACTACCTGTGGAACCAGGTACTTTTGTGCTTCAGTTAACTCAACCATCCGTTGAACTATTGACAGAGTAGAACAAGAGGAGGAAATCAGGCCCTAGCAAGTACTTTCCCACCGAGCTCCCAGGTGCCGCTGGCAAAGATGTTGTCGTGGACACTGAGCCTGCCATGAGGCAACCGACTCCGACAGGGCGTCAAGCCCTGGTCGTAGAGATAGCCGCTCCCATGGCAGAGGAAACGCCTTTAGTCCATGTCGTCGAGCCCCAGGCTCGTCCATGAGCACAATATACCATTTGATTCCTCCAAATAGGGGAGCTTCCTGAGGAGCAGGAAGAAGCGGAGAAAGTAGCCCGTCGGCCTGCCATGTATCAGTCCGTTGACAACGTTCTGTACATAAAAAGACCAAATGGAGTGAAATTGAAGTGCATCCCCCAGAGGAAGGACTGGAGCTGTTGGCAGAGATACATGGAGGCATATGTGGCTCCCACATAGGGTAGATGGCCCTTGCCGGCAAGGCCTTCCAGCAAGGTTTCTTCTGGCCCACTGCCCTCCAGGATGCAATGGTCCTAGTAACCAAGTGTGAAGCATGTCAGTTCCATTCAAAGAAACTTCTTCAGCTAGCTCAAGCCCTTCAAACAATCCCTCTCTCCTGGCCATTTTCGGTCTGGGGGCTCGACATACTGGGCCCTTTCCCCCGCGCTGTCGGGGGCTTTGAGTACTTGTACGTTGCAATCGACAAGTTCACAAAGTGGCCGGAGGTGGAAGAAGTGAGGAAGGTGAAAGTGCGGTCAGCCATCAAATTCTTCAAGGGGCTGTCTGCCGTTCTGGTGTGCCAAACAGAGTCATCACCGACAATGGCATGCAGTTCACAAGCCGCACCTTCATGCAATACATCCAAGACCTCGGCAACAAGGTCTGCTTCGCTTCCGTGGCGCACACATGGAGCAATGCCCAGGCGGAGAGGGCAAATGCTGAAGTACTACGAGGCCTGAGGATAAACACTTTTGACAGGCTGCACAAGAGTTGAAGGCGCTGGATTGATGAGTTTCCGACGGTTCTTTGGTCGATCAGAACAACGCCGAATCGAGCCACTGGGCAGACACCCTTTGCCCTGGTATACGGAGCAGAGGCAGTTCTCCCCACGGAACTCACGTACGGGTCACCTCGAGTGCTCCCTTATGATGAGCTTGAGCAAGAGCGATTGTGGCAAAATGACACAACGCTCCTCGAGGAAGATCGTCTTCGGGCGGCTGTAAGAGCAGCGCTCTACCAGCGAGCCTTGCGCCGCTACCATAGCCTCAAGGTTCATGCCCGAAGCTTTGAGGAAGGCGACCTTGTTCTTTGGCGCGTTCAATCGACCAATAATTCCAACAAGTTGACGCCAAAGTGGGAAGGCCCTTATCGGGTAATACGAGTCACCAGGCTCGGCGCAGTCCGCTTGGAGATCGAAGATGCCATTCAAGTGAGCAATTCCTGGAATATCAAACATCTTCGCAAGTTTTATCCATAAGGCGCGGTTGCCAGGCTCGTCGGCAGACCACCTTTTGTACAAGCCTTGCGGGCAAGGCATGTAACCCTCTGTACAAAGCCAGGCGCAGACCCTGAGCATAAATAAATGAAGCGCTGGCTAGGTTGAGTCTCTCCCTCGGTTAGGGTTGATAGTGCTTAGCGGCGACTAACCCCTAGCATAGAGGTCGAGTGTGCGTCGCTCTGTTCCTTTCCGTCCTCTTTGGTTCGCAGGGTACATGGACATTTCTGCTGAGCTATTTGGAAAGAGAATAAGCCGGCGCTCCGGTCCCGGCAAGGCAAGGTTGCCGGGGGCTATAGACATAAGGGTCCAACCACAGCAATCTAAGTTTGCCAGGGGGCTGCAGATTCAGATAAGTCATTTATCCCCTGTTGTGCATTTCCGTATAGAATTGGAATGTATGAAACCTCGTTTTATTCCTAGGCCACCATGCTCCCCTTTTCTTGTACCCAAGAACTATTCCCTGGGTCTGAACTTGGTTGTAGTCACAGTGACAAGGAAGCAAACGAAGGGCCTAACCTTACTTCGCCCCTCCCTCCGCGAAAAGCGTGAGTATGGTCGAATGAAGTAAGGGGACGACAAGGCCTGTTGCCGGGCAACAATGTTTAGCTTAAAAATAACAAGGATTCATTCCTTGGCATGGGCTTCTCTCACGCACAAAGAACCCGACAAGCACCCCTTTTTCATTATTACGTCCCATACTGGTACAGTTCGTCCGAAATGTATACATGAGAAAGGGGATTACAAGGTTTAAATCTGAAAAGTGCCTGTAGGCTTAAAAACTGAAAAGAGATAAGATGCCCGTAATCCCTTTCTTGTCCCTCTCCCTAGGAAATGGAACAAGATGGCAGGAGGGCAAAAGGAGTGCCTAGGCGAGGTACGAGCAGCAGACGACACCAAGAGAACATCCCGGTGGCCGTCCGGAAGAGGACTGGTGATGATGGTGTCGGGAGAAGAGCCGGAAGATAAGGCAGCGGGCCGGCAATACGAGACGAAGGCATCGGTGCCATCGTACTCCGACTTGGCGGCCCGCCACCCGCCTTCTTCGTCTTCTCCGGCCTTCCCACGCCAACCGCCCAAGGAGGCAACCACGAGAAGTTAAAGGAGATGGCCCCTCCCCCGGCATATCACTCTGCCGGGGGAAAGACCATGTGCAGATGATGGTGCTGCCAGCGTCGCCCGAGGATGGTGTGTCCGACGCCTAGTCAGACCCTTCCTTGTCTTCTTCTCCACCGATGTCCTCCTCGTCACTATCGGTCGAGGAGGAGCTTTCATCGTTAGTCGAGCTCTCCGCACAGCACCCTAACCTGATTCCCGAGCGCCCAAAGACCTTGACGGAGAGCAAATCGCTCTCCAATAATTTGAAATGGAGAATGTGCCCCTTCATCAAGCAGTGGGCGCGTGCGAAGGTTTTCCAACCCCGACGGAGGAGCATCACGTGGGGGACGGGGAACCTTGTGTTTGCCCACATGTCGCCGTTGCACCACCCCTTCATGTGAAGCCTCAACCTCGGTGGCTGGTCAATCTCCAGCACCCTCGCAAACGCCTCAGGAAGACGAAGGGGGATGCGCGGCGGCTCGCGCAACTACAGGATAAGCTCCAGTGCCGTGTCCCCGACATGGCCGCTCGATGGAGCCGGAGGAGATGGTGGAGGAGATGACGACGAAGACGGTGGTGACACGGGTGTCCCCCTTCTGCGCCCACCTCTGCCTCGACCGCCTCTCCGACCGCGGCCTCGTCTGGCACCTCCGCCTCGGGCGTGGCCTTCACCTTGGGTGTCCGACTCTTCCTTAACCACCATGGATCTCTGGCGAGAGGAATACCTAGTTGCCTCCATAGAGGGACGGCCACCACCGCGCCCTCTCGTCATGACAAGGGAAGGAAAGAGACGAGACTGTGAGAAGACGGATGCGGGCAGACGCGTCCCTCTCCCCTTTTTATAGGGAGACGGGGCCGAGCGAGCCTGAAGGAGACCGCCCCAATCAACCAATCCAGCCGCCGGGGGCGCAAGGAGAAGGACCGACCCGCTGCTCCAATCAGCGGCGCCCAGCCCCCTGCCCCGACATTAAAGCCTGTTCCCCTCTGTGTCCACCGCCTGCCCTCCCCGAGGCATGGAGGACACGTGGCGGGCGAGCCAGGATTCAAATGGCAAGTGGAACGGACATTTCACGCCCTGTGATCGTAGGGTGCGGGTGCCATAATGGCCACGACCCGAGTCCACTTATTAAATGAGTCGCGCCCCTGCGGCTTCCCCTATTTCTATTGGGAGGACGTGGACCGCCTCTTTACTATTAACCACGGGGTGACGCAAGCATGCTGCGGTCACCCCACGCATGAACCCCACATCACGCATTCGACGCGGGTCGTGGGGAAGCGCAACTGGCGATGGAATTGCTGCGGTAAAACTCTGCCACGCATGCCCGCGCACCATTCTGGGCCTAGCCCAACAACGCATCACGCTTATATGTAGCTCAGGCCCGGGAGCTCCTGTCGGTGTACAAAAGTAGGGGCCCTCTTTGTACCCCTTTACTTGTGCATGGGCAGTCAAAGCCGCACCTGTGGCCATGCTTAGCGGGGCAGAGGAAGGAAGCAAAAGTACAAGACTACCAAAGCGGCACTCAAACCAAGGGCACAAAAGGTAAAGCAACAAGATGGGATCCCTCCCCCCCCCCCGGGAAGACCCTTGCCGGGGCGTCCTACGCAGCCCTGGAAAGAGCCTTGCTGGGGCAACTTGCCCAGTGCCATCATAGTGCGCCACCCTTGAGCCCAAGGGTTCCAACGCCATCAACCACATTGGAACCAAGGCTCGGGAGGCACCTCCATGGTGGCATGCAGATCTTCGTGAAGATCATAAACACGAAATATCAGATGAGGACCAGAAGACGAAGATCCTCGGCAAGATCCTTGCCGAGGAAATCCACGAGACCTCCGGCAAGATCCTTGCCGGGGACGACCGCGATGTCATGGCAAGACCCTTGTCGGGACCCCGACAAGACCCTTGCCAAGGACGTCAGCGGGGCCATGGCCGGGACCACATCTGCCAAGACTCCACCACTGTTCCCATACAGCTGCCAGCCAAGCCAGCTAGGCGAGCACCTGCGTGGCGACGTGTGACCTCTAGACCGACTCAGCAAGCACCTGCGTGGTGGCATGCAGATCTTCGAGAAGACTCTGCCACCGCACCAGCCCAGCGGCCAGCCAACGTGGCGCTATAACACCTCATCAGCTCGGACGCGCATCAGAGCCAAGTGAGGCGGCGATAGCTGGGACAAGCTTCCTTGCCGTCCCCGATAAAGCAAGAGGACACCTAAGTAGCGCATTAAATGAGTTTTGTCCTGTGATGTCAGGCGATAAGCTTGTACAATGTACACCTTTCCACCTGCAGTGTGCCACTTTGGCGACCCCTTTTTTCTATAAAAGGAGGCCCGAGGCATAGGGGAGAAGGATTTGGATTTTTTGGACTACGCACACACCGTAGCTAGTTCAAGAACTCAAGAACACTCAAATATACACCAAAGTAGGACTAGGGTATTACGCATCCTCGTGGCCCGAACCTGGGTAAACGATCTTTGTGCTTACTCCTAGACCCGCTCTTTTCACAACCTCGCGCCCGCCAGCCGTAGTAGGGATTCCAGTGATCCCATAGGTGTCATTTTCCACCGACAACCTCCCCGGCAACGACACCAGAAAAGATCTTAATGTCTACTATACAACTTTATTATTGTAGACAAGTGTTGGGCCTCCAAGCGCAGAGTTTTGTAGGACAGTAGCAATTATCCCTCAAGTGGATTGCCTAAGGTTTATCAATCCGTGGGAGGCATAGGATAAAGATGGTCTCTCTCAAACAACCCTGCAACCAAATAACAAAGAGTCTCTTGTGTCCCCAACACACCAAATACAACGTTAATTTGCATAGGTGCATTAGTGCGGCGAAGAAATGGTGATATAATTGTAGTAATGATAGTAGATATTGATTTTTGTAATACGAACAATAAAAAACAGCAAGGTAGCAAGTAACAAAAGTTAGCACAAATGGTACTGCAATGCTTGAAAATGAGGCCTAGGGTTCGTACTTTTGCTTGTGCAATCTCTCAACAATGCTAATATAATTGGATCATATAACCATCCCTCAACATGCGATGAAGAATCACTCCAAAGTACTTATCTAGCGGAGAACATAAGAAGAATTTTTTTAGGGTACGAAAACACCTCAAAGTTATCCTTTCTGATTGATCAATCCAAGAGTTCATAGTAAAATAACACCAAGTTACCCTTTTTGATAAATCTATCCAAGAGTTCATACTAAAATAACACCATATGATACACATCAACCAACTCTAATGTCACCGTGAGTATCCGTGAGTTGATTATAAGATATGCATCAAACAATTTTAGATTCATAATACTCAATCCAAAAAAAAGAACCTTAAAGAGTGCCCCAAGATTTCTACCAGAGAAACAAGGACGAAAACGTGCATCAACCCCGATGCATAGATTACCCCAATGTCACCTCGGGAATCCGCGAGTTGAGTGTCAAAACATATATCAAGTGAATCAATATGATACCTTATTGTCACCACGGGTATTCATAGCAAGACATACATCAAGTGCTCTCAAAGCCATAAAAGTATTCAATCTGATAAGAACAAAATCTCAAAGGGAAAACTTAATTCATCACAACAAGATAGAGAGGGGAAAATACCATATGATCCAACTATATTAACAAAGCTCGCGATACATCAAGATCGTGCCAACTCAAGAACACGAGAGAGAGAGAGAGATTGAACACATAGCTACTGGTACAAACCCTCAGCCCCGAGGGTGGACTGCTCCCTCCTCATCATGGTGGCCGCCGAGATGATGAAAATGGCCATGGTGATGATTTCCCACTCCGGCAGGGTGCCGGAACAGGGTCTAGATTGGTTTTTTGTCTACAGAGGCTTGCGGCGGCGGAACTTCTGATCTAGGTTAAATTTTGGGGGTTTCTGAATATATAGTATTTTTCAGCGTAGGAATCACACTAAGATGGGCCTCAGGAAGCCCAGTACCCACGAGGGCACGCCAGGGGGTGGCGCACCCTGGTGCCTTGTGTGCAGCAGGGGGGCCCTCTAGTGGTTCTTTGCTCTGGTATTCATTTTCTTCCAAAAAATAATCAAAAAGTTTTGTCCAATTACGAGAACATTTATTTCTGCACAAAAAACAACACCATGGTAGTTCTACTGAAAATAGCGTCAGTCCGGGTTAGTTCCATTCAAATCATACCAAAACCATATAGAATTGTTGTAAACATGGCATGAATACTTCATAAATTATACTCCCTCCGTCTGGAAATATTTGTCACCAAAATGAATAAAAGGGGATGTATTTAGATGTATTTTAATTCTAGATACATCCCCTTTTGTCCATTTTGATGACAAGTATTTTCGGACGGAGGGAGTAGATACGTTGGAGATGTATTAGTGGGTACTGAGCCAAAGGTCACCGTCTTGACCTACCTCCACCAGAATAAATACTCAAAATCCCCAAAACCCTCGGAGAGTCCATGAAATACCTTTGTCGCTGCTGCAAGTTCCAGAACCAACAGATCCAATCTAGAGGCCTTTTTCACCACTCTGTCGGAGGGGGAAACTATAATGGATGGGTTCTTCATCGTCCTTGTTGCCCCTCCGATGATGCGTGAGTTGTTTACCACAAAATTACCGGTCCGTAGTTAGTAGCTAGATGGCGTCTTCTATCTTTTTGATGTTCAATACAATGTTCTCCTCGATGTGCTTGGAGATCTATTTGATTTAATGACTTTTTGCGGTGTGTTTGTTGGGATCCGATGAATTGTGAGTTTCTGATCAGATCTATCCATGAATATTATTTGAGTATTCTCTAAACTCTTTTATTCATGATTGTTATATCCTCATATTTCTTCTCCGATTTATTGGTTTAGTTTGGCCAACTAGATTGATTTTTCTTGCCATGCGAAGAGGTGCTTTGTAATGGGTTTGATCTTGCGGTGAACAATCTCAGTGACGGAAAGGGACATGACACGCATGTATCATTGCTATTAAGGGTAACAAGATGGGGTTTATTCATATGTCAGTTTATCTTGTCTACATCATATGATCTTGCTTAAGGCATTACTCGGTTCTTCCATGAACTTAATACACTAGATGCATGCTAGATAGCGGTCGATGTGTGGAGTAATAGTAGTAGATGCACGCAGGAGTCAGTCTACTAATCTTTGACGTGATGCCTATATACATGATCATTGCCTTGGATATTTTCATAATTATTTGCTTTTCTGTCAATTGCCCAACAGTAATTTGTTTACCCTCCGTATGCTATTTTCTCAAGAGAATCCTCTAGTGAAAACTACGACCCGGGGTCTATTTTCTATCATATATTAATACAAAAAATACCTTGTTGAAATTTTATTTTATTTTGTATTTTTGTTAGATCAATTTATCAAAACCCACAAATTTAATCTTTCTCAATACCGAGGAGGGATTGACAACCCCTCTACGCATTGGGTTGCAAGTATTTGTTGTTTGTGTGCAGGTGTTGTTTATATAGTGTTGTTTGGATCTCCTGGTTTCATAACTGAGGGAAATACTTATCTCTACTGTACTGCATCATCGTCTCCTCTTCAAGGAAATCCCAACGCAGCTCACAAGTAGCAGGAAGAATTTCTGGCGCCATTGTCGGGGAGACATCATCAACATCTATCAAGTACCTACGCATAAACTTTCATCTCCTTGAATTTACTTTATTTTCCATTTGCCTCTCATTTTCATCTTCCTCACTTCTAAAAAGTTTCTACGAAAATACAAAAATATTTTTTGTTTGCCTTTTTGTGTGCTTCTTTGTTTGCTTGCCCACTTTATCGTTATGGCTAGTTCTTCTCTTGCTACGTGCACTCCTAAGAATGAAGTTCTCAATTTTAAGCAAAGGGGAAGAGAATTTTGGAAGATGCTTGGTATAGGATTTGCAACGCTCATAATAGATCAACTTGTAAGCAATCTACCACCGTCCTTCTTCATAATGTTTATGTGGGAATTACTACTTGGTATAGATTTGTGCTTGACCCTACTACCGCAGGTGATTTCTTGATGTGTCCCTCTATGGATGCTTTCAATGCTATGGGAAATTTAGTGGAATCACCCCCTATCATTGTTAATGAAACGGTATTAACTTTGGAGCATGTTATGCAAAGGTTAGATGCAATTGAAAAGAAGATGCCTACCACAGATCGTATTGATAATTTGGATAAAAAGATTCATAATCATGTCACTAAAGTTGGATCAAAGGTATGAATTACTCTAAAGATGCTAAAGGAGAAAGAACCAATAATTAATGAAAGAGTAGAACAAAGTCTTGCTAGGATCATAAGTTGGAAGAAATTATTAATAACTTGGGTGCTGCTTTTTCTTGTGTTAAAACTATTGAAAAGACTCCTTCAATCAAGAATTTCAAGTTTATTTATGTTCCTAAAGATAGGGAGCCACTAATGGCAACAATAACGAAGGTCTTAAAATGATTTGAGTTCACCCCAATTTTGTTGATTTGATAAAGGAACCAATATATAAAAATAAGTCTCTTGATTTTGTTCCTGGAAGTGTGATTATTAAAAAAAATATGCTAGAACTCCTAAGAATTATGGTTTTATAATTGAGGAGTTGGAAACCAAAGATGACAGTACTTGAAACTATGCATTATGCCTAGCTAGGGGCATAAAACAATAGCGCTAGTTGGGAGGCAACCCAATAGTTATCTTCTAATTTTTGCCTTTCCTTTATGTTTTTCGATATATATACATTAGTGTTTGTACCAAGTAAATCCTTTGGGATGATTTTGGTGATAGTTGCTTTGATTCTGTGCATTAACAAAAACTTTTGGGCCAGTAGCAGAGTTGATTTGATCTCTGGGACGCGATAAATTTCTGAACTTACAGATGATTGATATACAAATTGCCCATGTTATCCTAATCTTCCAGAATTTTTGGAGTTACAGAAGTATGGTTAAAGTACAGATTACTACAGACTGTTCTGTTTTTGACAGATTCTGTTTTCTTGGCATTGTGTGCTTATTTTGATGAATCTATGGATTGTATTTGGGGGTGGTATAAGCCATGGTAAAGTTAGAATAAAATATGTATAATGCGATAAAAAATATGAATGGGTTTTCAACACTACTTAAAGTGGTGATTTGCTTTATTATACTAACGGATCTCACAAAAGTTTTTTTTAAGTTTTGTGTGATTGAATTTTTCAAGCTTTGGTTGAGATCACGATGGATGAAGGACTAGGGAGTGGAAAGAGCCTAATCTTTGGGTCCCCGAGGCACCCCAAGGTAATATTCAAGGACTCCCAAGCAACTAAGCTTGGGGATGCCCCGGAAGGGGCATCCCTTCTTTCTTCTAATGACCATTTCCTGGGCATCCCCTCTTTCTTCTAACGACCATCGGTAATTTTACTTGGAGCTATATTTTTATTCGTCACATATCATGATTTTTCTTGGAGCGCCTTGTATTATATGAGTCTATGCTTGTTTTGCTTTTTAGTTTGTCACAATCATCCTTGTTGAACACACTTGTTTGAGAGAGCCACACACATATCATGATTTGTTAGAATACTCTATGTGCTTCACTTAAATCTTTTGATCTAGGAAATGGCTCCAGTGCTTCACTTATATCATTTTTAGCATGGCGGTGGTTATATTTTAAAGAAATAAACTCTCATGCTTCACTTATATTATTTAGAGAGTTTGTAGATTTTAAAGAAATATCTGCTCATGTTTCACTTATATTATTTTGAGAGATGAAAATTTTGAAGAAATATTTATGCTCTCGTGCTTCACTTATATCTTTTGAGAATTAAAGAATAGTAATGGTAATTTGCAAGAGATATGAATTTGGTCCCAAAGTGATAGATATCCAAGGGGGATATAATAAAAACTTCCATGAAGATCATTGGAAATTATGAACTTGATTCCTTGTAATAGTTTTGTGATATGGAGGTAGTGATATGTGAGTCATGTTGATGAGTAATTACGCTTTAGTAAGAATATTGGTGTTAAGGTTTACGATTCCCTATGCATGCATGTAAAGTCAATAGTTATGCAATGAAATTATATCCTACTTGTGGTGCATTATTAGTGTTAATTATTTTAAATGCTCATTTGTGACCGTTTTTTGTTTTTTGGTTGGTTGCTCCTCAATCTATTTGCTAGCCTCCACTTGTACTAATCGGGAATACTGCTTGTGCATCCAATTCCTTAAACCCAAAGTTGTGCCAGATGATTCCACCATACCTACCTATATGTGGCATTTCCGTGCCATTCCAAGTAAATTTGTATGTGCCAGCTCTCGTTTTCAAAATGAATTTCCATTTTGTGTGCCCATAATGCTCATGAAGCAGCAGGGGGTGGCCAATATTTTCCATGCTAGGTATTTTATTCTCACGGTGAGTGTTTATTCACTTGTCATTGCACGAGAGTGTGGCAGGTAATAGGGATGCCCAGTCCCAAAATGAAAAAAAATACTATGATAATAAATTCCTAGGAACAATGTTGGTCTGGAAGGCACCCGCGGATACGGATAACCATGGATTGTGAAGGAATGGTGGAAAGGAAATAAACTTTACTTTTTTGTTTGGTAACCCTGATAGAGGCAAAGGTGTCCTGTCTTTCGATGAGATGGTGGCTATCGTTTTGGGCTGAGTAGACTTCGACGACCCGACTATGAACATGTGAGGACGTCGCGCCGTAGCAATCGCTAAACCATCTCCGAGAGGTTATTGACCACGCCGGATCACGATCAACCTGACCACGAGGGTCTATTTCCAGCAAGCAAACGAAGAACAAGCAAGAAACTGAGATTGCAATCTGGATATTGCAAATATAAGAGGAAAGCTTTATTGATGAACGTGGGGTTCTGTGACGTCTTTGTCTGGTCGTTGAACACAAATGAAGTACGCGAAGTTGCAGCTATGGAAAACTATAATATAAAAAAACAAAGTCTAAACGACGCCCTAAGGGTTGTATATATGGAGGAAGAGGGGGAAATTTTGTGGCCCTTGGGGACGTGGTCCGAAACCAACCCTATCTCTTGTTTCCCCACACATACGGACTCTAAAAACAACCTATACTCTAGTATTTCAAAATTACATGCGCCTGACCAAAAATAAGGCGACTCAGCACCTATAATAGCCTCTAGATGAAATTTAGGAGGTGGCATCTTGTATATTTCGTCCAAGCCTTCATACACTCATTATGGTGGCTTCAAATTCCTGAAATAATCACTTGAATGTCCAGTCTTGATTCCCTTGCGCATGCCATCAGCTCCATGCTTGATCTTGCTCAAGTGATCATCCCTCTTGCCCATGCTAGGCCCTTCATTTGTAAGCAAAACAAAAGTATCAAATTTAAGCAGCATCATATTCTCATGAACATTAGAATCATTACCAAGAAACAAAAGTACCTGATAATTTAATTGGCGTGCGTGAGCTCTAGTAATTGGTCCAGTATATGTAGCAGTAGGGGATATGGGTGTAACAATGGTATTGATGTCCTCATCAAACCGCCGATAATTTATCTAGCATGGAAGACATTGGGAATTCTCTGTCTTTTTTGTTGACAGGAAAAGCATGCCTCTCAAAATAATTTTATCTCTGAATTTAAGCTATGAGCTCTAGCACCTCTACGTATCTCTGCTTCCCTCTATGAAGGGCCTATCTATTTACTTTTACACAATTTTTATTTTTATGTTGAGTCTCCATCTTCTGTTATAAAGCACTAACTAGCAAACACTATTGGCATACTTGTGTATGGGATGTAGTTAATATTTGAGTGTGTTTCATGAATGGATCAATGATTGAGCATAATGGGCTAAGAATAACTTTCTTTAGCATTGATATTTTGAAAGATGTAGTTGCTTGTTGATATGCTTGGTTACTAATGTTTACATGTGAAATTATAGACTATTGCTTGGAATCATTCAAGTCCAAATGACCATGCTACAAAAAAAAGAATATATGATGAATATCTTAGGTGGCATTCCACATCAAATATTCTATTTTTATCATTTACCTACTCAAGGATGAACAGGAATTAAGATTGGGTATGCTTGATACGTCTCCAATGTGTCTATAATTTTTGATTGATCCATGCTATTATATTACCAATCTTGGATGTTTTATATACATTTACAAGAAACTTTATATCTTTTTTGGGGACTAACCTATTAACTTAGTGCCCAGTAGTAGTTGTTTGCTTGTTTTTTTACTTTGTAGAATATCAATACCAAACGAAGTCCATATGCCATGACAGTTTTTGGAGATTTTTTTCTGTTGGGTAGTTGGCCCATGGGGACTGTCTTAACCTAACCCCGCCTCTATAAATACTCTACAATCCCAAAAACCCTAGGAGATTCCACGAAATACGTTTTCCGCCGCCGCAAGTTCTAGAACCACGACACTACAAAAAAAAGACACATCCATGACATTTTTGCCCGAACAAAAACTTTTTCTGTGTGCTTATGACACTTCTATGACGATAATTGTAACAAAAACACATATCATCATAGATGTGGTGGGCTCCTACTTCTATGAAAAAAAATCATGCAAGAAAATGGGCCTCTCGTCCTGGGCCGGCAGGAGACGCACCTGCATGACATTCTTTGTGTTGTGCATGACGTAAAAAATTGTGGTAGAAGTGAGGGCGAGGAAAATATTGGGGAGTTCCCGGTTATGGTGGGTGGTCGGGGCCAAGCGATGTAGTGTGGTTTGCATGTTTCTCTTGTACGCGCATGTGTGTGAGGCGCTTGCTAACTGAACCCGAGCAAAACTCATGATATGTGACAAAAAATATAGCTCCACGTAAAATTACCGATGGCCGTTAGAAGAAAGAGGGGATGCCTTCCAGGGCATCCCCAAGATTAGTTGGTTAGTTCTCCTTGAATATTACCTTGGGGTGCCACGGTGATCCCCAAGCTTAGGCTCTTTTCACTCCTTATTCCTTCATCCATCATGATCTCAACCAAAACTTGAAAACTTCAATCACACAAAACTTAACAAAACCAAGTGAGGCCAGTTAGTATAATAAAACAAATCACCACTCTAAGTACTATTACAAACCCATTCATATTTTATTATTGCATTATACCTACTTTATTCTAACTTTACCATGGTTTATCCCCCCACCCCAACCCCCCGCGATACAATCCATAGATTCATCAAAATAAGCACACAAAATGCAACGAAGATAGAAATTGTCAAAAACAAAACATTCTATAGTAATCTGGACTTTGTCCATACTTCTGTAACTCCAAAATTTATAAAAATTAGTAAAATGTAGGCAATTTAACAATCTTGTGTAAAAATTTCAAAAATTTCGTCGTTGCTGTAATTTTTAAAAATTCACCTACTGGATGCAAAAGTTTCTGTTTTTTAACAGGATCAAATCAACTATCACCCAACATAATCGTAAAGGATTTACTTGGGACAAACACTAATTAAAACATAAAAAATACAATTAGAACAGAAGTATAATTGCATATTTATTGAACAAGAGAAAGAAAAAGAAAAAAAATCAAAGATAACTAATGGGTTGCCTCCCAACAAGCGTTATCGTCTTACGCCCCTAGCTAGGCATGCATATTGCATATCAAGTATTGTCATCCTTGGTTTCCAACTCCTCAACCACACAACCATAATTCCTTAGAGATCTAGCATGAATATTTTCAATAACCACACTCCTAGGAATAAGATAGAAGAATTCATTCTTGCAAGTAGGTTTTTTTTTACTTCAACAAAGTTGGGGTGAATGCTAATCATTTTAAGATCTTCATTGTTGCTACTAGAAGCGGCACCCTTGTTTTTAGAAACATGTTTAGACTTTCAATTCTTACTAGTAGGAGTTTTTTCGATAGTTTTAACAGAAGGAAAAGTTGAGCCCAAGTTTCTAAAAATTTCTTCCAACTTATCAATCTGAGCGGGGCTCTCTTCCACCCTTTCGTTAACTACGTGTCCTTTTTCTTTTAATAATTTAAGATCATCCCCCAATTTTGACCTATTTTATTAGCAAGGTTATGGATCCTTTTATCCAAATTTTCAATATGTTCTTTGGTAAGCATTTTCTTTTCAATAGCATCTAGCATTTGCATAACATGCTCAAGAGTTAAAATCGTTTCATTAACAATGATAGGTGGTGATCCCACTAAATTTCCCATAGCATTAAAAGCATCCAAAGAGGGACACTTCAAGAAAGTCCCTCCAGTAATAGTATCAAGAACGAATCTATACCAAGTGGTAATGCCCACATAAAAATTGCGAAGAAGGATAGTGGTAGATTACTTACGAATAGATTTGTTATGAGCATTGCAAATTCTATACCAGTCATCTTTTAAATCATCCCCTCCCTTTTCTTAAATTTAATAACTTCATTCTAGGGGGTACACCTAGTAGAGCAAGAACTAGCCATAGCAATAAAGTAGGCAAGCAAGATCACACGCAAACAAAAGATCGAATGAGAAAAAGGCAAAAGAAAAGAAGGCAAATAAAAAGACAAATATTTTTCTGTTTTTGTAAAAACATTGTTAGAAATGGGCAAGATGAAAACGAGAGGCAAATGGCAAATAAAGTAAATTGCAAGGAGATGAGATTTATGATTGGGTACCTGATAGATGTTGATGATGGCTCCCCAGCAACGGGGCCAGAAATTCTTCCTGATTGCTCTTATCTGCGTTGGTATTTCCCCGAAGAGGAGAGGATGATGCAGCACAGCAATGGTAAGTATTTCCTTAGTTATGAAACCAAGGTTATCAATCCAGTAGGAGAACCGAGCAACACTATGTAAACAACACCTGCACACAAATAACAATTACTGGCAACCCATTGCGTAAGAGGGGTTGTCAATCCCTCCTTGTTATTGAGATAGATAAAATCGTACGAGATTTGATATATAGATCTGAGATAAACAAAAAATAAAATAAAATAAAGAAATAAAAAGTGCAGCAAGGTATTTTTGGGTTTTGGGAATAATAGATCTAAAAATAATATGATAGGAGAAAGACCCGGGGGCCATAGATTTTACTAGTGGCTTCTCTCGAGAAAATAACATACAGAGGGTAAACAAATTACTGTTGGGCAATTGATAGAAGAGCAAATAATTATGACGATATCCATGGCAATGATCATGTATATAGGCATCACGTCCAGGATTAGCAGACTGACTCGTACATGCATCTACTAGTATTACTCCACATATCGACCACTATCCAGCATGCATCTAGTATATTATGTTCATGGAAAAATAGAGTAATGCAATAAGAATGATGACATGATGTAGACAAGATCTATTCATGTAGGAATAGACCCCCATCTTTTTATCCTTAATGGCAATGATACATGCATTGTTGGTGTTTTGGGAACGGGGATCCCCAGACTTGCCTGCCTGCGGCTTGCGGCGTGGCTCGAGTGGTGGCCCAGTACGAACCATCTTCATCAGCACAAGAGTCAAGACCCTCGCGAGGGGCCAAGCCTTGCGGGGTGGACGACATGAGGCTTCCTCAGGAGCAGCCTCGCCAGGCAGGCTCACGAGGAGGCGGAGAGATCAAGGCAGGGGTACCTCGCGAGGTGCTCGTGACGCAAGTCGTGACGATTGAGACTAGGCGGGCGCCAGGCGGGCGCCGGCCTGCGCAATGTCCTTGTTTCCTCTTTGGTGCAAAGGGGGCAAGCACAGGCGTGGAGCAAGGCACAACCCGCCTTGAGGCAGGGCCTCGTAAGTCCCGCGCTGGCTCACGGGTGCCCAGATACACCTCTCCTAGCCCTACCGTGCTAGCCACGCATCAGGGCGGGGCTGTACACGCCCCGGGGGCTCCTCCCGGGGGGGAGTCCCCCTCCCACGTACTAGTGGAAGCACCATGCTCCACGCTGGCTGACGACACTCCCGAGGAGTGGCTATGCCCGTACACATACGGAAGCACTATGCTCCGCGCTGGTGATAAACAACTGAGGGCAGCCCACGGCTGTATCAACCTCAAGGAGCCCAGAGCTCAGTGTCTGGCCTCATCACAACGCCTCCCTCGGGAGCGCCGCGCGAGGGGGCTGGGCACGGGGGCTGTGCCCGGGCCACGCCCGAGCACACGCCAGCCAGCCAGGTCCCTCGGACCTGGTCGTCGCATGCCCCTCCCCGAGCGAAGCCAAGGTATGAAGACCCGTTTGAGCGTCAAGGCGGACTCCTGAGCATCGCGACTCAGGAGCCTAACTGGTCATGTAGCCCCTCATTCCTTAGTTCCGAAAGGCTAACGGCGGTCAAGGTATGCGCGGCACCGGGCCCTGCTGACGTAGAGCGACAGATCCTCTCTTCCACCCCCTCCCTATTTGTTGTTTGCGCATCAAGGGGGACTCCTGAGCATCGCGACTCAGGAGCCTAACTTGTCATGTAGCACCTCACTCCTTAGTCCCATCCTGGTGATCTGGTCGGGACTAACAGCGGCTGAGGTATGCGTGGCGCCGGGCCCTGCCGACTTAGAACACAAGCAAATAGGAAGGAAACCGCAAAACCTAGCAAATCCAGAAGCAAATATTACAGACCATAGATTGTTCTCACAATACCATGCACAAATTTAAACGCCTCCACGAGGCATGGTGCATGTTGCAGGAATCATAGCAGGAAAGAGGCCACGAGAAGATCACCCCTGGGCCGCGCCACCACTCTTGGTGGAGTCGCGCTTGTCAGCTCCACCTCCTGGGGCCGCGGAGCCGGCAGCGCCTCGCTTGGGCGCATTGTTGAAGGCGCGGAACTTCAACAGCAAGTCCTCCGCTTGACCCTTGATGGCTTCGGCAGCAGCGGCGGAGCGCTTGGCGTCCACGGGATCCAGCAGGTCGTCAAGGTTGGCGTCGGGGTTGCGGAGGTAGACCTGGCTAAGGATCCGCGTCAGTGTTGTGGAGGAAAGGATGCAAGCCTCGACTTCAGCCATGGGGCCGATGCCAATCATGACCTCCTCAATTTCCTCGACGAGGAAGGGAGCTAGCTTAGTGGGGCCGTCCTTGGCTCCGGCCAGCGGTTTCTCCAGGCCCCCGTCATAAAGTGTCTTCAGCACCGTGGGAGCCCTCCCCTCATAGCGCGTGAAGGCCGCGCGGTCCTCGGCCAAGACCTCCGCCTTGGCATCTAGTTCAACCCTCTCCGTCTTAAGCGCCTGCTCCAGCGTCTTCAGCCGGTGGCGGTCGGCTGAGAGTTCGGCGTCGCGGTCTTTGACAGCAGCCTCCTGAGCCTTCATCTCCTCCTCCTCGCCTGGCGGTCGCGGATCTCCTTGGCGAGCTCATCACGCAGCCCTTGCAACTCGCCCTCCAGCGTCTTACAGCAGCCCTTGACAGTTGAAGCATCCTTCAACGCAGCGTTATGAGTGGCCATGGCCTGGGAGGTCGCTTGCTTCCCCTCCACGGAAGTCGTCATAGCCTGGCTCAGCGCCGCTCGGACAAAGGCGTCAGAACGAACCCAGCCAGAGACCAACTCCAGGCGCCCAGCCACCAGGCGGGGGTCCGCGCTCCAGAGATCCTCCTGCAGCCGACTCAGCTCGTCGGCGGCACGGTCCAAGGCGACGGAGGAAGCAGAGGAGACGGGACCCGGCGGAGTAGGAGGAGAAGACGGCATCGTGATCACAGCTTGGGAGGCAGGGACCTCTTGGGCCTTGGCAACGTCGGCGACAGCGTCAAGCACTGGCGCATCCAGAGTCAGTGGGGTCACAGGGGCTGACTCCTCGCCAGAGCGTCTCTGCTGGCCTCGCGAGGATGATCGGGTAGGGGACGTGAGAGCCCCGCTGCCTCCCTTCCCCGCGAGTAAGACGCGACCATGGCTGATGAGCCCGTTCCAGGCGGGGTCGCCGCGTCTCCCTTCAGCCTCTTCGCCACAGGTAGTAGCCTACCCAATGAAAGATGTCAGGCCTCAATGGCAAAAAACAGGAGCAAGGCAGAGTTCGAGTACTTACTGGTTGACTACCGCGGGATCCCACGGACTCCGGCCAAGCTTGAAGCCCGAAAGCCTCTTGCGGGGCTGAGCCTCGGGAGGCCCAGCCGCAGAGGAAGGCGCACCTGAAGGGCTAGAGTAGGCTTTGGCTGACGCGAGGGCTGGGGTAGACCCTCGGGAGATTAGCCCAGAATTGTCCTTCTTTGGGACCAAGGGCGGGTCCTCTCCCCCTCGCCTGGCACCGGCCTCGTCATCATCAGGCATGGAGCGGAGAGCAAGAAAGGGGATCTAAAGCAAGGCGAATGAGAGTAATGAAAGTAAGGCTAACCCCGGGCCAACCTTTTTGTCAGTCGAGCAGTTGCTGAGGCAGCATGGGGAAGCGGAGGCGCCCACGTCCAATCAACCGCCACGTGGCGCCCAATGCCACAGGCTGATGGGGCCCACGGCGCTCCGCACTTGGCCCTTCGCTTCTCTGCTAAGCCAAGTCCGAGCATGCCTTGGGCCTGGGGGCTACTGTCGGTGTTCTGGGAACGAGGGTCCCCAGACTTGCCTGCCTGTGGCCTGCGACGTGGCTTGAGTGGTGGCCCAGTACGACCCATCTTCATCAGCACAAAACTCAAGACCCTCGCGAGGGGCCAAGCCTCACGTGGCGGACGACACGAGGCTTCCTCAGGAGCGGCCTCGCCAGGCAGGCTCGCGAGGAGGCAGAAAGATCAAGGCAGGGGTACCTCGCGAGGTGCTCGTTACGCAAGCCATGACGATCGAGACCAGGCGGGCGCCGGCCTGCGCAATGTCCTTGTTTCCTCTTTGGTGCAAAGGGGGCAAGCACAGGCGTGGAGTACCGAGGCATCAGGAAAATATTGCCATTTCAGTGCAACGAGACCAAGACCAGCAGAGTGGCAGGATGGAGGTCACCATGGAGCCCAAGACGGCGTCATCCCCAGTACCTTTGGCAGCCGAAGACCAACTTTAGTCAGGTTTGCTTGCACTAGATATTCCCCTTCAAAATGGCCGTTGTTGGCGCCCTTCCCGCTCAATATTTGGGAAGAGGACCAGGGCCTCTATAAATAGGGCTAGCCACCACAGAAGAGGGCATCTCAGAGAGTCCTCATTAGACCCATAGGCGATCGAGCTCATCCAAGTAGTTCATCGCACCAGCTCAAGAACACCTCTCGCGAGGTTGTTCGTCCTTTATACTGTTCATCATCAGCCCCTGAGGCAATCCACCACACCACACATTGGAGTAGGGTATTACACCACAACGGTGGCCCGAACCAGTATAAATCTTGTGTCCCTCGTGTTGTTCATCGTTTAGCTTAGATTCTCGTGAGGCGATCGGACGTGGATCGATAGGGGGAGGATCTTCGCGCGCACCCCACAGTTCGAACCTTAAGGGTCTGCCGGAACCCAACATCCGACATGCGTGTCATGTCTCCTTCTATCACTGATAATTAGGACCGCAAGATTGAACCCATCACAAAGGACCTCTTCCCATTGCAAGAAAAAATCAATCTAGTTGGCCAAACCAAACAAAAAGTTTCAGGTAAGAAATACGATGCTATAAAGATCATGCATAAAAGAGTTCAGAGAAGACTCAAATAATATTCATAAATAGAACTTATCATAAACACGCAATCCATCGGATCCCAACAAACACACCGCAAAAGTCACTACATCAAATAGATCTCCAAGAACATCAAGGAGAACATTGTATTGAAGATCAAAAAGAGAGAAGAAGCCATCTAGCTACTGCCTAGAGACCCGCAGATCTATGGTAAACTACTCACGCGTCATCGGAGGAGCACCAATTAGGATGATGACCCCCTCCATGATCGTTTCCCCCTCCGGCAAGGTGCCAAATAGGGCTCTAGATTGGATCTCGTGGTTTTGGAACTTGCGGCGGCTGGAATTGTGGTTCATCGTTCCCTTAGGGTTTCTGGAATATTTGGGTATTTATAGAGCTGAGAGGCGGTGGAAAAGGTCACCTTGGGCCCCCGCAAGGCACCAGGGTGCACATGGGGCCTCTGGCGCGTCCTGTTGTCTTGTGGGCCCCACAGGCCTCCTCTGGTACACCTCCTGGGCTCCGTGAGTCGCTTCTGGGAAGAAAACATTTTCCAAAATGTTTTGCTGCATTTGGACTTCGTTTGTTATGGATATTCCGCGAAGTAAAAAAACAAGAAAAAAACAACAACTGGCACTGGGCATTATGTAAATAGGTTAGTCCCAAAAAATGATATAAAGTTGCTAGAAAATGAATGTAAAACATCCAAGATTGATAATATAATAGCATGGAACAATCAAAAAATATATATACGTTGGAGACGTATCAGTACACCACACCCCTCCCGATGAACAGGACCCCATTTCGACCGTAGGCGCTCCAACAGATTTCTGTTCCTCCGTTTTGCGGTATGCCAGACCCCTCCCAATCAACAGGACCCCATTTTGACCGTAGGTGCTCGAATAGAAGTCAGTTTCCTCTGTTTTGCAGTATGCCAGACCCCTCCCGAAGAACAAGATCCTGTTTCGACCGTAGGCGGTCAAATAGAAGGACGTTTCCTCCATAATGTGGTATGCCAGACCCCGTTTGGGTTGTTCCGTCTAAGCCGGTTGGCTCCCGATGAACAGGACACATTCCGTTGCCTCCCGATGTACACGATGCAGTTTCTCTGTTCCGACCTAGCCGGTTGGCTACCGATGAACAGGATGTCGTTACTGCCGTCTATTGCCTCTCCCTGTACACGAGCCCTGGCCGTACATATGCGTGAGTAGACGTTCGAGACCCCGCCCGTATGTACATACGTGCTCATATTTTTTGGCATGTTGTTGTAGGCACGTGTACACAGTTTAGAGTGAACTGCCTGAACTGCTACATCGGGGGATTTGCTACTACACGTGTCGCGGCTTGCTCGGCCACGGTTCATCATTGCAGAGAGACTGATCGACTAGTATGTATGTACATGTTCGCGACCGACAATGATACTTATGCTTCGACCGGGTGGGTCCCATCTGTCAGGGAGGATAAGGATCAACTTCCTTCCATGCGAAGATAGAGCTCGTTGGTCTCAGCTGTTTGGGGGAGGAATCATTTTGTGTGTGTAATATGGAGGCACTTCCTTGCGTCCAAAGATGTAGCTGGTGGGTCCAGGTGTCAGCGTCACCGCATACAGTCGTTCGTTCACCATGTTGACCACGCCGCGCCGAGAGCACCAAGGAGGTGGACGATGGCGGGGCCTGTGAAGGGAACGACCCAGAGTCGGGGAAGACTCGGTAGTGGTTGCCCATGCGGTAGGGAGTACGAGCGTTGACTGGTTCGGCTGCGGTGTGAGGCTGCCGTTGCCGGAAAATAACAGGAGGTGTGGGTGAGTAAAGGGAAGGCCTGGCCAGGGGTGGTAGTAGGATGGGGCGGTGAGACCTACGCGGTAGCACAGCCGGCCATGGGAGGCAGGAGCAGGCGGTACAGTCGATGCTGGTTTGGGCAGCTGGAGCAAGAAGATCAGAGGTTGAAGAAGTAGCATGGCTGTTGGATTAACATCCAACGGTCACTGCTGCTAGAATCATTTGTTGACTAAGTTAACAAAGCCCTGCGTACGAGTCACCTTAGTAGGCCCACAAGTCATCCACCAAATCTGGTGGGACCCAGCTAGCAGCGGGAGGAATCATTTTCCTTGTGCGTAATAAAGAGGCCACATCCTTGCGTGCGAACATCTAGCTGGTGGGTCTTAGCTGTCAGGTGGAGGAAAAAAAATTCCCAGGTAATAAGGAGGCACTTTCCTGCCTGCGAAGATGTAGCTGGTGGGTCCCAGCTGTTGGGAGGAGCAATCATTTCTATTGGCATAATAAGGAGGCGCTTTCTTTCCTGCGACCATGGACCATGTGGGTCCCTACTGTCAGCCTCTCGACTAACATCGGTCTTCTGATGGCTGTCATTTGTTGATCACCTTGACCACGCCGCACTGAGAGCAATAACGCAGTGAGCGATAGCGAGGCCTAGTAAGAGAACAACCCGGAGCTGGTGAATCTACAGCAGTAGATGCCCACACTGAGGGGAGTACGAGGGTTGTGAGTGGTTTGGGTGCGGGGTGAGGCTTACGTCATCGAAAAATAATAGGGGGTGCGGGTGGGTAGAGGGATGGCCTAGCTAGTAGTGGGAGTACGATGGGCCGGTGAGGACTGCGCAGCAGCATAGCCGGCCATGGGAGAAAGGAGCAGGTTGTCCCACCGACACTGGTTTGGGTGACTGGAGCAGGAAGATTAGACATTGAAGAAGCACGACGGCCGTTCGATGGATATCCAATAGTCATGCTCTCGTGTGTTGACTAAGCTAACATAGCCTTATGTACAGGTCAAGGTTTTTTTAGGAAAGCATACGCGTCAACCTAGTAGGCCCACAAGTCAGCCTTGAATCTGTGGAAAATAGCATACAACCCATCTACCATTATTTTCTAATAATTTACAACCTATTTGCTAATTTTTATGTTTTTTCGGAGCCCCTATTCTTTTTGTTAGCATTATAGCCCATATTGTGGCCATGGTTAAAAAACTCAATGATTTCTTGCATATTTCGGTGCGGTCCAAACTATTTTTAATACCGAAATTTTGAGTCACATTCAAACTAATTCAAAAAAATATTATCAATTTAATCCAAATAATTTTCCCCGCATAAAAATCAATGAAATTTAAAAATGTCGAAATGCAAAGAAAACAAAATTTGAAATTAATTGACGGTTGCTATGTCTTAAAAATGTACAACCCATTTCTCATTATTGATAGCCCATTTTTTGGGCAAGCCGAATACATCCCTTGCAGCCAAACATGACTGACAAAAGCAAGGCCTCGGTTGGGTATTGTGCAAAAATAAAAAACTAGGCTAGCCATTATCAGAAAAAGAGAAAAGCAAGTAGGTTGGTCTTGTGGTAAACATAACATAAAAGGCTGGTTAGACTGGCAAGAGTGCCCCGCTTAGCCCAGTTGATACCCTGAGTCCGTCTAAAAAACAAAAAAATTGGGTGATATGCTGGATCCCTGGTGTCAGCCACTCATTTTGCAATTCTCTCGTTTATTAACTATACATTGACAATGGCATGGGACCCAGATGTCAAGAATCCATTAGGAGGAACCATTTTTGGCTTGAAATAAGGAGGCACTTGCTTGCGTACTATCATGACCATGGTGGGTCCCTGCTGTCATCCTCTCCACGTACAATCATCTCCTGATTTTGTACGCGTCAACGTAGTAGGCCCACAAGTCAGCCTCTAAATATGTGGCATAAAAATACAACCCATTTTAAAAAATAACAACCCATTACATACGTTCACACGGAAAGTTCAACATTCAGAGCAAAGTAACAGGTCTGATCCAAAGATAGAGTACTGAACATCCACATTGACAACCATCATAGCCAACTTAACTATCTACTCCCACTAATACTCTAGTGTACAGGTAGTAACTTACTCTTAGCTACTAGACGATGTCGGCCGCCATATGCGGTGATGCGGAGCATCCCAAGGTCATCCCCATGGACCTACCTACATCTCCCACGACACCACTTGGACCAATGACAAGAGCTCGAGCAAAGGCTATCAAAGATAAGGTCAACTTGCACCTCTCCAAACTTCCACTTTCTACTTATGAGACATGGCTACTACCTCATGCGGAGACCCTATGTGTGATCAGGTATTTGGAGCAAATCCACGGATCAGCTACCCCCAATGGACAAGATGGCGAGGACACCAAGTTCAATGGACAAGAAGAAGGACTGCTCGAAACTCCCAGTCATCGGATTACCGACATCTCTCGGACGTCCGACGCCTCGAGGCTCCAACCGGCCAGCCAAGTCCTAGCCCGCACATGCTCCAGCGTCCGGATGTCCGAGCAACACTGGACGACCGACACCTCCAAGCATCCGGACGACCAAGCAACACCAGACGACCGGCACCCCCACACCCGAGCCAAAACAATGGAAGTATGGAGATCACCGGACGACCGATGCCTCGGACATCCGACCCCAACTAGACGTCCCACCAAATCACACCCGAGCTAAACAAGAGGATTTCCGACGAGCACCGGACGTCCGGACCCTCGCGAGCCATCGGACGACCGATGACCATTGGACATCTCACGCCTATATGACCGCCCGCGTGTTGGGCCGAAGCCCACTTACCCTTTCGTCCACTAAGACTATAAATAGACCTCCTCCTCCCTCTTTCTAGGGTTAGCAATGATTTAGCTCATTCGCGAGATAGAGATTTTGATGTAGAGCATCCCACGTTCATCCCCGTGTACACTCTGACTACTCTCCAAACCCCAAGAGGACATACGATGAGACCTCAAACATACGCCATTGGACACAAGGTGAACTCGGTCCTCTCCGAATCGTCACTTTCCACATGTGAGACATGGCTACTACCTCAAACATATGTGCTATGCATGACCAGGAACAAAGAGGAAGGCCATGGAACAACTAGGAGTATTAGACAAGACGGCGAGGACACCAAGCGCGAGGAACAAGAGGAAGAGCTGCTAGGAAGCTATAGCTCTCGGACGTCCGACGACCTCCGGACGACCAACGATCTCCGTACGTCTGACGCGTGGAGACTCCACCAGCCAGATCGACTCCAGCCGAGGCAACCTATAGCGCCAGGACAACCGCCCGACACCGGACATCCGACACTCATCAGCGCCCAGACGACCGACGTCGACCGGACGTCCGACACTACCGGACCAGAGCCAAAACATCAGAAGTTTGAAGACTTCCGGGCGACCAGACGCCCGTGAGTGACCGGACGACCAACAGACGTTGGACGTCCAACGCCTGTCTATGCACAAAGATCGGGCCCGACGCGCATGTATCCCCTCTCCCACTTACCCCTTCGTGGACCTAGACTATATATACTCCTCCACCTCCTCCTAGTTAGGGTTAGCATTGTGACAGCCCAAATTTGAGGTAGAGCTTTGCTCACCCACTTGGTTACCTCTCCTCGGAGCTCACGACCTCTTCGGAGAAGATCCACCAAGCGGATTCAAGACCCCATCACGGGAAGACCCTTCAAGACCTCCTCTCGGAGAAGACCTTTTGTATCGTCCCTTGTTGACTTTTAATCATGTATCACTCTTTGTGTTTCGAGGATCTATCATATGTGTGACAAGATCTTGTTGGTTGAGTGATTTCTCTTGTGTTTCCTCTCGTGTTCCCCTCGTTTTCCCCCTCGTGTTCTTCTTGTTCTTTGTAGGATCCCCTCCAATCGTGAAAGATCGGGCATCTAGGATTCTACCCTACATCATCTTGGATTAGAGCCAGCTTGCTCATGATCATCTTGGTATCATGAGCCATGTTGATCACGTATTTGGAGCCCCTACCTTTGTTTTCTAGCTTGATTTTGTTGTGTTCTTCCCCGATTTTGAAAATCCGCAACAAAAATAGCCCCAATTTTTTTTGTGATTTGTTGGTTTGATGAAGTTTTGTTGATTTTGATCCATGTATTTGCTTGGTTTCAAGTGGATCTAGCATCTCCCCAAGTTTCCCCATCCTTCATCGATGAAATATCCTCAATTTTGACCCCAAAATCTCCTTTTTCCGCCCAAAACCATGTCCCGAAACTTGGATCTCGAGTTCACCCAGACCACCGGACGTCCGGCACTTTACCGGACGACCGGCCCGTCCGCAGCACTGGACGTCCGACCCTTACCGGACGTCTGACACCACCCATCCTGAACCAAAACATCGGATTTCCGGCCATTTCCGGACGTCCAACCCGTGCTCCAGCCACCGGTCGTCCGACCCTTATCGGACGTCCGACGCCTGTGAAAACCGACTTCGGCTGATTTTTGTTTTGGCCATAACTAATTCATCCGAACTCCGATTTTGACGTTCTTTTGCTCGTTTTGAAGATATTGACATCCCCCACCCCACAAAATACCAGACACATCTTTTGACTACATCAAAATTTTGGAACTTTGGCATCTTTGCATAGGGCCTCCACCATATCATCCGCATAATCATCATAGCCTTCCGCAACCTAACCCATTTTGCTTGCCATAGCATTAGTGGTTGCTTGAGTAGTGATTCGAGTCTCCTAAGGTGTCTCGGATACTTAGGGATGGTTGCTCCTTCATCAACCACCACCACCACTTCCAAATAACCTTGCCCACCATACACTTCCGACAACCCAACTTAACCCAATTTTGTTTGAGCTTGTTTGAGTTGTGGCTTGTGTCTACTAAGGTGTTTCGGCTGGGACGGTAACTTCAACTCCAACACGTGTATAGCCCATCATTCCACTTCCGCATTGCCAAGTGCAAAACTTCCACCGCTTTCCGCTACCACCATTTGACTTTCGTCCTTGAGATTTTGAGTTGTGGTTTTTCGTTTCCTAAGGTGTTTCGGCTAATTAGGAATGGTTCTACATCAAGAACACCGCCACTCATCATCACCACATGGTCATCATCGTACATAAGGATGGTAACCTCGACGAGACCATTGTACATTCTCCTTGCCATTGCATTGATAACCCCTAGCCCATTTTGCATCACTTGCCTATCGAGACTAGCCATTGAGTATTTCCAGCAACATTACTTGTGCACATTAGTGATCATTGATCTACACCTTACATTGCATATATACCATATCATATTGGTATCATCTAGCTATCATATCATATCTTGTGTCACAAGTTTGTTCCCGCATATACACTATTTCTATCTTGATTTGTGCATTGTGCAAAAGTGGCCATACAAAAAATTGAATAAGCTTTTAAGAAAAAAGAGAGAGCAAAGAAACTTGCAAGCAAGTGCCATAGCATCATACCACATTGCATATAAGATTGTCATATCCGATCATCTTGGATCATCTTGTGGAACACCGGGAACCATACATACATAGCATACTTGGGATAGAAAGTTTATCCATTTTGCACCTTTTAGGTTGTGCACAAGTGTCGTATCCACCTACTGAGAAATCGTGCTAGCGTCTCTCTTGAGTTGTACAACACGAGTGTTTTCCGTGGATTCCACATTTTGTGCTCATTCCTTGGTTGCATGACCCCATTTATCTATGTGTGTGTGTGTTTCCGTGTGCCATTCATTGCCATTGGTCTACTTGTTTCGCTTGCAAATTTGTGAATCTTTTTCAACATTATTGACTCTTGCTAACATTTTGCATCAAATTTTATGTGCCACTATCCTCACCGAGCTCCACCATAAGCCTTACTTGTGCAGGTGTGAGAAATCGATGAGATCGGTACCAATTGTGCTATTTACTTGTTACATCATTGAGTGATCATTGATCCATTTTCAACATCGGTCAAGGTACATTTGTTATAGTTCTCTCCTTTCTTCCACTCATATTTGCTCGAGCCTTGTGATGGATAGGCAACGCATTTCATCTCCGGTCTTTGGCAACAACGACATCACCAAAGTGTCCATCTTCGATCTATAATGACAAATACAAGGCGCACAATCAAGATTGCGAGAGTGCATCGACAACAAGCTTTCCGCACAAAAGAAGGAGCAATATGCAAAGATGGAGGAGATTTAGGCTTTAATCAAGTCTAGTTCCCCTTCGTCATCTTTAAGGCGGCGGCGACCAAGTCGATCATCTTCATAGCGCCCAAGCGATGCAAGCGCAATTAATCCATGTCCACATCTACATGGCGACCACCATCACGTTCATGATCCACATTGTCATGAAGGACAAGTCACCTCCAAGCAACATGTGCATGACAACGATGAACGACATCTACTACGAGCTCAAGCACGACAACGACATCATCATCATGAAGCTACTCCACAAGCGCAAATGCACAAGTCCCAACAAGCCCTACTTCATGCCAAGTCCAAGCTTCATGAGCAAAAGAGAAGACCGTGAGACGAGAACCACCAAGACGGAGTTACGGCTACATCAACCACTTTAGCATCTTCGCCAAGTTTTCACAAGGCATCTTTGCCTTTGGACGTACGGCCTCTTCGCTTACTTCCCACGAGTACGCCTACAACGACTCTGTCAGATATTAGGTTCCGGCAAAACCCTTGAGGTTCGAACACTGGGGTGCGTACGAATATTTCCAACTACCGAATCTCACTCTCAGCCGCGCCGCAATCTCTAAGCTAGCTCGATCAACTCATAGCACAAGAGACACAAGATTTATACAGATTCGGGCCACCATTGTGGTGTAATACCCTACTCTTGTGTGTGGTGGTGGATTGCCTCTTGGGATGATGATGAATAGTACAAGGGAAGATTAGCCTCCTGAGGAGAGGTGTTCTTGTGGTTGGCGAGCTTGTGTGGGTGAGGATGATCTGAATCAGTTGCCCCTTCTACTATGGTGGCTAGCCCTATTTATGCAAGACCTGGTCCTCTGCCCAAATATTGAGCGGGAAGGGATCCAACAATGACCAATTTGAAAGGGGACAGCTAGTACAAGCTATCCTGACTAAAGGTGGTCTTCGCCTGTCAAAGGCGCTAGTGGTGACGCTGTCTTGGGCTCCAGGATGACCTCCGTCCTGCCGTCTTGCTGGTCTTGGTCTTGTTGCACCGATATGGAAACCTTTGCTTGATGCCTCGGTACTCCACACCTGCGCTTGACCCCTTAGCACCAAAGGGGAAGCAAGGACACTGTGCAGGCTGGCGCCTGCCTGGCCTTGGTCATCATGGCTTGCATCATGGGAACCTCGTGAGGTACCCCTTGCCTTGATCTCTCCGACCCCTTGTGAGCCTGCCTGGTGAGGCCGCTCCTGAGGAGGCCTCGTGTCGTCCTCCCCATGAGGCTTGGCCCCTCGCGAGGGTCTTGAGTGTTGGTTGATGAAGACGGGCCATACTGGGCCACTGGTGGAGCCACACCGCGGGCCGCACGCAGGCAAGTCTAGGGACCCCCGTTCCCAGAACGCCGACAGTAGCCTCCGGGCCCAAGGCGCACTCGGACCTGGCATAGTGGCGAAGCCAAAGGGCAAGTGTGGAGTGTCGCGGGCCCCAACAGCCTGTGGCCTTGGTTGATGCGTGATGACTAATTGGACGTGGGTGTCTCCGCTTCCCCATGCTGCCCCTTTATCCACCCAGCTAGGCGGCCACGATACCCTACACTGTTATTTCCTCCTCGCAAGCAGCGCGCTCCCTATCCTTCCTTCTTCCTAGAGCCCCTGCCTCTGCTTCCAATCTGACTCATGCTCTGCCCCCTCAATTTCCATGGCGTCGACTCGCACGGAGAGAGGGAAGAAGCCTCTGCTGATAGCCAATCCGCCCATGACAATCAAGCCTGCACTCGCTTTCAACTTCAACGAGTGGGGAAGGACTGTAGTTTGGCCTCGGTCCCGAGATTCCATTGACAGGACAGCCACGGAGGTTCGATTCTTTGTTGATGCCCTGTGGGCTGGCTTGGTTCCCCCTTTCTCCGCCTTCTTCAATGCAGTGCTTTCCCATTACCAGATTCACATGCTGCATGTTGATCCCCAATCCGTTGCCCTTCTCCCCGACTTCGCCTTTGTTTGCGAGGCCATGGTGGGCATTGCTCCTTCCGTTGCCCTCCTGCGCCATTTCTTCTCGATGCATTTGACCGACCCCTTGCAGTGCTTGGGGTGCCTGAGCTTCCAGGCTATGGCGGAGACGGCCGCCTTGGGGATTGATTTTGATCTCCCGCCGTCCACGAGCAGGTTTCGGACGCGGTGGGTGTACGTGGATGTTGGAGTGCTCAGCCCCCTTCTCTTGCCTCCATCATTGCCTGCCATCCCTGTCGGTGTTCTAGGAACGGGGGTCCCCAGACTTGCCTGCTTGCGGCCTGCGGCGTGGCTCAAGCAGTGGCCCAGTATGACCCGTCTTCATCAACCCAAGTTCAAGACCCTCACGAGTGGCCAAGCCTCACGGGGCAGACGACGCAAGGCTTCCTCAGGGCCGGCCTCACCAGGCAGGCTCGTGAGGAGGCGGAGAGATCAAGGCAAGGAGTACCTCGCGAGGTGCCCGTGACGCAAGCCATGACGATCGAGGCTAGACGGGCCCCAGGCGGGCGCCAGCCGGTGCAGTGTCCTCACTTCCTCTTTGGTGCAAAGGGATCAAGCGCAGGCATGGAGTACCGAGGCATCAAGTAAAGGTTTCCATATTTGTGGAACGAGACCAAGACCAGCAGGACGGTAGGATGGAGATCATTGTGGAGCCCAAGACGGCGTCATCACCAGTGCCTTTGGCAGTCGAAGACCAACTTTAGTCAGGATAGCGTCTACTAGCTATCCCCCTTCAAAATGGCCGTTGTTGGCTCCCTTCTCGCTCAATATTTGGGAAGAGTACCAGGGCCCCTATAAATAGAGATAGCCACTACAGTAGGAGGAGATTGAATCCATCCGAGTAGAACACAGCACCAGCTCAAGAACACACCTCGCGAGGCTGTTCTTCCTCTGCACTGTTCATCATTAGCCCCAGAGGAAATCCACCACACCACACATTGGATTAGGGTATTACACCACAACGGTGGCCCGAACCAGTATAAACCTTGTGTCCCTTGTGTTGTTCATCGTGTAGCTTAGATTCGCGGCGAGGTGTTGGGACGTGGATCGGTAGGGAGTAGATCTTCGTGCGCACCCTAGAGTTTGAACCTTAAGGGTTTTGCTGGAACCCGATATCCGACATTTGGCGCGCCAGGTAGGGGTGCGCCAGAGCTCTCCCTTTCGTCGACCCGCTCTCCATCAACACCGTGCTTCACCCTCATGGCGGACAACGCACCGCCCGCTTCGGTGGCCGACGCCAGCACGGTGGCCAGGGGGCTCCAAGCCTTGGCCCCCGCCTTGCGACAGGTGCAGTGGCTGCACAAGTTCAAGCCAGAGATGTCGCCGCTCTACAACGGCACGACGGATCCACTGGTTTTCCTGCTGGCATATGAGGAGGCCGTCCTCAAGGCCGGTGAATGACAAGGTGATGGCCAACTGGCTTCCCATGGCCCTCACCGGCATCCCGCGCATGTGGCTGCTCACCTGCCAACGCCTTCTGTGGCCTCCTGGGAGGAGTTGCGCGACCTCTTCCTCGCCCATTATGATGCACCGGCGCCCCCAGTCATCGCAGCTCTCCTGGGCGGCTCGCACGCGCCACCCTCGGGCCGCCATGTCAAGCCGTTTGTCCGCCAGATTGGTGCCGCCCTTACGTGGCACGGAGCTCCCCCGGGCTGGACAGCACCCGAGGCCGACCTGGCCTTCAGCTCCGATGATCACGCCGTCAACATTGCGTACTCCGGTGCGCTCCCAATGCTTTGCACGCCTACCATCTGCCAGGTGGGCGTCACTAGGACCCTCATCGACGGCGGCACCGTCCTCAACGTGCTCTCAGCGGAGGTCTTCAGCCTCCTCCATGTACCACTGGAACGAGTCCAACCTAGCAAGCCCTTCTCAGGCGTCGGAGGCGGTTCCTCCGGCTCCTTGGGGTAGATCCGCCTTCTAGTGTCCTTCAGCACCCACGATAACTTCTGCACGGATCTGGTCAACTTCGACATCGCTCACATCAGCCTCCCATACAACGCCATCCTCGGCTACCCCGCCTTGGCCCAATTCATGGCAGCGACCCATCCGGCCTACAACCTCACGAAGATGCCCGGGAGCAGCGGCGTCCTCACCGTGGCTGGAGATACCAAAGATGCTCTGCAGGCGCTCAAGCTCGCTCTCAAGACGGCTGCAGCAGCGCAGCCCACCTGCACTGACACCTCCAAGGCCAAGGGGGCTGCGCCAACCAAGAAGAAGCAGATGTTCACCCAAGACAAGGCAGAAACCAAGCTGGTACATGTTAATGAGGATGAGTCCTCCGGCGCCACCTTCACCATCGGTGCCAATCTCGACCCCGACCAGGAGGATGCACTGTGAAATTCCTGCACTCGAACAAGGAGGTGTTCGCGTGGGAACCCAAACAGCTAGCGGGGGTCCCAAGACAGGTGATTGAGCATCACCTGAATGTGTGCCCTAATGTACGCCCCATGAAGCAGAAAGCAAGGCGGCAGTCCACCGAGAAGCAGGCCTTCATCGTCCAGGAAACCCTCAAGCTGGAAGCTGCAGGTGTCATTCGCGAGGTTCGCTACCCCGAATGGCTGGCAAACCCTATGGTTGTGCCAAAGAAGGGAGGAAAGGAGAGCATGTGCATCGACTTCACCAACCTCACCAACCTCACGCCCCCGCATCAACCAAATTGTCGACTCCACCACTGAGTGCGACCTGCTGTGCTTCCTGGACCTTTTCGGGCTATCACCAAATCAAGATGGCGATAGAAGACATTGAGAAGACGGCCTTCCTGACCCCACAGGGGGATCAAGGCCAACCCAGAGAAAGTCAAGGCGATCGAAGACATGAGTCCGCCGCAAACCCTCAGGAAAATGCAGAAGCTCGCCGGGCGTGTAACTGCGTTAGGGCGATTCATCTCCAAGCTGGGGGAACGTGCCCTGCCCTTCTTCAAGCTGATGAAGAAGAAGGGCCCGTTCGAGTGGACACAAGAGGCCAATGAAGCCTTTGAAGATCTCAAGAAGTACCTGACCAACCCTCCGGTGATGGTGGCGCCACGCCCTCAGAAGTCCCTGGTGCTCTACCTCGCCGCCACGCCCTACTCCGCCGGCGCAGCTCTGGTGGCGGTTCGGGAAGAGCGCCAGGCCAAGGCCGCATCGCGACCAACCGCGGCCCCGACCGTGGCAGCACCAGACCAAGACAGCCTCGCAAAGACCACAGACTCAAGAGATGGAGACCCGCCTCAGCAGGAAGACACCCCCGGGGCTGAAGGGGCCTCACCAAGCAGCCAGGAGCTGGGGGCTTCGACGCCTCAGGAGGCACCTAACTTCCCGAAGGGAACGGGCTTCATCGGCACACCCACCCTCGTCGAGCATCCTGTGTATTTCGTCAGCACAGTGTTGCGGGATGCAAGGGCACGATACCCCATGCCTCAGAAGCTCTTGCTCGCACTGTTGTTGGCCTCACGTAAGTTGCGACATTACTTTCAAGGTCACCCCATTAAGGTTGTCTCGGCCTACCCATTGGAAAGGGTGCTCCGGAGCCCCAATTCCGCTGGAAGGGTCGCTGAATGGAACATTGAGCTACAAGCATTTCAGTTGGATTTCAGCATGACCAGAGTCGTCAAGGGGGCCGCACTTGCAGATTTTGTGGTAGAATGGACAAAAGCGCCAGGGCTTGAAGTAGGTGAAGACCGATCACTCTCCCCAGGAAGCAAGGCATCAGACGGCTGGGTAATGTACTTCGATGGGGCATTCTCGCGACATGGTGCGGGGGACGGCGCGGTGCTGATATCCCCCACTCAGGACAAGCTCTATTACGCTGTACAACTCTTTTTCCAGCACGGCGAGAAGGTCTCCAACAACATAGCAGAATGCGAAGGCCTCATAGCGGGCTTAAAGGTTGCATCAGCACTGGGGGTGAAGCACCTCGTCATCAAGGGCGACTCACAGCTCTTCTTCAACTTCTCAAACAAAGTGTACGAGCCTAAGGATGAGCACATGGAGGTGTATCTTGCAGAGGTACGCATGTTGGAAAAGCAGTTTTGGGGGCTGGAGCTGCAGCATGTGCCCCGCGGAACCAACCAAGAGGCTGATGACATCGCCAGGAGGGCATAAAGGCGGCTGCCTCAGGAGCCTGGCGTTTTTGAGGAATGGCTCTTCAAGCCCTCGGCAGCACCATCACTATCAAGCACAGCGCAACCTCGGGAAGAGCTCCCCCAACCACCTGCCATAGGAACCCCGACCTGTGGCCCAACCTCGGGAGCGCGCTTGCTCCTGGCTCTGGAGCCTCAGGAGGGATGCTGGGCCACGGAATTCAAGGACTATCTGATGCAAGGGACACTACCAGAGAAGGAGGAGGACATGGAACGCGTGGCCCGGTAGGCCACGACCTACTGCATCCAAGACGGAGAGCTCTACCGGAAGTGACCAAATGATGTTTCCCTACGCTGGATCTCTAGGGAATAGGGGAAGGAGTTGCTGGCTGACATACACGGCGGAGATTGTGGACACCACTCATCATCACGGACCCTCGTCGGCAAGGCATTTCGCAGAGGGTTTTACTGGCGGACAGCACTCAGCGACGCAATTGAGTTGGTGAAGGCTTGTGAAGCCTACCAGTTCGATGCCAGGCAGATTCATCAACCAGCTCAAGGTCTGCAGACCATCCCACTCTCCTGGTCGTTCGTGGTCTGGGGGCTAGATATCTTGCGCCCATTTCCTCGAGCGCATGGGGGCTACCGCTACCTCTATGTCGCCATCGACAAGTTCACCGAGTGGGCGGAGGTGGAAGTCGTCCGCACCATCCCAGCTGGCTCCGCAGTCAAGTTCATCTAGGGCCTCGTGAGCCGATTCGGGGTCCCTAATCGCATCATCACCGACAACGGTTCATAGTTCACCAGCAATCTCTTCAAAACATATTGTGCTAATCTTTGAACACAGATACGCTAAGCTTCGGTGGCACACCCCTGGAGTAACGGCCAGGCCGAACGCGCCAACGCAGAGGTCCTGAAGGGCCTCAAAACCAGGACCTTCAAGAAGAAACTGGAGGCCTATGGTAGGGGCTGGTCCGATGAGCTCCAGTCCATGTTGTGGTCTATCTGCACTACCGCCACCAAGTCGACTGGTGAGACCCCGTTCTTACTCTTCTACAAAGCAGAGGCGGTCCTTCCTCACGAGGTTAGGCGTTGCTCCGCGCGGGTCCTAGCGTTTGATGAAGCGCAATAGGACGCCATGCGGGGGATGGACCTCGTGCTGGGAGAGGAACACCACAGGGAGGCCGCACTACGAGCAGCAAGATACCAGCAAGCACTGCGGCGGTATCATTGTCGCCACATCCGCCCCCGGACTCTTGAGGTAGGTTACCTCATGCTCAGGCGGGTGCTCCCTAAGGAAGGGCTGCACAAGCTCTCACCCATGTGGGAGGGCCCATTCAAGGTTGTTCATGTTTCCAGACCTGGCACCGCGCGCCTGGAGACCCAGGAAGGGGTGCCCATTCCAAACCCTTGGAACATTCAGCACCTCCGGAGGTTCTACCCTTGAAGTAAGGCCTAGTGCCTGTAAAGAAGGCCCGACGCCTGTGAAGAAAGGACCAGTGCCTGTAAAGAAGGCCCGGTGCCTATGAAGAAAGGCCAAGTGCTTGTGAAGAAGGCCCGGTGCCTATGAAGAAGGCCCAGTGCACGTGAAGCTCGCCGCCCGTGACACTCTCACATAATAATGAGTTGGGGATGTACACGCCCCAGAGTCTCTAGAGTGCCTCCCTTGGGCCTCGGGGGCTCTCGCCCACGCCTAGTGGCAGCACTTAGCTCTGCGCTGGTGAGAAGACGTCGAAGACTAGACTAGGTGCCGGACGCGGCCTTTTCATTTGCTTTCCGCAGTTGGCTTGTTCTCCCTTGTTTGAAATTTTTATTGGAGTTGTTTCTAGTGTTGTTTGCCATCCCCTGCCCCTGTTCTCTGTCTCTGGTTTTAGCCCGGATCATTCTCTCTCTCGCAAGCCTCGCGAGGGGGCTATGCGGGCGCCCTTGTGAGCCCTTTCTCGCCTGATTTCGTGAGGCTCCCTCACTCAAGTTCACAGCGGGAGCACCCCTCCCGGTCCATGCCCCATGGGCATCGCGATGCAAAGCGCCGGACCTAAACTGGTCACCCTCACAATGAAGGTTCGAAAACTATTCTCCTGACTGATCTTTGCAGACCTTAAGAAACCCGGCGAGGCCTCAGACAAGTACCTCACGAGGCAAAAAATGCAGCGAACATCCCAAGCTAAGTTGTTCTTACGTGCAAGCACATAGCCGCAACACCATAACACATCACGGGAACGATAGAAATAGCATGATATTTAGGGATAATAGTCTTGCACGCCCCCATGGGGTACCATACTTCTCTCTCTCTCAATGCAGGAAACGAGAAAAACAAAATAAAAACGGCGCGCGCCCCGCGACGGCTCACGAGGAGGGATCCACACTATCCTCCCGAGCTCCATCAGACTCCGCCTCGCGCTTCACCAGGGCGCGGCGGTGGGACGACCCGCTACCACCCTCAAAGCGGGCGCGGCGGCATGGTGGCTGATCGCGGCCACCGCTGTAGGAGCTATCATCGGAGGAGGAGCCGCTAAAGCTCGGTGAGCTGCGAACGCCGCCAAGAGCGGGTTCGCCTTCACCCTTGTCACGGTCGTCGCCAAGGCCAAGCACCTCATCGCCGCTGTCGTATTCGGGGCAGCACCCAGCATGGCAGCTGTCCTCCCTGAACACCCTCACATAGAAGGTCGCGTCGCCGTCGAACTTGAAGTGCAGGGTGCACCGCTGGCCCAAGCCACGCGCGTGGGCGAACGTCTGCCAGCCATGGGCCAAGGCCACGTCCCCGGCGACAGAGATCTCCACCGCGACCCAGGAAGCCCTGCTACAGCAACCATCGGCCTACAGCCAGAGCCCACCAGGGCCATAGGCTGACAGTTCACCGGCAAATAAGCGGGGGAGCTGGAGCCAGTTGCCGGCCGGATCAGCCAACCACACGACAAACTCCGGTAGCACCTCTGCCGAGTGAAAGAGTGGCCGGGGAGGCCGTGCAGCCATGGCGTGTCTTCCCCCGCAAACCGGGCAGCCATCACCGTGCGAAGGACCACCACCGCGACCACGAGGGGCTGCTGCAGGAGTCGCGGGGCGCTTGCGGGGACGACCATGGCCGCGCTTGGGCGGAGGAGAGCCAGGCCCTTCCTGGCGAGCCTTCCCCTTTTCCGCGGCCAAGAATCTCTTCACGGGCGCCATGGAACACGGCAAGCAACTGGAGTAAGGAGGAAGAAGAAACAGGCGGGGGGAAGGGAGATGTGGAGCGGGGGGCTTGCGCCCCTCCACATTACTAGCCCAGAGGAGGCCAACCGTTGGCCTCCATGATTGTAGGTAATCATTACTCTTTTTGCATGCAGCACGGACTCGTCAAATCGGGCAGTTGCCGAGGCAGCATCGGGAAGGGGAGACGCCCACGTCCAATCAACCGCCACGCGGCGACCAAGACCGCAGGCTGTTGGGGCCCGCGGCACTCTGCACTTGCCCTTTGGCTTCGCTGCTAAGCCAAGCCTGAGCCTGCCTTGGGCCCGGGGGCTACTGTCGGTGTTCTGGCAACGGGGGTCCCCAGACTTGCCTGCATGCGGCCTGCGGCGTGGCTCAAGCAGTGGCCCAGTACGGCCCATCTTCATCAACCCAAGTTCAAGACCCTCGCGAGGGGCCAAGCCTCGCGAGGCGGACGACGCAAGGATTCCTCAGGGGCGGCCTCACCAGGCAGGCTCGCGAGGAGGCAGAGAGATCAACGCAAGGAGTACCTAGTAAGGTGCCCATGACGCAAGCCATGACGATCGAGGCCAGACAGGCGCCAGGCGGGCGCCAGCCGGTACAGTGTCCTCGTTTCCTCTTTGGTGCAAAGGGAGTAAGCGCAGGCGCGGAGCATCGAGGCATCAAGCAAAATTTTCCATATTGGTGCAACGAGACCAAGACCAGCAGGACGACAGGACGGAGATCACCGTGGAGCCCAAGACGGCATCATCACCAGTGCCTTTGGCAGCCGAAGACTAACTTTAGTCAGGATAGCTTGTACTAGTTGTCCCCCTTCAAAATGGTCGTTGTTGGCTCCCTTCCCGCTCAATATTTGGGAAGAGGACCAGGGCCCCTATAAATAGAGATAGCCACTACAATAGGAGGAGATTGAATCCATCCGAGTAGAACACAACACCAGCTCAAGAACACCCCTGGCGTGGTTATTCTTCCTCTGTACTGTTCATCATCAGCCCCAGAGGGAATCCACCACACCACACACTGGATTAGGGTATTACACCACAACGCTAGCCCGAACCAGTATAAACCTTGTGTCCCTTGTGTTGTTCATCGTGTAGCTTAGATTCGCGGCGAGGCGTTGGGACATGGATCGGTAGGGAGTAGATCTCCGTGCGCACCCTAGAGTTCACACCTTAAGGGTTTTGCCGAAACCCGATATCCGACAATCCCCAACTCCGGCTGGGCCCACGAGAAGCTCGCGAGCTCTCACCTTTCCTTCGTCTGGTTCTGGTTGAAGAGGTTGAAAGACCTTGGTGTGACTGCACCCCAGGTGGTGAAGGAGTTCCTCCAGCATCGCATTGCCCCTCTGTAGCACCATTCTCGGCCGATGTGGACCCTGGCTGGTGACCGGGATCGCATGAGGGTTCAGGAGTCAGGGCTCTCGCTCGAAGAGGGCGATGCTTGAAGTCTTGGCTGGAAACCCCTTGCCGGGCGACATGTCGCAATGGGGTTGTCTCTTGTATCTCTGCCCGAACAGGGTTGAGTTCGCAGGGCAGATGCCTTCCTTCGACGAATGGGGGCTGCGCCCGGTTGGCCTTGTGGGGCCTCGCTAGAATCCCGTCATCGTGGCTCCCCTTCTTGCCGCCAGCGCCGAGCTTGCCCCAAGAGCGGACGCAGGGAGGCAAGCATCGCTGGAGGTTGTAGGTCTTGGTACCGAGGTGTTGATACCACTTGAAGTTCCCGAGGCACCAGCCTCAGGAGCCCATGAGGTCCACCCTGAGGCAGTTGTTGAGGGGGAGATGCAGTTGGCGGCTCCCGAGGCCGGAGCTCCCGAGACCTCGGCAAGCCAGCATGAGGCGGAGCCTAATTGCTCTTCCCAGCTTGGCGCTCCTGAGGTCGACCGCCTGGGTCCCTCTCCAGCCGCGCCCTGCGGTGGCCCCTACGTCCAACGCCTTGGTCGGTTCCGCATGGACTTCGCCGCGCTCCGCAAGAGGAAGGAGTCTGCAAGCTGCAGTGGTGGCACCATCTGGCCGTTGAAGCATAGAAAGCACATCGCCATAGACGAGTAAGTACCTTATCCTTGTAATTCCCCAATCGCTGCTTCCCCTCCTGACTGTGGCTCTTCAGGACCCCTCCTGACTGTGGCTCTTCAGGACCCCAATTGTCAAGCCCGTGGACTCTCCTGAGAAGCAGCCTCCTTCGGCCTCACCTTCATCGCTAGCCTTGAGCGTCCCAAGCCTGCACGCCGCCCCTGGCACAGGGTTAGCTGGAGAAGCAAGCTTGCCTGCCAGGTGCCTTGAGCCCATGCCCTTGCCGCCTTTCCTTCGCAACGCTGCCTGGAGCGCGGCCAGCCTACCCAGGGGTCCTCCTGTGGTCGTGGATGGCAGCTGGTTGGCGTCCACCCTGGGCTCCTTGATACGTCTCCAACGTATCTACTTTTCCAAACACTTTTTCCCTTGTTTTGGACTCTAACTTGCATGATTGGAATGAAACTAACCCGGACTGGCGTTGTTTTCAACAGAACTGCCATGATGTTGTTTTATGTGTAGAAAATAAAAGTTCTCGGGATGTCTTGGAAATCCACGGAGGCACCTTTTGGAATTAATAAGAATTTTTGGCGAAAGAATTAATGCCAGGGGGCCCAGGGCCTGTCCACGAGACAGGGGGCGCGCCCCCTTGTAGGGTGCGGCCTCCTATCTCGTGGGCCCCCTGGACCTCCACCGATCTCAACTCCAACTCCATATATTCACGTTCGGGGAGAAAAAAATCAAGGAGAAAGTTTCATCGCGTTTTACGACACGGAGCCCTCGCCAAGCCCTAATCTTTCTCGGGAGGGCTGATCTGGAGTCCGTTCGGGGCTCCGAAGAGGGGGATTCGTCGTCGTCATCATCATCAACCATCCTCCATCACCAATTTCATGATTCTCACCGCCGTGCGTGGGTAATTCCATCATAGGCTTGCTGGACGGTGATGGGTTGGATGAGATTTACCATGTAATCAAGTTAGTTTTGTTAGGGTTTGATCCCTATTATCCACTATGTTCTGAGATTGATGTTGCTATGACTTTGCTATGCTTAATGCTTGTCACTAGGGCCCGAGTGCCATGATTTCAGATCTGAACCTATTATATTTTCATGAATATATGTGTGTTCTTGATGCTATCTTGCAAGTCTATAGTCACCTATTATGTGTTATGATCCGACAACCCCGAAGTGACAATAATCGGGATACTTCTCGGTGATGACCGTAGTTTGAGGAGTTCATGTATTCACTATGTGCTAATGCTTTGTTCCGGTTCTATATTAAAAGGAGGCCTTAATATCCCTTAGTTTCCATAAGGACCCCGCTGCAACGGGAGGGTAGGACAAAAGATGTCATGCAAGTTCTTTTCCATAAGCACGTATGACTATTTACAGAATACATGCCTACATTACATTGATGAACTGGAGCTAGTTCTGTGTCACCCTATGTTATAGCTATTACATGAGGAATTGCATCCGGTATAATTACCCATCACTGATCCATTGCCTACGAGCTTTTCACATATTGTTTTTTGCTAATTTACTTTTCCGTTGCTACTGTTACAACTACTACAAAAAACCCAAAAACATTTATCTTTACTTTTGCTACCGTTACCTTTATTATCATACCACTTTTGCTACTAAATACTTTGCTGCAGATACTAAGTTATCCAGGTGTGGTTGAATTGACAACTCAACTGCTAATACTCAAGAATATTCTTTGGCTCCGCTTGTGTCGAATCAATAAATTTGGGTTGAATACTTTACCCTCGAAAGCTGTTGCGATCCCCTACACTTGTGGGTTATCACTCCTCCTCCAGTAGAGAGCCTGCGCCAGTCCGGGTCCCTCGCGGGGCCTAGGCAGCGATCGTGGGGGCGCCAGCCCCCAGCCCCCTGCCGAGAGGGGGCGAACCGCTTCGGACCCCGCTGACGGCACCCGTGATGAGGGACGATATTGGCAGCGTGCTCAAGCTCACGCGCAAATGAAGCGTCGTCCACCTCGAGTTCTTCCAGAAGGCGATGGACGCGATTGGTCAGCTTGGTGGAGAACTTGCGGATGTAGATGCACGCCTTGAAGCCGAGGCCCTGCGGCTGATCGAGGAGCAGCACAAACTGAAGGTGGCCATCAACGTCGTGCGCCACCAGAGTGAGCTCAACAATGCAAAGGCTGAGGCGTCCCTTGCAACCTCGCGTGAGGTCTGCTCCCGAGATTTGGAGGAGGCCCAGGAAGCAGATCATCGCCGCGAGATTGCAGAGAAACGCGCGTGGGAGCTCCAAGGCTGGAGCGCCTCCTTGGAGCAGCAGGTGGAGTTGGCCAATCCGCTCTTGCATCGCTGAGGGGGACGCCTGTCGAGGAGGATGAGGTCCTGAAGGGTGAAGAAGCGTTGACGCTGGAGGCCGCCGAGCGCAGTCTCGATCTTGAGCGGTTGGAGATGAGGGAGCGCCAGGTTGCTGAAGCAGAGGACGCCGTTGGCGTGCGCAAGGCCTGGGTCCAGGAAGAGGTCGACCGACGCGTGGATGAGGCTCGCGTGGATCTTGCGAGCAGGTATGACCTGAAGCTGAAGCTGGTTGAAGCTGAGGTTGCGGGCAGGACTGCCGCCCTCAGGTCCAGACTAACTGAAGCGGAACGGCGCGCGGAGGCCGCGACAGCCGCCCTGGTCTCGGTGCAGGCTGAGCTGGCCTCTGCCCGCGCCGAGCAGCCTCCTCTTCAGGAGCGGGTTGTCGATGCGGAGTCCATCGTGCAGCAGAATAGGGAGGAAATGCTTCAACAGCGGACGTTGGAGCACGTGCACGGCCCCATGCTCCAGGACCTCAGGAACAGGGCCAACGCGGCCCTAGGCAACATCTGTAACGAGAACGCCCCACATCCCCACGCGACTGACTATGTCGGTCATCTCCATGTCTTTACTGATGTGGTGAAGCGCTTGGAGAACCGCTCCGGGAGAGCTCACCAGCTTGTTGAGGAGAGGAGCCGTAGCCTGCTCGGGTGCGCATTTTCCCATTTCTTCAGCCATCTTCAGAACACCCACCCTGACTTTGACTTCGACGCCGCCATTGCCCCGGTGCCCGAGGCCATCCGGGGCGACCTGGCGCGGTGGGTGGAGGATAACGTGGATGCGCTGGTCAGGGCCTTTGCTTCCGACGACGACGGGGTGGTAGTCGCGACGGATGAAGGCGTCCTAGTCGATGATGGTGACGGTGGCACCGGTAATGGTGACGGCAATGCCAGTGACAGCGACAGCGGCGCCAGCGATGCATCTGGAGGCGACCCGGGGGACGCGGTGAGCGGTATGTCTGATTGATCCTGTGTTCCTCCGCCCTTTATCCTGCATACAAAAGCTCGGGCACGGCCCCAAAAGTTGTAAGATAATTTTGGGAGGGGATGCCCCTCATCTAAAAAGATTGTTGTCTCTATGCTTTGAGGACTGATGCTGAATATGCGCCTCCATGAGCCTATGGGCCCTGCAGTGAGTTTGTTGTTGTGGTTTACCTTTAGCCAGGACAAGTCTTGAATCGGCTCACAAGGTTGTGAGCTCCCGAGGATCCCCTGAGGGACCTGTCGACCCGGTCGGGAGGGCCTTGTGAGAGCAAGTGTCGGCCGTAGTATGGCATGCATGCAGCGTGCACGCGCTTCGCCTGGCCCCGCCCGCGAGGGGCTCGCGAGAGGGAGGTAGCTGATGCAAACTCCAAATCATGGCAGGAACTAGAATGCAAGAAATCACGCTGTCACGAGAAAAGTCACCCTCCCCGCACACGCAAATGAAAATTCAACTCCAACTTAAATTTGAAGCATGGAAGCACGACTACAGAAAGGGAGCCACAAGCAAATGGCCGCGTCCAGCGCCTAGTCTAGTCTTCAACGTCTTCTCACCAGCACGTAGCTAAGTGCTGCCACTGGGCATGGGAGGGAGCCCCCGAGGCCCAAGGGCGGCACTCCTGAGATTCTGGGGCATGTACAGCCCCACACATTATTACGTGAGAGTGTCATGGGCGGCGAGCTTCACAGGCACCGGGCCTTGCTTCATATCGCCAGACGAGGACCCCGCCTTGCGCCACCCTCGACCACCATTGGCAGCGATCGAAACCGGGACGCCACCAAAGGGGGCAAAGGGGACGCCAGCAGCACCCCCAGCGACCACGGGTCCTCTGCCGGGGGTAGGCTTTGCAGCACCTCCCCGGCAGAGGACCTACCTCCAGGGGATGCCTTGCTCCGTGCGCCGTGGGTAGGGGCCCTGCTCCTGGCCCCGCTCCTGCAGCCCCCAGTGCGCTCCTCCTGGTGGAAGGGAGGCTGTCGAGCTGGGGCAGCCATCCACTGTTGTAACCTGACCCTCCTGCGACCCATGGTTAGCATAAGCTTTCTCCTGAGGAATTAGTGATACGCGGTAGCTGCTGCTGCCAGCGCGGTTGGTGAGGCTCCCTTGAGGCTCCTGGAAATGCTCGGCTTCTGGCGTCTCTTCCTCCCAGCCTGGCCCGAGGAATGAGCCAAGGTCGTCTTCCAGCTCGTACTCCCGATCCACCATGCGGGGCACGTAAGCCTCCAAAGCCGCCGTCTCGAAGACTTCGCGGTAGTGCCCCATGCTCCATGTTGCCTGGCCTAGTGTGCCGTCTTGCGGATGGTAGGGCATCGGCCTGACCGGGCCGTAGGCGGTGATGCGCATGCCCTCGTTCATCGGAGGTGGTGCGGGTGCGGCCTAGCGTCCGGCGCCGATGGTTGAGCTGGTGTCGACGAAGCCTTGGGGAGTGCCTGGGGGCACGCGGGCACGGAGAGGCCCGTCGCGTGGTCCGACCGGGGCCCAGTGTGGAAGCTGGAAGCAGAAGGGCGGTGCCCCCGAGGCCGCGGCATCCAGGAGCTCGACAACGCGCTCCAGCAAGGCATCCCGGCCGCTCTCCATCAACCTGCATCGTAGCAGCTCCCGAGCCACAGTGAGCGCGGCTCTCATGTTTGCTTGTTCCCATTGGGTGTGCAGCGTCGTGGCCGCGGCGTGGCTTGAGGCCCTTGCTGCTGCCCGCACCTGCCACGGAGTAAGGGCGGGCAGTGCGTGACTGCGCCGCCCGCGCCCCACGGTGCTTTGTGATGCACGGGCTGCCTGGGGCGTGGGGTTGAGATATTCTTGGGCAGGCAGCATGGCCCGAGCTGGCCAAGCTGCCCAACGGTCGGCGCCGGTCATCGGGTCGCCGGACATGGATGCGACGAAGCAGTGGGACGCGGACCAGCAGAAGGAAGACTTCGGTGCACCCCTACCTGGTGCGCCAAATGTCAGATATCGGGTTCCGGCGAAACCTTTGAGGTTCAAACACTAGGGTGCGCACGAAGATTTCCCCCTACCGAATCTCGCTCTCAGCCTCGCCGCAATCTCTAAGCTAGCTCGATCAACTCATAGCACAAAAGACACAAGATTTATACAGGTTCGGGCCACCGTTTTGGTGTAATACCCTACTCCTGTGTGTGGTGGTGGGTTGCCTGTTGGGATGATGATGAATAGTACAAGGGAAGAACAGCCTCCTGAGGAGAGGTGTTCTTGTGGTTGGCGAGCATGTGTGGGTGAGGATGATCTGAATCAGTTGCCCCTTCTACTATGGTGGCTAGTCCTATTTATAGAGGCCCTGATCCTCTCCCCAAATATTGAGCGGGAAGGGATCCAACAACGGCCAATTTGAAAGGGGATAGCTAGTACAAGATATCCTGACTAAAGGTGGTCTTCTCCTGTCAAAGGCGCTGGTGGTGACGCCGTCTTGGGCTCCACAATGACCTTCGTCCTGCCGTCCTGCTGGTCTTGGTATTGTTGCACCGATATGGAAACCATTGCTTGATGCCTCGGTACTCTGCGCCTGCGCTTGCCCCCTTAGCACCAAATGGGAAGCGAGGACACTACGCGGGCTGGCGCCCGCCTGGCCTTGGTCATCATGGCTTGCGTCATGGGAACCTTGTGAGGTACCCCTTGCCTTGATCTCTCCGCCCCCTCGCGAGCCTTCCTGGTGAGGCTACTCCTGAGGAGGCCTCGTGTCGTCCGCCCCGGGAGGCTTGGCCCCTCGCGAGGGTCTTGAGTGTTGGTTGATGAAGATGGGTCGTACTGGGCCACTGGTGGAGCCATGCCGCGGGCCGCAGGCAGGCAATTCTGGGGACCCCCATTCCCAGGATGCCGACAGACTTTATCAAGTCCAAGGCGACCACCTACAAGTGAGGGCGACACTTCCATCTTTGGTGCTAGGTATCCTACATGACGACATGCCTATCCTCGACGACTCCATACCTCCAAAGGAGACGATGATGGCCATGGTGGACGATGATGCACCCCCCACATGGTTCCATCAAGATGAAGATGACAACGAGTGGATCTTCGACACCTCACCTACAACACATGAGCGATGCTCCAAAGGTAACATAGGTGACAGTGCTTCTCTTGTCCCACTCTATCTTACCAATGATTGCTTGCATGATTTTGACCCACCTATCCCCATGCTTCATGCTAGTGCGACTTTCTGATGTCATGACTTACCTATTTATGATAAATATGATGATGAGCATGTTGAGTTCCCTAGTTGTGATGCTATGCTCCATAGGATATCATGTGAAAATTCTTTTGGTCACATCATGTTTGACAATCCTTTAAACTTGTCATATGCTATGAGTGAGAGTTCTCATATTGCATCATTTCAACTCAACATAGTAACTATGCATGCCCCATTAAAATAAATCCCATTTGCACTTATGGCATAGATGACGAAATGATGGTCATTGGCTTTTGTTTTTCATGTGATGACATTGCCATGCTTCCTTTACATGATTTGCGCAATTCATCTACAATGTCATGCCATGATAACATAGAACCAAATATGCATTGTTTTGGATGTTGTCAATATTCTCCATGTGATATTCCCACTAATTCTCATGAGGAGACCCCCATAGTTTCCTCATACATAATAGGAGATTTTGATGCATTCCATACTTTGCATAATTTCCATGATTGCGTGCACCATATGCATTCCATGAATAACAATGCTCTACATATTTCTCGTGATGCATTACACAATTTGAGTCTCCATTATGCTATAATAACAAACCACTCATGATGGATGACATGTTTCTATATCACGCATCTCATTTATTTGAGCATTGGATATTTTGTGCTAACCAACACATGCACGTGCGCATCATGATGGATGATGTGTACATATACCAAACACACACAATTTTCCCTTTTTCTTTGTTTTGTTTAGGTACTCACGTATACTCGTCAACCTCTCAATCCCAAGAGTTGACGAAACGAGCTCTTGAGAGCAATGATGATTTGGGATCCCGTGGACTATCCTTACCACCGTTCCCTTTGCGCAAGGACTACGCGCATTTCTTTTACTTGGCTCTCACATGGATATGGGCTATATATCACTTGTCACCTTATGCTGATTTTACCGTGTTCACTTTGCATGTTATGCTTTCTCCTATGCCTTTGCCATGCAATTGTGACGCTTTCTTGCATCTACCCATGATTCACCATTATGCTACTCCTATGTGTATTTGCATGCTTGGTGGAGATCCTTGTTGCTATTGCCATGTTTACCATGTGCCACATGCTATTGTTGATTCTTGTGTTGGGAGAGTCATGATGTTCCATTGCTATTTACCTAGGACTTCTTGCCAATACAATGATGATACTTTCCTCATATCTTGCTTCCATGCTTGTGCTATGACATGTGAATTATTCATGTCCACTATTTGCACACATGACATGCTTGCCATGATTCCTTCTAGTACGTTGCATCTTCGCACTACTACCTTGCTTGACTTGATCACTATGATTGTTTGCTTTGTCGCATCACCAATGTTCCATTCTTACTCGCTTTCTTGGGCTGATGACATATATGTTCATGCCTCTCACTTGATTTGCCATGATCATTTTCTCTTGTCTCTATTAGTTGCATCTCTCATATCACCTTGTATTGAGTTCCAACTTGCTATGCTTATTGATCATGGAGACTTGGGCATATTACTTGTGGTGCATGCTTGTTTACTTGAGCCTATCGTATTTGGTTGTTCACACATCATATGCCTCCATACTATGAAATGCTCCCTTGTCCTTTCTTATGATGAACATGATGCACACACTTGTTGGGTATCTTACCACATGAATGATAGGTTTTGCACTTCCGCTAACCTCATTTGTTTTTCCGAGTGTTTTCCATATTCTTTCGTTTTGAAGGATTCACAAGGCGGTACCATGACGAGACAACTTGGTCATGTGAAGGCGTACACGATGCGCGACACCAACATTTTCGACATTCTCATAAAGGTGAACTCCTTACCTTTGAGCCATCCTAAAATATGCATATTGGATGGGTCATTCTTTCATTGTTGTTTCCTTCTTGTTGTCTACATGCTACATCTCGTGAACGGAGGAGCAACATCGGAGATTGGATCTATGGACCTTTACATTGAGGAGCGCCCGGACTTATTGGATGCACCTTTGAACCTCTACCCATGCCACGACATCAAGCATTGGTAACACTCCATATTTGTTGATTGTGCTCACACATGTCGTGCTCGATGGACATATCATACTCACCACAAGTTTGCATCTTATGCATGGATTGACTCACATTATGATTGCCTTGTTGCATCTTGTATTTCTATGTCATCCATGATATGTGATCTTGTGCATTTCCTTAGCAAATTTGTTGTGATCTACCTTGATGGCATATTCATACATCATGATCATATTGGCCACCATCAATTGCATGATAACATAAACATATTGATCATCCATTGCCATGTTCATGCTCTTGATAAACCTTCACACTATGACATCATTTTGAATAGTGGTAGCATTTGTAGCTTTGTGCACCATGACAACTACCACAACTTTGTGTGCACGACAAATGAATTTGATCCCTTGAATACTTTGCATATCATTCTAGATCATCTTAATAAGCTTCATGCGCTTTGTCACGAACAATCTCGCCACACATACTCATACTTACTTGATGAACACTTTGTGTGGGTAAATCATTGTGTTTCCAAGTGTCATTTGTGTTAGCTCTTTTTGCATGTATACCACTCCAGCGACACCTTGGAGTACTTGGATTGTGCAATGTATTCAACTCTGTCCAACTACAAGTCCGTCCACGACTACCGTTTCCATGGTGATGAGGATCACGATCCGAGGTCGGATCTTTCCCAAGGGGGGGAGATGATGCGGAGCATCCCATGTTCATCCCCATGTACACTCCGACTACTGTCCAAACCCCAAGAGGACATATGACTACTCTCCAAACCCCAAGAGGACATATGATGAGACCTCGAACATACGCCATTGGACACAAGGTGAACCCGCTCCTCTCCGAATCGTCACTTTCCACATGTGAGACATGGCTACAACCTCAAACATATGTGCCATGCATGACCAAGAACCAAGAGGAAGGCCATCGAACAACTAGGAGCATTGGACAAGACGGCGAGGACACCAAGCGTCAGGAACAAGATGAAGAGCTGCCAGGAAGCTATAGCTCTCCGACGTCCGACGACCTCCAGACGGTCGACAATCTCTGGACGTCCGACGCATGGAGACTCCACTAGGCAGGTCGACTCCAGCCGAGGCAACCTACAGCGCTCGGACGACCGCCCGACACCGGACGTCCGACACTCATCTGCGCCCGGACGACCGACGCGGACCGGACCTCCGACACTACCGGACCAGAGCCAAAACATCGAAAGTCCGAAGACTTCCGGACGACTGGCCACATGCGAGCGACCAGACGACCGACAGCCGTCGGACGTCCGACGCCTGTCTACGCAGAGAGATCGGGCTCAAGGCCCATGTATCCCTCTCCCACTTACCCCTTCATGGACCTATACTATATATACTGCTCCACCTCCTCCTAGTTAGGGTTAGCATTGTGATGGCTCATATTTGAGATAGAGCTTTGCTCATCCACTTGGTTACTTCTCCTTGGAGCTCATGACCTCTTCGGAGAAGATCCCCCTATCGGATTCAAGACCCCATGACGGGAAGACCCTTCAAGACCTCCTCTTGGAGAAGACCTTTTGTATCGTTCCTTGTTGACTTTGAATCGTGTATCATCTTTGTGTTTCGAGGATCTAGCATATGTGTGACCATATCTTTGATGCAGAGCATCCCACGGTCATCCCCATGGACACTACTTCGACTACTCAAGCTCCAAGTGGACCCATGACAAGAGCTCGAGCACATGCTTTTCAATCCGAGGTTAACTCTCTCCTTGTTGAACTTCCCTTTGACCCACTTGAGACATGGCTACTACCTCAAACGGAGATGCTTTGTGTGCTTAGGTACCAAGAAATCAACCAAGGAGAAGCTATGGTGCAAGATGAACATCAAGAGCATGTAGACGATCTGCCCAGCCCAGAAGGACCAGAACAACCGCCCAACTACCGCCCGGGCGGAACAACCAGCCTACTACCGCCCAACAACCGGCCCACCTTTTGTGATCGAGCGGAGCAAGGCCGGTGCTGCATCGGTTGTACTAGTTTCTACCAAAAGACCGAAACAACTGCCCCGATGACCGTAACAACCACAGCCCCTTCGGGCACACCTCCAGAACTAGCTCCTGGGCTTCCAGCGGAACTACCGCCCCCACTTGACCGATACTACCGACCCGCATGAGCTCCCAACGGAACTACCGGCCACATGACCGGTACTACCGGCCTGCCTGCGTGAAGTGAAAGGGGTTTTCACCCCATGTATCCTCTGCCACTTACCCTTTCGTGGCTTAGCACTATATATACTTGTCTGCTAGCTTCATATTAGGGTTAGCATTGGTTTATCTCATTGAGATAGAGCTTTGCTCATCCATCCGGATCTACTCCACTGCGAGGGACCAACACCTCTTCAGAGAAGATCCACTTGGATTCAAGACCTCCTCTTGGGGAAGACCACCCTCAAGACCTCCTCTCGGAGAAGAACCGGTTACCCTATGTATCGTCCCTTGTTGGATTTGGATCTTGTATCGCCTTGTGTCTCGATGATCTAGCACATGTGTGACTTTATTCTTGTTGGTTGAGTGTTCTCTCATGTTTTTCCCTCATTCCCCTCCTAGTTTTCTTCATGTTCTTGGTAGGATTTACCTCCAAACGTGAAAGATTGGCCTCTAGGGTTCGGCCCTACATCATCTTGGTATCATGAGCCATGTTGATCACATTTTTGGAGCCCCCTACCCCGTGTATTCTAGCTTAATTTTGTTGAGTTCGTCCTAAATCCAAAATCCCCACCAAAATAGCCCCCAATTTTTTTGTGATTTGTTGGTTTTGATGATGTTTTGTTGATTCTGATCCGTAGATTTGCTTGGTTTCAAGTGGATCTAGCCACTACATCCATCCAATTTTGGCCCCGAAACATCCATTTCCGCCCCAAAAATCGCCCCGATCCAGATCTGCGGATTTTCCCGACCCCAGTGGTACTTCCTTCCATCAAACCGGTACTACCATTGAGCTCCAGGACCGGTACTACCCCCCCCCAAGCGGTACTACTGCCCTTCCCAGTTTCAGCTACGGTTGCTTGACAGTTTTCCCCATAACTTCCACATCCGGAATCCGATTTTCATGTTCTTTAGCTCATTGAGAAGCTATTGAAATCCCCCATTCACCTAGATAGGTTCCAGCATCAATATACACCATCAAATTATCCAACCTTTGGCATCTTTTCCTAGGGCTTTCACCACATCATCCGCTACACCACCACCGCTTTCTGCTACCACCATTCAACTTTGGGTTCAAGAATTTGAGTTGTGGTTTCCTGTGTCCTATTGTGTTTCGGCTATATAGGTACGACACGACATCAACATCACCACCGCTCATCTTCATTGACTACTCATCATTGCTACGAACGGTAACCTCGACGACATCTTTGGCTATGCCTTGCCATTGCATTGATAACCACCGTAGCCTTACTTTTGTGTTGCTTACCCATCGAGACTAGCCTTTGAGTATTGTCGGCAACATGACTTTTGCAAATTAGTGATCATTCTCTCCATAAGAATACATACCATATCATCGTGGTGCATATCTTCATATCATCTCTTGTGTCACAAACTTGTCATCGCATACACAATCGCTATCTTGGTTCGTGAAGTGTTGCATGAGAAAAGAGCTCAAAAGTGAAAGAGCCAAACAAGCTATTAAGCAAAAAGTGAAATATAAGCAAAGAGATTATAAGCAAGAACCATAGCATCATACAACATTAAGAGTGTCATACCCGATCAACTTGGATCATATCTCTGAAATACCATACATATAGCATACCTGGGATAGAGGTCATTGCATTTTTGCTTTGTAGGTTGTGGACAAGCTCCGTGTCCACCTATTGTGCAATCGTTCTAGCTTCTCTCTAGTATTGTGCAACAAGAGCATTTTTGTGGACTCCACATTTTGGCTCATTTTTTGTTTGCACAATCCCACTTATCTATTTGCGTCTGTGTTTCCGTGTACCTCTACTTGCTTGCTCTACTTGTTGCATTTGCGAATTTGCAAATCTGTTTCAACATCTTTGAGTCTAACTAACAATTGCATCAAATTTTGTGCCGCCATCCTAACCGAGCTCCACCATAAGCTTTTACTTGTGTAGGAGTGAGAACCGACAAGAATTGGTACCAATTGTGCTATTTCATTGACTACATTTGAGTGATCCTTGATCCATCTTCAACATCGGTCAAGGTACATTTGGTATAAGTTCTTCTCTTTCTCCCACTCACATTTTTGCTTGGGATGATGGATAGGCCAAGTTCTTCTACCAACCAACTCTTCAACGAGCAAGACGACGACATGTCTTCATACGTCACCAAGAGCCACCTCTTTGGTGCACAACGAGTGTTGCATCAAGAGCAGCAAGCAATGAGCGACCACATCGACAATCTTGCCACCGACTTGCAACTCTCCGAGCAATGAACAAGAGACTACTTCGACAACAAGCTCGACGCTCACAAACAAGAGAACAATGCAAGAATGGATGAGATCCGTGCCTTGTTGGTGGACCAACATTCTTCCACTTCTTCCTACTCAAGACGGAGCCGTTCGAGTCAACACACTGACGACACCTTCTCCGGCTCAAGTACACCGACATCAAACACTCTACATCGAGCCGGGCATCACGACCGTGAAGCATCTCGTAATCCTCTACACGGCAATCATCCACAAGAGCAAGTCGACGAGCAAACACATCGTCATCGTCAACACCAAGTTCCTCTTGACACAAGCTCACAAAAGACAATGTCAACGTCACCAAGAGGAAGAGCAAGCGAGACAACAACAAGATGAACAAGACGCCGAGGATCGACGTCTTCAACAACAACAACGTGAAGCACAAGGTCTTGAGGTGTCGGTGGGAAACGACACCTATGGGATCACTGGAATCCCTTCTACGGTTGCGGGGCATGGGGATCGTGAGAAGAGCGGGACTAGTAGACAACACAAAGGGGATTTACCCAGGTTTGGGCCGCAAAGATGTGTAAAACCCTACGATCCTACTTTGGTGGATGTATTTAGTGTCCTTGAGCTCTTGAACTAGCTTTGGGTGCTGTGAGGTTCGAAAGAGCCGAATCCTTCTCCCGTGCACTATGGGCCTCCTTTTATAGGCGAAAGGGGCTACCACAGTGGCACACAGGAGGTGGAAAGTGCTACAGTGTTGCAAGCTTACCGCTGGTATTACAGGACAAAGCGCATTTAATGCGAGGCTAGGTGTCCCCTCGCTTTATAGGGGGCGGGGGAGAGGCCCGTCCCGTCCGTCGCCGCTCCTCCTTGCTCCAACACGTGCCCTGGCCAGCGATGCATACGGTGCCATGTAGGCAGGCAGGCAGCTGAGGTGGCGCGGTGGTGGAGCCTCCATGAAGGGCTGCATGTTGCCACGCAGGTGCCTGCCCAGTTGGTTCGGTCGGCAGCTGCATGCGAACGACATCGTAGACTTGGCTGGCGCTGCCCTGGTAGTGGCCCTGCTGGCGCGCTTGGCGAGGGCCTTGCCGGGTGGCCCGGCAAGGGTTTTGCCGGGTGGCCCGGCAAGGGTCTTGCCGTGGCGTGTAGGCGTCCCCGGCAAGGATCTTGCCGGGGGTCTTGTGGGTTTCTTCGGTGAGGATGGTTCCCTTCCTATCCTCATTTGATCTTGACTATACTTTGTCTATACAAAGATCTGCATGCCACCATGGAGGTGCCTCCCGAGCCCTGTCCCCAATGCGTTTGTTTAGCGTTGGTGGGCTCAAAGGTTGCTCGCTCGGCTGGCGGGGGCGAGCTGCCCCGGCAAGGGTCCTGCCGGGGTCGCTGAGGCTACCCCGGCAAGGGTCCTTGCCGGGGAAACCTGCTTCGTCCATCTGATCTTTGTGGCCTTGGTCCTTGTCGTTGCTTTGTTTGTCTTGTGCCTTCGGCTTCTCTCCGGCTCCCCTTTCCTGCCCTGTTATGCGTGGCCGTGGCGGGAGGCTCTGACTGCCCGTGCACAAGTAAAGGGGTCAAAAGGAGAGCCCCAACTTTTGTACACCGACATGAGCCCCCGGGCATGGGCCACACATAAGCGCAACACATTGTTGGGCCAGGCCCAGAACGGTGCGCGGGCAGTTGAAGCGGATTTTACTGCGGCCACTGTTCCGTCCGCTGTGCTTCCCCATGACCCGCGTTGAACGCGCGGCATGGGGGTCGTGCGCGCGCGCATGATGGAAGCATGCTGGCGTCACCTTGTGGTGGACAGTAAAGAGGTGGCTTGCGTGTCTCTTTGAGACCGCAGGGCCGCCTCCCATTTCCTGCCCTCGCTTGGTAGCCGTCGCTCCACGCGTCCCACTACGCCCGCCTCTTGCACCACGTTCGCTGCATGCATAATGCAGAGCGAATGACAGGCGCGTGGGATGTGGGAAGTTGTGCGCGTGCGTGGGTCGATTCCCATGCGCCTTCAATGGAGTGGGGAGGGAGGTCGACGGCACCGCTTGTTGGCACTTCAAGAAGCCGGATTGTCCGAGAGGGGGCGGCCGAGCCTCGCCCCCGTCCCTTTATAAAGGGGGAGTGGGAGGAACGGTGCCTCTCAACCCTTCGCCATCTGCCTCTCCCCATTCCTGCTTCCTTTCTTCTTTTGCCATGGCGAGGGGGCGTGGCGACGCTTCATCGGTGGCGGCGAGGGTTTCGGCTAGATAGCGCATCGCTCCTCCCCAAGAGCTCATAGTGGCGGAGCCGGCCGCTAGAGGAAGGGGGAGGGGCGAGGTCGAGGCCGTCGTGGTGCTTGAGGGAGAGGAGGACGGGGCGGCAGATCAGCCTCGCCTCCGCCAGCAGCTCCTCCTCTGATGGAGGGCCACACCGGGGACAACCCTGCGAATTCTTCGTCAGGCTGCGCCAACCACTGCGCCGTCGCCTTCGCCTCCCGACTCCATTCCTGCGGGAGATGGAGCTAGATCAGCCGCAGGCGTTGCGGCTGCATATGAGGGGTTGCGGGAACAGCGACACATGGGCCGACGTCGAGTTCCCCACCCCTCATGTCATGTATCTTCACCGAGGGTGGAAGACCTTCGCTCGCCTCCACATCTTGACGGATGGGCTCACTCGCCATTTCAAACTAATGGAGGGTGGCCTCCTCTCCGTCAAGATCTTCAGGCACTTCGGGACTCGCGTAAGGTGCTGCGTGGAGAGCTCTTCTGACGATGAAGATTCCTCCTCAAGCAAGAGTGGAGAGAAAGACAACGGCAGTTACGACGAGGTCAGCGGGCGGCAGGATGACGGGTCTGACTAGACATCAGGCGCCGCTCCGAGCGACACCGGCCACCCCATCGTCCGTGTCGCCGGCTCCTTGAACTTCTCGGGGTCATCTCCTTGGGCGGCTAGCATTGGGAGGCTGCGGAAGAGGATGAGGGCGGGCGGCAAGGCCGTCAAGTCAGAGTATGCGAGCACCGACGCCTTCGTCGCGTATTGACGTCTTGCCGCCTCGTCTTCGAGCTCTGCCTCCGGCACCGCCATCACCATCCAGCCCTTGGACAGCCACCGAGATGTTCCCTTGGTGTCTTTTGTCACTCGTAGCTTGCCTAGGCGCCCCTTTTGCCCTTCTGCTTTCTTGTTCCATTTCCTGGGGAGAGGGACAAGAAAGGAATTACAGGCATCTTATCTTTTTAGTCTTGTAAGCCTTCGAGCCTTTGTTACCTTTAGAACTTGTAATCCCCATGTTCATGTTTTTCATTTCGTATGAATTGTACCTGTATGGATGTTTTTTAATGAAAAAGGGATGTTTGCCAGGTTTTTCGTTCGTAGGTGGAACCCATGAAAAGGAGTGAATCCTTGTTACATTTAAGATAAACGTTTTTCCGCCCGGCAACAGGCCTTGCCGTCCCCCCACTTCGCTCGACCTTTCTCACGCCCTTGGCAGAGGCAGGGATGAGGTGGGCTTAGGCTCCTCGTTTCATTTCCTTGCTGCCGCGACCACGACCAAACTCGGTCCCAAGAGACGAGTCCTAGGTTCCGGAATAAGGGGAGCACGGTAGCCTAAGGATAAAATGAGGTTTCACATACCTCAGTCCATAATGAAACGCATGATAGGGGATAGAGAATTTATCTGGATCTGCAGCCCCCGGCAACCTTGGCTTGCCGCGGATGGATCTTTGCTCTTATAGCCCCCGCCAACTTTGGCTTGCCGGGGCTTGGATGCTGGTCCATCCCCTTTTCTCCAAAATAGCTCGGCAAGGACATTTATGTGTCTTGCGAACCAAAAAAAGACAGAGAAGAACAGAGAGACGCGCACTCAACCTCTAAGGAAGAGACTCAACCTAGCATGCATGCTATAACTTAGGGCGACAGCGCTTCGTTTATTTATGCTCAGGGTCTGCGCCTGGCTTTGTACAAAGGGTTACATGCCTTGCCGACAAGGCTTGTACAAAAGGGTGGCTTGCTGGGATGCCCGGCAGCCGCGCCTTATGGGTAAAACTTGCGGAGATGCTCGATGTCCCAGGAGTTGCTCACTAGAACGACATCTTCGGTCTCCAGCCGGACTGCGCCCGGCCTGGTGACTCGTGTTACACGATAAGGGCCTTCCCACTTTGGTGTCAACTTGTTGGAATTCTTGGCCGACTGAACGTGCCGAAGAACAAGGTTGCCTTCCTCAAAGCTCCGGTCATGATCCTTGCGGCTATGGTAGAGGCGCAAGGCTTCTTGGTAGCGTGCTGCTCTCATAGCTGCCCGGAGACGATCTTCCTCAAGGAGCGTTGCGTCATCTTGCCGCAATCGCTCTTGCTCAGGCTCATCATAAGCGAGCACTCGAGGTGACCCGTATATGATTTCTATGGGGAGAACTTCTTCTGCCCCGTAGACCAGGGCAAAGGGTGTCTGGCCGGTGGATCGGTTTGGCGTCATTCTGATCGACCAAAGAACCGCCGGCAACTCATCAATCTAGCGTCTACCGCTTTTGCGCAGCCTGTCAAAAGTCTTCGTTCTTAAGCCTCGCAGGACTTCAGCATTTGCTCTCTCCGCTTGGCCGTTGCTCCGAGGATGTGCCACGGAAGCAAAACAGACCCTGCTGTCGATATCCTCAATGTATTGCATGAAGGCATGGCTTGTGAAATGTGTGCCATTGTCGGTGATGATCCTGTTGGGCACCCCAAAACGGCACACCAGCCCCTTGAAGAACTTGATGGGTGACTGCGTTGTCACCTTCCTCACTGCTTCCACCTCTGGCCACTTTGTGAACTTGTCGATTGCGACATACAAGTACTCAAAGCCCCCAATAGCACAGGGGAAAGGGCCCAATATGTCGAGCCCCCAGACCGAGAAGGGCCAGGAGAGAGGGACAGTTTGAAGGGCTTCAGCTGGTTGATGGAGCTTCTTCGAATGGAACTGGCACGCTTCACACTTGGTTACTAGTGTCGTCGCATCTGGAGGGCGGTGGGCCAGAAGAAACCTTGCCGTAAAGCTTTGCCTGCAAGAGCCCTCGACCCTATGTGGGAGCCACATATGCCTCCATGTATCTCTGCCAACAGCTTTAGTCCTTCCTCCCGGGAGATGCACTTCAATTTCACCCCATTCGGTCTTTTTCTGTACAGTTTGTTATCAACGAATTGGTACAGATCAGACCGATGGGCTACTCTTTCTGCCTCTTCCTGCTCCTCGGGAAGCTCTCCTTTCTGAAGGAATTGGACAGTGTGCTACGCCCATGCCTAAGCCTGTGGATCGACGACAAGGACCAAAGGCATTTCTTCTGCCACGGGAGTGGCCGCCACCATGGCTATGACCTGAGATCCTGCTGGAGTCGGTTGCCCCGTGGCAGGATCAGCATCCACGGCAACATCTTTGCCGGCGGCTTTGGGGAGCTCGGTGGGGAAGTACTTGCCGGGGCCTAGCTTCCTCCGCTTGTTCTGCCCGGTCGACGGCTCAACGGATGGTTGAGTTAACTGAAGCACAAAAGTACCTGGTTCCATAGGTAGCTTGAGGGCAGCGCGCTTTGACAGGTAGTCGGCGATGTCGTTCTCCGCTCGAGGGACATGCTCTGCTTGTATACCGTCAAAGCGCTCCTCCAGTTTCCTCACCTCATCTACGTAAGCTTCCATCAATGGGCTTTGATAATCTTTGTTGATCTGCCTGACGACGAGCTGTGAGTCGCCCCTGACGATGAGCTTTTTAACTCCGAGGTCTGCCGCAATCCTGAGACCAGCAAGCAAACCCTCGTACTCGGCGGTGTTGTTGGTTGACATCTCCCGGGGGAAGTGCATCTGGATGACATACTTGAGGTGCTCTCTGGTGGGTGCGACAAGAAGCACACCAGCGCCGGCGCCTTCCAGCGAGAAGGCACCATCAAAGTACATGATCCAGTTGTGGCTCGTTTCCTTGCCTGGGAGAGTGGTCTCCTGTACCTCTTCGTCGGGCGTCGAGGTCCATTCTGCAACAAACTCCGCCAAGACTCTGCTCTGAATCGTCGAGGTACTTTCGAACTTCAAACCGAAACTTGACAGCTCCAGGGCCCACTCCACGATCCTCCCCGTTGCATCTGGGTTATGCAGTATCTGTTGCAATGGGAGGCGGGTGACCATCATGATCTCGTGTGCTTGGAAGTAATGGCGCAGTTTCCTCGAAGCCATAAGGAGGTCGAAGAGCAGCTTTTGCACACCCGAGTACCTCGACCTAGCCCCCTGCAAGAGGGAGGTGACAAAGTAAACTGGGTCCTGTACCATTTTCTTCTTCTGCGTCTCTTCACGCGGTCGTGTGGGTCCTATCATGCTCGCGCCAGTCTTGCCGGGACTGAGCCTTGCCGAGGACTCACTCTTGTCGGGACTGAGCCCTGCCGGGGAGGGTTTCGGCCCACCAACCATTGACTCTGCCACTGCTGCTGTCTCCTCATCGACCTCTCTCCGTGCCACTAGTGCGGTGCTAACCACCTGGTTTGTTGCCGCTAGATAAAGCAGCAATAGTTCTTGTGGTTTGGGCGCAACCAGCACTGGGGTAGAGCAGAGGTATTTCTTCAAATCTTGTAGCGCTGCCTCGGCCTCCGGGGTGCACTCCACTGGCCCTGCCTTCTTTGAGATCTTGAAGAAAGGAAGGGCACGCTCCGCGGACTTGGAGATGAACCGACTCATGGCGGCAATGCAACCAGTGAGCCGACGCACGTCCTTGATCCGTTTGGGTGCCTCAATCTGCTCGATGGCCTTGATCTTATCTGGGTTTGCTTCAATCCCGCGCTAGGACACAAAGAACCCGAGAAGCTTGCCGGACGGGAAACTAAAGACACACTTCTCAGGGTTCAACTTGAGGTTGATCTTGCGCAGGTTCCCAAATGTTTCCTCCAGATCTTGCACAAGTGTTGCTTTGTCCTTGGTTGTGACCACTATGTCATCCATATAAGCTTCCATATTTCTATGTAGCTAGGGCTCAAAACCAATTTGGACTGCTCTTGCAAAGGTTGAGCCAACACTCTTCAACCCGAAAGGCATCCGTAAAAAGCAATACGTACCACATGGGGTGATGAATGTTGTCTTTTACCTCGTCTTCTTTTGTCATGAAGATCTGGTGGTATCCCGAGTAGGCATCATGGAGTGATAACAGGTCACACCCAGTCGTGAGTCAACAATCTGGTCCATGCACGGTAACGGGAAGGGATCCTTTGGACAGGCCTTATTGATGTCTGTGTAGTCAATACACAGCCTCCACTTCCCATTTGCCTTGTGCACCACTACCGGATTGGCCAACCACGTTAGATGGAGTACTCCTCTCACCAAGCCTGCCACCTCTAGCTTTCTAATTTCCTCTGTGATGAACTCCTGCCTCTCCAGAGCTTGCTTCCTGACCTTCTGCTTAACGGGCCTCGCATGAGGACAGACAACAAGGTGGTGCTCAATCACCTCCCTGGGAACGCAGGGGATGTCGGAGGCTTGCCATGCAAACACATCGATATTCGCCCGCAGGAAGGTGACAAGCTCGCTTTCCTATTTGCCGTCGAGGGTGGAGCTTATGGTAAAAGCTCCCCCCGTGCCGTCCTCCTTGATGGGCACCTTCTTGGCCTCCGGTGGTGTAGCTCTGGACTTCTTGCTCTTTCTGGATCTCTCTGGCACATTCTCAATGGAAGCGCAACACCCCGAAGTGGTGCGCTTGTCGGAGTGGGTGCGAGGGGTCTCACCGGTCTTCTTCCCCCCGAGGGCTCTGTCGGCAGGAGCAGGTGCCTTAGCGGCAGCTGCTGCAACTGCTTCCCGGTAGAGTTGGTTGGCCTAGATCAGCGTATCTTTCTTGTCAGAGGGGACGGTGATGATGTTCATCGGACCGGGCATCTTCAGCATGTTGTAGGTGTAGTGTGAAGCAGCCATCAACTTGGCTAGTGCCGGGCGACCGAGGATCCCGTTGTAAGGCAAGGGGATCTCGGCAACATCGAAAACAATCCTCTCTGTCCTGTGGTTCAGCTCGCCTCCGAATGTCACGAGCAGCGTGATCTTTCCCTTTGGCTGGCTCCTCCCTGGGTTAACCCCTTGGAACGTGCCTGTCTCCTCGAGGTCTCCATCAGGGATCTGCAACCTTTTGACCACAACAGGTGAGATCAAGTTCAGGCCGGCCCCGCCGTCAACCAACATCTTCGTCACCTTGAGGTTGCGGATTGTTTGTGAAATCAACAAAGCACCCGACCGCAGTAGTGCGGTCAGGGTGGTCCTCGGTGTCGAAGATGATGGGTGTGCTGGAACATTTCAGCGGCTTCCGTGCGTCCAACGATGGATCCACCACTGTGATCTCACGCACCCACTACTTGAGTTGGCAGTGGGATGTATGCAGCGAGGCGCCACCATCGACACATATGGCCTCTGTGGATTTCTGAAACTCGTGGTCACCGGACTCGTCGTCCTCATCATGATCATCGTCTTCCTGCTTCTTGTCGTGGCCCCAGGCGGGCCACTCTTGCTGATTATCCTTTTTGCGGTGGCCACCTTGGCCGCCACGTTTCTTGTCGGATCCCTCGGCACCATCTGGGACTTTCTCCTTGTCCCGCCGCTCATACTCGACTTTCTGCTTCTCGACGAGCAACTCTACCTGCCGGCAGTTTTGGAGGTCACGGCCCTTGGTGTGGTGGATCTTGCAATACTGCTTGTTGGAGCCTCCTGGCTTATCGGCAGCCGCCAAGGCCCGGCAAGCGGCACACCCGGCAACCTCCTTGCCGGTGTCACTTTCCTTGGGTTTCTTGGTAGGGCTGGTATCGTCCGATCCCTCGACGGCAAGCACGGTCTTGCTTTTGCGCTTCCTATTACGGCGCCGGCACTTCTTCATAGGGGTGGCGGTGTCATCCATGGAGCCGGTTTCCACACCGGCGTCTTCATCGTGGTACTTCCTTCCCTCTTCAGCACGAGCGCACCGATCGGCCAGAACATAAAGTTCGTCCACATCTCTGACCTTGTTCATCGCCAGCTCTTCACGCATCTTACGATTGCTCACATTATGATGGAATGCACTGATCACGGCGGCAGGATGAACGTCGGGGATGTTGTACTGCACTCGGCTGAACCTTTGGATGTACTTGCGCAAGTTCTCCCCTTCCTTCTGGGGGATGATGTGTAAATCACTCGCCTGGCCATGAGCCTGGTGACCTCCGGTAAAGGCGCAAACAAACTCATGGCACAGGTCCGCCCAAGAAGAGATGGAATCCACCAGCAAGTGCATCAACCATGACATAACATTAGGCTTGAGTGCCAACGGGAAGTAGTTGGCAAGCACCTTATCGTCACGGGCCCCAGCAGCTTGCATCGTGATGGTGTAAATGCTGAGGAACTCTGACGGGTGAGTCTTGCCGTTGTACTTCTCGCCAACATCGGGCTTGTACGTACGGTGGGAGGGCCACTGGAACTGCCGCAGCTCACGGGTGAAGGCCGGACAACCCACCTCATAGGGTAGGCCACTGTAGCCTCTCGGCGCTAGGTGGTCCGTAGCGGGCCCTGCCCGCCTGTCCAACTTGTGGGGTGCGTCACATCGGTGCTCGATCGTAGTTTGAGCGTCCTCATGAGCCCGCTCCCGAAGGACTTGACGCTGGTCGCGGTTAGTGCGCGGGTCGGACGACACGATGGAGATGTCGTCTCGAGCGTTGTCACAACGAGCTGACGCCCGGGGTGGCCGGGATGGAGGAGGGGAGTGCACCGTGGCTGCATCGCCTCCAGCACGGTCTCCGCAGGCATGCGGTGGCCTGGTGGAGCGACGGCCTACGGGTCCCGCCGGCCGCAACTCATCCTTGTTGGTGATGCCGACGAGGCTCCGGACGATGGCCCTCGATTCGTGGACCTTCTCCGCGGCGGGAGGAAAATCTAGGAGCAGCTGTACGCGTGCTAGGGCCTCCGCTGGCATGGGTGGCAGCGAAAGCTGGGTGGACCGTGATGCGCCTCGAGTCCTAACCACGTTAGAAGGAGCTGCATCACGGCCCCGCAGCCGCTCGCCACCTCCATCAGCACCTCGGCGCGCATGCTGGCCTTCCTCACCATGTGATGGCCGCGCCGGACACTTCCCAGGGCGGCGCGCAGAGTCACCGGCAGGGTGAAGCTGCTCATCACGCACAACCTGGGAAGAGCGCGTCGTGGGTGCCGGTGTTGGCGTCTTGGAAGTCGCCGCGCCGCCGTCTAGCAGGATGGCGGCGCCCCTGGAGGGCTCCGCGCCACCTGCAGGGGGCCCGACTCCACCTCTGGAGCCCGCGACTGGTGGCTCGTCGCCTGGTGCGCGAACAACGCCACTCGCCAGGCCTGAACCACTAGGGTGATGTGGGTGTTCGCGGGCCGCGCCATGGGTTCTCTCCGCGACTGGCCCGCTACCGGTCCACATCGGTACCAGCCCGGTCCCGGACGAACCGGTCACCGTGGTCTTCTTCTTCTTAGGAGCCATGGCAATGAAGAACAGCTAGGTCAGCTGCTAGACCAGATTCTCACAATTGAGCTCCCTACCTGGTGCGCCAAAGATGTCGGTGGGAAATGAAACCTATGGGATCACTGGAATCCCTTCTACGGTTGCGGGGCGCGGGGATCATGAGAAGAGCGGGACTAGTAGACAACACAAAGGGGATTTACCAAGGTTCGGGCTGCAAAGATGCGTAAAACCCTACGATCCTGCTTTGCTGGATGTATTTAGTGTCCTTGAGCCCTTGAACTAGCTCTGGGTGCTGTGAGGTTCGAAAGAACCGAATCCTTCTCCCGTGCACTATGGGCCTCCTTTTATAGGCGAAACGGGCTGCCATAGTGGCACACAGGAAGTGGAAAGTGCTACAGCGTTGCGAGCTTATTGTTGGTATTACAGGACAAAGTGCATTTAATGTGAGGCTTAGGTGTCCCTTCACTTTATCGGGGGCAGGGCGAGGCATGTCCCGTCCATCGCCACTCCTCCTTGCTCTGACACGCGCCCTGGCCAGCGATGCATGCGGTGCCATGTAGGCAGGCAGGCAGCTGAGGTGGCGCGGTGGTGGAGCCTCCACGAAGGGCTGCATATTGCCACGCAGGTGCCTGCCCAGCTGGTTGGGTAGGCAGCTGCATGCGAACGGCGGCGGAGACTTGGCTGGCGCGGGCCTGGCAATGGCCCTTCTGGTGCGCTTGGCGAGGGCCTTGCCGGGTGGCCCGGCAAGGGTTTTGCCGGGTGGACCGGCAAGGGTGTTGCCGTGGCGCGCAGGCGTCCCCAGCAAGGATCTTGCCGTGGGTCTTGCGGGTTTCTTCGGTGAGGTTGGTTGCCTTCCTATCCTCATTTGATCTTGACTATTCTTTGTCTTCACAAAGATCTGCATGCCACCACGGAGGTGCCTCCCTAGCCCTGTCCCAACGCGTTTGTTTAGCGTTGGTGGGCTCAAAGGTGGCTCGCTCGGCTGGCGGGGGCGAGCTACCCCGGCAAGGGTCTTGCCAGGGCCACTGAGGCTGCCTCGGCAAGGGTCCTTGCCGGGGAAACCTGCTTCGTCCATCTGATCTTTGTGGCCTTGGTCCTTGTTGTTGCTTTGTTTGTCTTATGCCTTCGGCTTCTCTCCGGCTCCCCTTTCCTTCTCTGTTATGTGTGGCCGTGGCGGGAGGCTCTGACTTCCCGTGCACAAGTAAAGGGGTCAAAAGGAGAGCCCCTACTTTTGTACACCGACATGAGGCGCAACGTGCCCTTCAGGAATCAAGTCGAGCCATTGCCAAACGAAACCATGATAGGTGCAATCAAGAGGAAGAACTTCGAGAAGACATCCAAGAGAGGAACTACCAACCAAGAGTGCAACGTCAAGTTGCTCAAGCTCCTCCACAAGCTCAACAAGCTCCTCCACAACCTCAAGTTCAACAAGAGCAAGACAACTATGGAAATCCTCCACACCAAGAGCGCCATGAGGTTGATAATCCTCCACGTCAAGGGCGTCATTATCACCCTGGACCCCAACACAATGAAGAGCACCGCTTCGGCAAGCTAAACTTCACCTTGCCGAAGTTCAATGGAAGCAATGATCCTGAAGAGTACCTATCATGGGCATTGAAGGTCGACAAAATCTTTCGTTTGCACAACTATGAGGAAGTGAAGAAGATCGCTATGGTATCCCTTGAGTTGCAAGACTATGTGCTTATATGGTGGCAACAAGTCCTTGAGCGCCGAGAAGCAAGAGGTGAACCACCAATCACCACTTGGGCTCAAATGAAAGATGTCATGCGAGCATGTTTTGTGCCCACCTACTACAACCGCGATCTCTTCAAGAAGCTCCAACTACTCAAGCAAGGAACAAAGAGTGTTGAAGAATACTACAAGGAAATGGACATAGCCATGATAAGAGCCAATGTCACGGAAGATGATGAACAAACTATGGCATGTTTCTTGAACGGCCTCAATCATCCCATCAAGAAGATTGCCGACTTCCAACCCTACTCCAACCTCATTGAGCTCGTGCATCAAGCTACCAAAGCGGAACGCCAAGTGCAAGATAACTTCAAGTACACCAAGTACTCATCCAAGACGTACGACTTCTCCAACAACCAACCTTCAACGAGTCCAACAACTTCTACCTCAACCAAGCCTTCTACAAGCAACGATGACAAGTCAAGTTACAAGAAAGCTTCGACAACCTCAAGTCGTCCTCCTACTACAAGCAACTTCAAGCCACGCGCTTCATCATCTACTCCAACCGATGATACCGTCAAGACAAGCTCCTCAAAGTGTTTCACTTACGGAGGACGGGGCCACAAATCCTATGAGTGCACCAACAAGCGCACCATGATCCTCAACGACGACGGAACCTATGACTCCATGAGTGAAGAGGAGATGGAAGCCCTTGAGCAAGTGGCCATGCACTGGCGCGTGAATGACGATGAAGATAATCAAGTATTTTTTGATGAGGATTTGAGCCCTACTCTCGTTGTCTCCAAAGTCTTGACTCTTCAACATCAACAAGACGAAGACCAAAGATGCCACATCTTCCACACAAAGGCCGGCATCAATGAAAGGTCTGCCAAGGTCATCATCGATGGAGGTAGTTGTCACAATTTGGCAAGTGAAGAACTATGCTCCAAGCTCCAGTTGGTCAAGATGAAGCACCCACACCCATACAAAGTCAAATGGCTAATCGATTCTGACACTATAAAAGTCGAGCATACGGTCAAAGATTCTTTCAAAATTGGATCATATGAAGACACTTTGGAGTGTGATGTCGTCCCGATGTCCGTTTTCCACCTCCTTCTTGGTCGACCATGGCAATTTGACCGCGGCGTCGTCCACAACGGGCGTACCAATCATTATAGCTTCAAGATCAAAGGGAAGGAATATGTGCTATGACCTATGTCTATTAGTCAAGTGATCGCCGACAAGCAAGCCACCCATCATGGAGAAAAGAGTGAGAAAGTGATCCACCCAAAAGAGAGTGAGAGGCACAAGCCAAAACCGAGTGCCTCCACGATGAGCGACAAGAAACGCTTCGTCCTATTTCTCACCAAAAGTGAGATGAGAGAAGTGTGTGAGAACTCATCGAGTGTTATGCACTTTATCCTTGTGTGCAAGGACGAGGCACCAAAAACTAACACCTCTCACGATCTACCTTTAGTGTTGTCTTCTCTTCTGCAGGAATTCCAAGATGTTTTCCCCGATGAGCTACCTCCGGGTCTACCTCCACTACGAGGCATTTAGCACCGAATCAACCTCATCCCCGGAGCACCTCTACCTAACAAAGCCCTCTACCGTGTCAACCCCAAAGAAACTAAGGAGATCCAATGGCAAGTACAACAACTCATCAAGGAACGGACATGTGCGTGAAAGCTTAAGCCCTTGTGTCGTTCCGATTATACTTGTGCCCAAGCAAGATGGTAGTTTTCGCATGTGCTCAGATTGTAGACCCATCAATGCTATCACCGTTCGTTATAGGCATCCCATTCCTCTCCTAGATGATATGCTAGATGAACTTAGCGGTGCCACCATTTTCTCAAAAATTGATCTTAAAAGTGGCTATTATCAAATCCGCATACAAGAAGGTGATGAATGGAAAACCGCTTTCAAAACAAAATTTGGCTTGTACGAGTGGTTGGTTATGCCTATGGGTTTATCGGAAGCGTCCGGTACTTTCATGTGTCTTATGTATTTTGTGCTTCGTCCTTACATTGGAGTGTTTGTTGTGGTCTACTTCGATGACATACTTGTTTTTAGCAAATCCATGAAAGATCATCTAAATCATGTTAGGGCTTTTTTGCAAACTCTTCGCAAGGAACGTCTTTATGCAAACATGAAAAAGGGCACGTTTGGTGTTGAAAAACTTGTTTTCTTGGATTTCGTTGTTTCCTCAAAGGGTGTCCATGTTGATGAATATAAAATTGAAGCACTTCAAACTTGGCCCCAACCCACTAATTTGCAACAAGTGCGTAGTTTTCTTGGCCTTGCGGGTTTCTATCGTCGCTTTGTGAAAGATTTTAGCACTACCGCAGCACCTTTGCACACCTTGACTAAGAAAAATGCTCCTTTTGTTAGGGGACCTTTGCAATCTACCGCTTTTGATGAGCTCAAATATTTGCTTACTCATGCTCTGATTTTTGCTTTACCCAACTTTGACAAAAAAATGAGGTTCATTGCGATGCAAGCGGTAATGGGCGAGCTATTGCATATTTTAGTGAAAAACTCTCCGGTGCTCAACTTAACTATCCCACCTATGACAAAGAATTGTATGCTTTGGTACGTGTGCTACATGTTTGGGAACATTATCTTAGACCGCATGAGTTTGTCATACATACCAATCATGAAACGCTTACCAATCATGAAACGCTTAAGTACTTAAAAGGACAAACTAAGTTGAACAAGCGTTATGCTAAATGGAGTGAATTTATTGAATCTTTCCCCTATGTGATCAAGTACATTAAGGGAAAAGAAAATGTTGTGGCGGATGCACTTTCCCGCAAATGCATGTTACTCACTAAACTTGAGTTGAATGTTATTGGCTTCGAGCACATAAAATACTTGTATGTGAATGATCCTTGCTTTGCTACTCCTTATGCTAAGTGTTTGACGCATACATCTTAGGAACGATATTACATCAAGGATAATTATCTTATGAGAGCTAACAAACATTGCATTCCTGAGTCTTCTCTTTGTTTGCTCCTTTTGCAAGAGGCTCATGGAGGCGGACTCATGGGACACTTTGGACGCGACAAGAAATACTTTTGGCCCAAGATGTTCTGTGACGTCTCACACTTCACCAACCGATGCTCTACATTCGCAAAGCCAAGTCTAAAGCTCAATCCCATGGTCTTTACATGCCTCTTCCTATTCCTTATCAGCCTTGGGAAGACATTAGCATGGACTTTGTACTTGGTTTGCCTGGGACTCAAAATGGAAAGGATTCCGTGTTTGTTGTTGTGGACTGATTCTCTAAAATGGCTCATTTTATCCCATGCAGCAAGATAGACGATGCTTCACATATTGCGAATATCTTTTGTAGGGAAATCTTGCATCTACATGGAGTGCCCAAAACGATTGTCTCGGACCGCAACGTCAAGTTCTTGAGTTGCTTTTGGAAGACTCTATGCGCCAAGCTCGGAATCAAGCTCTTGTTCTCTTCGGCATACCATCCACAAACCGATGGACAAATGGAGGTGACGAACCATACACTGTCCACTCTACTTCGCGTTTTGATCAAGAGGAAAATCAAGGAGTGGGAGGAGTGTGTACCCATCGCCGAGTATGCCTACAACCGCGCAAGACATTCAACTACCGGCAAGTCCCCTTTCGAGGTCATCTACAACTTCAACCCGTTGTCCCCATTGGACATTCTACCTCTTCCACTACAAGAATGAACCAACATGGACGTGAGTGCACGAGCAAGCTACCTCAAGAAGGTGCATGAAGATACAAGGCACACCATCGAACGCCAAGTACAATGCCTCGCGAGCAAGCTCAACATCAACAAGCAACCCATGATATTCAACATTGGAGATCTTGTGTGGCTACACCTTCGAAAGGAACGTTTCCCCAATGAACGCAAGTGCAAACTTCTACCACGAGCTGATGGACCCTTCAAGGTGCTTGAATGCTACAACAACAACGCCTACAAGATCGACATCCCACACGACAAGTTCTCAATGAGCGACATCTTCAACTCAATGATCTCTCCCCGTACCATGGCGATGAGGATTTCGATCCGAGGTCGGATCTTTCCCAAGGGAGGGGAGATTATGTGGGGAATCCCACGGTCATCCCCATGGACACTACTTCGACTACCCAAGCTCCAAGTGGACCCATGACAAGAGCTCGAGCACGTGCTATTCAATCTGAGGTTAACTCTCACCTTGTTGAACTTCCCTCTGACCCATTTGAGACATGGCTACTACCTCAAACGGAGATGCTTTGTGTCCTTAGGTACCAAGAAAGCAACCAAGGAGAATTTATGGTGCAAGATGAACATCAAGAGCATGTACACGGTCTGCCCAGCCCAAAAGGACCGGAACAACCGCCCAACTATTGCCCGGGAGGAACAACCGGCCTACTACCGCCGAACAACCGACCCACCTTCTGCGATCGAGCGGAGCAAGGCCGGTGTTGCACCGCTTGTACCGCTTTCTACCAAAAGACCAGAACAACCACCCCGACAACCGGAACAACCGCAGCCCCTTCGGCGCACACCTCCAGAACCAGTGCCTGGGCTTCCAGCGGAACTACCGCCCCCACCTGACCAGTACTACTAACCCGCATGAGCTCCCAGCGGAACTACCTGCCACATGACCGGTACTACCGGCCTGCCTGCATGCACTGAAAGGGGTTTTCACCCCATGTATCCTCTCCCACTTACCCCTTCGTGGCTTACCAATATATATACTTGTCTCCGAGCTTCGTATTAGGGTTAGCATGGGCTTAGCTCATTGAGATAGAGCTTTACTCATCCATCCAGATCTACTCCACCGCGAGGGACCGACACTTCTTCGGAGAAGAACCACTTGGATTCAAGACCTCCTCTCATAGAAGACCACCCTCAAGACCTCCTCTCGGAGAAGAACCGGTTACCCTATGTATCATCCCTTGTTGGATTTGGATCTTGTATCACCATGTGTCTCGATGATCTAGCACATGTGTGATTGTATTCTTGTTGGTTGAGTGTTCTCTCGTGTTTTTCCCTCGTTCCCCTCCTCGTGTTCTTTGTGTTCTTGGTAGGATTTACCTCCAAACATGAAAGATCAGCCTCTAGGGTTCGACCCTACATCAATCTTGTTGGTTGAGTGATTTATCTTGTGTTTCCTCTCGTGTTCCCCTCCTTTTCCCCCTCATGTTCTTCGTGTTCTTAGTAGGATCTCCTCCAATCGTGAAAGATCGAGCATCTAGGGTTCTACCCTACATCAGCTTTGCTCATCCATCCGGATGTACTCCTCCGAGAGAGACCGCTCCCTCTTCGGAGAATATCCTCTTTGGATTCAAGACCCCTTCATGGGAAGACCCCTCAATATCCCCTCATGGAGATGAACTAATTGCCACTTGTATCATCCTTCGTTGGATTCGGATCGTCTTTGTGTTTCGAGGATCTAGCACATGTGTAATCAAATCTTGTTGGTTTGAGTGATTTCTCTCCTCGTGTTCTCCCCTCATGTTCTTCGTGCTCTTCGTAGGAGCCCCTCCAATCGTGAAAGATCAGGCATCTAGGGTTCCACCCTACATCATCTTGGTATCATGAGCCTTGGTTGATCATGAATTTGGAGCCCCTACCCTCGTTTTCTAGCCTAGTTCTGTTATTTTCTTCCCCAATTTCAAAAATTCCCACAAAATAGCCCCAATTTTTTTTGTGATTTGTCATTTGTTCGCACACGAACACGTCACCGTGTACCCTCGACACCGGGGTGATGCACCGCAGCTCATGTCGAAGGAGACCCGCCGGAAGCGCGGTACGCAAGACAATCCGGCGGGTGCTTTCGTAGACCCGAAACCCCACGCACCCGGGAGGGACCCCGTCAGGGCGCGCGGCGGCTATGGGCTGCCCTAGGTCGGCCTGACCGCCCCTAGGGCCTCGAGGTTCGCCGCCCTATAATGAAGAAGAACGAATGAAGAACGAGGAAGAAGAAGAACAAGGGAGAGAGATAAAGGTAAAGGTAAAAAGTGTAGATAGATTTGATCAATTGTGTGTTGTTATTCAATCGGTCGTCACCTCTTACATATATATGAGGTGGCTGGACTTCCCGTACAAGAAAAGGACTCAAATCCCATCCAAAACATCAAAAAATAACCTAACTCGGACTACGAGGGCCGGAACTTCCGGTCAGCCGGAACTTCTGGGCTAAAATTGCATCAAGTTGCCCTCTTGCACAGCTCCTACAGATTGCATATGGCTTCGGATCGTGATGGTCCCAAAAGCAAAGTTGTAGATCTTGCAATGTAGAAAAATTTCTTAGTTGATCACTTTTTCATCCGAGATCATCTTGATGTCGAAACTGCCCCCGCAAATCTGCAAATAGTGTTAAAATTCTAGTTTTCGGGGTGCACCGCGTGCAAACTTTCGGTTTAGCCCGGAACCTCCCCGGAAGTTTTGCCCGGAACATCCGGGGCAGATTTATGCAGAACACTGTTTTGGCTCTAACTTTTGCATACGAACTCCGATTTAGACGTTTCTTATATCAAAATCGATCGTTTTGACGAGACGAAGACAATATGTGTAGAAATTTTTCTCATATGAGGACATATTGGGGGCGTAATCAGCCGAATAGTGTTCTGAATACAAAATCTCAGTGCTTCAAACACAACTTCGGCCTTAGAGATGCGATCGGATGGCTATGGGCCAAATATCAAAGTTTCTCATTTTGACGATACGGAACTTTCTCACTTTGAGCACTTTTCCATTTGAGGCCATCTTAATTAAGTTCTTGACCGTGCCAAAATCTGGTGTCAACATCATTATGATGAAGTTTTGTTGGATTTGATCCGTGGATTTGATTTGCCTCACGTGGATCTAGCTTTCCCCCACAATCTCCACCTTTTCCATACACAAAATCGCTCAACTTTGCCCAAATTTCGCCTCCCCACCTCGAAAACCCGAGTCATCCCATGCCTGAAATCGCCCAGGCACGAGACATCCGACCGTCACTGGACGTCTGACGATTAACAGTCGTCCAACCACCATCGGGCGTCCGACGTTACCCGACGAAACTGAACTTTTTTAGTTCATCTACCGCCACTGTTCCACTCCATCTTTCCACAAACACATTCCATTACCACCTTTCTGCATACGCACTTGCATGCCACCACCGCTTTTTGCAACCACCATCGCTTACCCGTTTTGCACTCCAAATTTTTTGACACATTTGGTTTTGAGATTTGAGTTGTGGTTCATCATTTCCTAGGGTGTTTCGGCTAACTAGGAATGGTTCAACATCGACATCACCACCGCTCATCTTTGCCAAGGACTCGACATCGACTACTTCACCATTTTGACACCTTCACCGTAAGCAAGAAAAGGTAACAACATCATCATCTTGGTATTGAGATACATCATCATTCTTGCAATTGCATTGATAACAACCATAGCCCATTTTGCATACCTTGCCTATCGAGACTAGCCTTTGACTATTGCTAGCAACTTTACTTGTGCACATTAGTGATCATACTTCCCATAGCATACATACCATATCATCATGGTGCATATCCTTGTATCATCTCTTGTGTCACAAGGTTGTCATCGCGTATACACAATTGCTATCTTGGTTCGTGAAGTTTTGCATGAGAAAAGTGCTCAAAGGAGAAAGAGTCAAACAAGCTTTTAAGCAAAAGAGGAAAAAAATAAGCAAAGAGCTTTTAAGCAAGAACCATAGCATCATACAACATTAAGATTGTCATACTCGATCATCTTGGATCATATCATCGGAATACCATACATATAGCATACTTGGGATAGAAGTCGTTGCATTTTTGCTTAGTAAATTGTGCACAAGTTTCGCCTATTGTGCAATCGTGCTAGCGTCTCTCTAGTGTTGTGCATCAAGAGCATTTTCCATGGATTCCACATTTTCTCTCATTTTTGGTTTGCACAACCCCATTTATCTATTTGCGTGTGTCGGTGTACAAACGTAGGGGCTCTGCTTTTGACCCCTTTACTTGTGCACGGGCAGTCAGAGCCTCCCGCCATGGCCACGCATAACAGGGCAGGAAAGGGAAGCCGAAGAGAAGCCAAGGCCACAAGACAAACAAAGCAACGACAAGGACCAAGGCCACAAAGATCAGATGGACAAAGCAGGTTTCCCTGGCAAGGACCCTTGCCGGGGCCGTCTCAGCGGCCTGGGCAAGACCCTTGCCAGGGCAGCTCGCCCCCACCAGCCAAGCGAGCCACCTTTGAGCCCACCAACGCTAAACAAATGCACCTCCGTGGTGGCATGCAGATCTTTGTGAAGACAAAGAATAGTCAAGATCGGATGAGGATAGGAAGGCAACCATACTCACCGAAGAAACCCACAAGACCCCCAGCAAGATCCTTGCCGGGGACGCCTGCGCGCCACGGCAAGGCCCTTGCCGGGCCACCCGGCAAGGCCCTCGTCAAGCGCGCCAGCAGGGCCATTGTCAGGCCCGTGCCAGCCAAGTCTCCGCCGCCATTCGCATGCAGCTGCCGACCCAACCAGCTGGGCAGGCACCTGCATGGCAACATGCAACCCTTCCTGGAGGCTCCACCACCGTGCCACCTCAGCTGACTACCTGCCTACATGGCACCGCATGCACCGCTGGCTAGGGCGGGTGTCGAAGCATGGATGAGCGGCGACGGATGGGACGGGCCTCGCTCCCGTCCTCGATAAAGTGAAGGGACACCTAAGCCTCGCATTAAATGCGCTTTGTCTTGTAATACCAGCGATAAACTCGCGATGCTGTAGCACTTTCCACCTCCAGTGTGCCACCGTGGCAGCCGTTTTCGCCTATAAAAGGAGGCACATGGTACACGGGAGAAGGATTCGGCTCTTTGGAACCTCACAACACCTAGAGCTAGTTCAAGAGCTCAAGAACACTAAATACATTCACCAAAGCAGGATCGTAGGGTTTTATGGATCTTTGCGGCCCGAACCTGGGTAAACCCCTCTGTGTGTTCTACTAGTCCCACTCTTCTCACGATCCCCACGCCCCGCAACCGTAGAAGGGATTCCAGTGATCCCATAGGTGTCGTTTCCCACTGACATCTTTGGCGCGCCAGGTAGGGGGCGCAATTGTGAGAATCTGGTCTAGCAGTTGACCTAGCTGTTCTTCATTGTCATGGCTCCTAAGAAGAAGACGACCACGGCGATCGGTTCATCCGGGAACGGACTGGTACCGGTGCGGACCAGCAGCAGACCAGTCGCGTAGAGAACCCGTGGCGCGGCCCGCGAACACCCGCATCACCCTGGTGGTTCAGGCCTGGCGAGTGGCGTCGTTCGCGCGCCAGGCGGCGAGCCACCAGTCGCGGGCTCTAGAGGCGGAGTCGGGGCCCCCGCAGGCGGCGCGGGGCCCTCCAGGGGCGCTGCCATCCCGCCAGGCGGCGGCATGGCGGCCTCCAAGACGCCAACACCAGCGCCCATGTCACGCTCTTCCCAGGTTGTGCGTGATGAGCAGCGTCACCCTCCCACTGACCCTGCGCGCCACCCTGGGAAGAGTCTCGTGCACCCATCACATGATGAGGAGGGCCAGCATGCGCGCCGAGGTGCTGATGGAGGTGGCGAACGGCTGCGGGGCCGTGACGCAGCTCCTTCTAACGTGGTTAGAAGTCGAGGCGCATCGCGGTCCACCCAGCTTTTGCCGCCGCCCACGCCAGTGGACGCCCTAGGACGCGCGCAGCTGCTCCTCGACTTTCCTCCCACCGCGGAGAAGCTCGACGAATGGAGGGCCATCGTCCGGATCCTCGTCCACATCGCCAACAACAATGAGTTGCGGCCGGCGGGACCCGTAGGCCGTCGCTCCGCTGGGCCACCGCATCCCAGCGGGGGCCGTGCCGGAGGTGATGCGGCCATGGTGTACTCCCCGCCTCCATCTTGACCACCCCGGGCGTCGGTCCGTCGCGACGATGCTCGTGATGATATCTCCATCGCATCGTCCGACCCGCGAACCAACCGCGATCAGCGTCAAGTCCTTGGGACCGGGCTCATGAGGACGCCCGAACTACGATCAAACGCCGACGTGATGCGCGCGACCAATCGGACAGGCGGGCAGGGCCCGCTACAGACCACCTAGCGCCGGGAGGCTACAGTGGCCTACATTACGAGGTGGGTTGTCCGGCTTTCACCCGTGAGCTGCGGCAGTTCAAGTGGCCCTCCCACCGTACGTTCAAGCCCGACGTTGGCGAGAAGTACAACGGCAAGACTCACCCGTCAGAGTTCCTCGGCATTTACACCATCGCGATGCAAGCTGCTGGGGCCCGCGACGATAAGGTGCTTGCCAACTACTTCCCGTTGGCACTCAAGCCTAATGTTATGTCATGGTTGATGCACTTGCCGATGGATTCCACCTCTTCTTGGGCGGATCTATGCCATGAGTTTGTTGGCGTCTTTACCGGAGGTCACCAAGCTCATGGCTAGGCGAGTGATTTACACATCATCCCCCAGAAGGAAGGAGAAAACTTGTGCAAGTACATCAAAAGGTTCAGCCGGGTGCAGTACAACATCCCCGGTGTTCATCCCGCCGCTGTGACCAGTGCGTTCCATCAGAATGTGCGCAATCGCAAGATGCGTGAAGAGCTAGCGATGAGCAAGGTTAAGGATGTGGCTGAGCTCTATGTTCTGGCAGATCGATGCGCTCGTGCTGAAGAGGGAAGGAAGTACCCCGGCGAAGATGCTGGTGCAGAAACCGACTCCACTGGCGACACCACCACCCCAGCGAAGAAGGGCAGACACCGTAACAAGAAGCGCAAGGGCAAGGCCATGCTTGCCGTCGAGGGATCCGACGACACCGGCGCCACCAAGAAGACCAAGGAAAGCGACCCCGACAAGGAGGTGGCCGGGTGCGACGCTTGCCGGGCCTTGGCGGCTGCCGACAAGCCAGGAGGCTCCGACAAGTAGTACTGCAAGATCCACTGCACCAAGGGCCATGATCTCCAGAACTGCCAGCAGGTAGAGCTGCTCGCCGAGAAGCAGAAAGCCGAGTATGAGCGGAAGGACAAGGAGAAGGGCCCAGATGCTGCCGAGGGATCCGGCAACAAACATGGCGGCCAAGGAGGACGCCGCGGCAAGGATAATCAGAAGAAGAGACCCGCCCGGGGCCGCGACAAGAAGCAGGAAGACGATGATCATGACGAGGAGGATGAGTCCGGCGACCACGAGTTTCAGAAAGCCATAGAGGCCATGTGCGTCGATGGTGGCGTGAGGTCACATCGGTGGAGCCATCGGTCGACGCAAGGAAGCAGTGGGTGCGTGAGGTCACATCGGTGGAGCCATCGGTCGACGCAAGGAAGCCGCTGAAATGGTCCAGCACGCCCATCATCTTCGACACCGAGGACCACCTGACCGCACTACTGCAGTCGGGTGCTTGCCATTGTTGGCTTCACCAACAATCCGCAACCTAAAGGTGACAAAGATGTTGGTTGACGGCGGGGCCGGCCTGAACTTGATCTCGCATGTTGTGGTCAGAAGGCTGCAGATCCCTGATGGAGACCTCGAGGAGAGGGGCACGTTCCAAGGGGTTAACCCGGGGAGGAGCCAGCCAAAAGGAAAGATCACGCTGCCCGTGACATTCAGAGGCGAGCTGAACAACAGGACGGAAAGGATTGCTTTCGATGTAGCCGAGATCCCCTTGCCTTCCAACGGGATCCTCGGCCGCCCGGCACTAGCCAAGTTCATGGCGGCTTCACACTATGCCTACAACATGTTGAAGATGCCTGGGCCGATGAACATCATCACCGTCCCCTCCGACAAGAAAGATGCGTTGATCTGCGCCGATCAACTCTACCGACAAGTAGTTGCAGCAGCTACCTCTAAGGCACCCGCTCCTGCCGATGGAGCCCCGGGGGGGGGGAGAAGACCAGCGAGACCCCTTGCACCCACTCTAGTAAGCGCACCTCTTCGGGGTGTTGCGCTTCCGTTGAGAATGTGCCAGAGAGCTCCACCGGCAAGAGCAAGAAGTCCAGAGCTACACCACCAGAGACCAAGAAGGTGCCCGTCAAGGAGGACGTCACGGGGGGAGCTTTTACCATAAGCTCCACCCTCGACGGCAAATAGGAAAGCGAGCTCGTCACCTTCCCGTGAGCGAATGTTGATGTGTTTGCATGGCAAGCCTCCGACATCCCCGGCGTTCCCAGGGAGGTGATTGAGCACCACCTTGTTGTTTGTCCTCATGCGCGGCCCATCAAGCAGAAGGTCAGGAAGCATGCTCTGGAGAGGCAGGAGCTCATCACAAAGGAAATCAGAAAGCTAGAGGCGGCAGGCTTGGTGAGAGGGGTACTCTATCCGACGTGGTTGGCCAATCCGACAGTAGTGTTCAAGGAAAATGGGAAGTGGAGGCTGTGTATTGATTACACAGACATTAATAAGGCTTGTCCAAAGGATCCCTTCCCATTACCGTGCATTGACCAGATTGTTGACTCCACGGCCGGGTGTGACCTTTTATCATTCCTCGACGCCTACTCGGGTTACCACCAGATCTTCATGACGAAAGAGGACGAGGAGAAGACAACATTCATCACCGCATGTGGTACATACTGCTTTTTACGGATGCCTTTCGGGTTGAAGAGTGCTGGCTCAACCTTTGCAAGAGCAGTCCAAATTGGTTTTGAGCCCCAGCTACATAGAAATATGGAAGCTTATATGGATGACATAGTGGTCAAAGCCAAGGACAAAGCGACCCTTGTGCAAGATCTGGAGGAAACATTTGCAAGCCTGCGCAAGATCAACCTCAAATTGAACCCTGAGAAGTGTGTCCTCGGCGTCCCGTCCGGCAAGCTTCTCGAGTTCTTTGTGTCCCAGCGCGGGATTGAAGCAAACCCAGATAAGATCAAGGCCATCGAGAAGATTGAGGCACCCAAACGGATCAAGGACGTGCGTCGGCTCACTGGTTGCATTGCCGCCATGAGCCAATTCATCTCCAACTCCGTGGATCGTGCCCTTCCTTTCTTCAAGATCTTGAAGAAGGCTGGGCCAATGGAGTGGACCCCAGAGGCCGAGGTAGCACTGCAAGATTTGAAGAAATACCTCTCCTCTACCCTAGTGCTGGTTGTGCCCAAAACACAAGAACCGTTGTTGCTTTATCTAGCGGCAACAAATCAGGTTGTTAGCGCCGCACTATTGGCACAGAGAGAGGTCGATGAGGAGACAGCAGCAGCGGCAGAGTCAACGGTTGGTAGGCCGGAACCCTCCCCGGCAGGGCTCAGTCCCGACAAGACTGAGTCCCCGACAAGGCTCGGTCCCGGCAAGACTGGTGCCAGCGCGACAAGACCCACTCGACCGGGTGAAGAGGCGCAGAAGAAGAAAATGGTATATCACCCAGTTTACTTCGTCAGCTCCCTCTTACAAGGGGCTAGGTCGAGGTACTCGGGTGTGCAAAAGCCGCTCTTCGGCCTCCTTATGGCTTCGAGGAAGCTGCTGTAACGCCCTGGATCCGATGCGCCAGGTTTCTGTCAGTTATTCGCCTTCGTTGCCATGTTATTTTCTTGCGTCTTGCATTTTATCATGTCATCATGTGCATTTCATTTTGCATACGTGTTCGTCTCATGCATCCGAGCCTTTTCCCCGTTGTCCGTTTCGCGATCCGACGCTCCTATGGCCCCCGGCGTTCCTCTCTTCTCTCTCTTCGTGAGTGGGTGTTAAACTTTCTCGGAATGACCCGAGCCTTGTCAAGTGGCCTTGGTGTAACACCGGTAGACCGCCTGTCAAGTTTCGTGCCATTTGGAGGTCGTTTGGTACTCCAACGGTTAACCGGGTAACTGTAAAAGCCTCTTTCTCTTTGCAGTCCAACACCCCTTCCAAAGTGGCAAAAAACCATCTAACTCCTCTCCATGCTCTCGGTCGTTCGATCACGATCGTGTGGGCGAAAACCGTGCTCCATTTGGACTCTCCTAGCTCCCTCTACCTATAAATACTCCTTCCCCTCCGAAATTCGCGGTGCAAACCCTAGCTCTCCATCTCCTCGCGCCGCCGGACGTTTTCTCCCCACCGGCCGGACATGTTCGCCGCCCTCTCCGCGCCACGTGTCGGCTCCTGATTCGCCGAGCCTCACGCCCACTTCCCCGCGCCGCCACGGCCCGCCGCAGCCCGCAGCAGGCCCTCCGGGCCCGAGGCGCCGCCTCCCGCGCGGATCCGCGCCTCCCGTGCTGGATCTCGCTCCGCCGCCGCCGGGCGCTAGGCCCCGCCTCCCGAAGCCGCCTCACCTTCCCGTCCGCGCCGCCGACGTCCCATCGCCTCTCGCCACCGCAGGCTCCTCCGGCGGGTTCGCCGCCGTCCGGCCTCCCCATGGCCAGATCCGGTGGACGGAGGCCAGATCCGTGCCCCGCGCCGCCTTCCCCGTTGTCCGTCACCGCCGGTGACCGTCCCTCCCCCGTCACACCAGCCGCCGCAGCGGATCGGGAGGAGCACGATCCGGTCGCCTCGCCGGCTTCCTCCTGCCGTTGACCGGCCACGTGGGCCGCGACCCCTCCAGCCCAGCACCCCGACCCAGCTCCAGCCGGCCCGCCTGACCTGCCTCCTTCCTGGGCCGAGCCCGCTCTGATGAATGCCCCCGTCAGCCTATCCCTCGCCTGCGGCACTATTTAGCTAATATGCGCTCACTTCGTTTTTTTTTTGAAAAACTGGTAAGTCCCATGATTTTTGTAATTATCATGCCATGTTTGACCTGCCGTAACTCTGCATCTGTAGCTCCGTTTTACGCGTATAATATCTCAAATTGATCGTATCAAAGAGTACATCATTTAATTCCATTGCATCATATTCATTTGAGGTCATCTTGATGCCTGAATCATCATTGTAAGAGTGCTTCGTGATGTTTTCTGCTGTCTGTATCAGAACGAACTCTTGTCATTTTTGCCATGATTGATGTGTGCATCCTATGAGGTTGATTCCTACATGTGTTTCGAACTATGCTATGCCATATTTACAAGGGTGTATGCCATGTATTTTTTTGATCAATGTGGTGACTAGCACAAGCATGCAAACTAGGTTTCGTGTTAATGCTGATTTTAGTCCCTGTTCTGCTGTAATTTTAATGCCATGTAAACATGTTGCTACTAAGCATTCTATGCATAATCTGGAGATGTTCTATAAACATGTTGTGATCTACATGTCATCCTCTATCCATCCATGCCACTGGTTGCATTTATAGGTTGTTGTAGCTTGTTGTAATCTTGCTCTAAAGTTGCTTGAAAATGTTGCTGTCAGCCTGTTTACATTAAGTTCCCTTGTTTCCATGGTTGTTCCTAGTGTTCCATGCATCCTATGACTGGGATATAGCCATTCTTAGCTTCAAAAACATGTCTTCTTACTGTTGGGTGCCTTGCCATACCATGTATTACTCTGTAGTGAGTTGCACAAGCTCATCACATGCCTTCATAATTATGTTCCTGCCACGTATGAATTTGTAACAATAACTTGCTATGTTTACATGGGTGCCATCTTATTTTCTGATCCCCTTTGGCTTATGGTCAGTAAGGGTCTTTTGATCTTTGCTTTTAGTAGATTCATGCCATGCCTTTGTTTGCCATGATAAGTTCCATTAACATGTTGTTTGATAGCTCTAAACATTGCATCGTGCTGTTATTTTCTGCAAAGTCTGAAATTGTAATCACTTGCAATCTTTCCACGTGTGTTTGGGCATGTTCTAGTGATTTCTGGAGATAGCTCAGTGTTCATGTTTTGTTGTGATTTACCTGTACATCATGTCCATGCATTTTGTTCTCATGTTGGGGTGCTGTAGTATATTATTTTGATGCTTGCATTATGCCTAGTCGCTGTTTTGGACAGCTTGTCCTTTAAACTTGTTTCATGTGTGTGTATTGAACCGTTGCTCCGTTTTGAGCGTGCTCTATATGAAACTTCCTTAGAATTGCATGTAGTTTCATATTATCATGTTGCATCCTTGTTTTGAGGTGTTTGCTTGATGTTTGGGTGCATTTCGCATCAATGCCATGTTTAACTTGTTTTGCTGATATCTTCTAGGCCGTAGCTCCGAATCTAATGAACTTTATATGTAACTTGACTAGAATCTCATGTAGATCATTGTTGTGCATCTTAACTTGCTGTTTAACAAATTGAACATAAGGTTTATTCAGATCTGGACCAATTTCGAAATATGCATATGAGGACTTGCCGAAATTGTTATATGTTGTTCTCGGCCTCATTTAAACTTGCTTTGATGTGTTGTTCTTGTTTGCATCATCTCTTGCCATGAGTAGCTTCATGCTTGTTGTGCATCATGCCTTGTTCATGTGTGATGTGTTTACTATGTTGTGTGCTTCTTTTCGATAGTTCCTGTTTCGTTGCGATCGTGAGGATTCGTTCGTCCACGCTTGGTTCGGCTTCATCCATTCGTCTTCTTCATGGACTCGTTCTTCTTCCTTGCGGGATTTCAGGCAAGATGACCGCTACCCTGGATCTCACTACTATCATTGCTATGCTAGTTGCTTCGTTCTATCGCTTTGCTGCGCTACCTATCATCTGTTTGTCGAGCCATCCCATGTTGCCATGAACCTCTAACCTTTGACACCCTTCCTAGCAAACCGTTGTTTGGCTATGTTACCGCTTTTGCTCAGCCCTCTTATAGCGTTGCTAGTTGCAGGTGAAGTTGAAGATTTCTCCATGGTGGACAGGATTTTGGTTGGGATATCATAATATCTCTTATATTATTAATGCATCTATATACTTGGTAAAGGGTGGAAGACTCGGCCTTTTGCCTAGTGTTTTGTTCCACTCTTGCCGCCCTAGTTTCTGTCATACCGGTGTTATGTTCCCGGATTTTGCGTTCCTTACGCGGTCGGGTGATTTATGGGACCCCCTTTACAGTTCGCTTTGAATCAAACTCCTCCAGCAAGGCCCAACATTGGTTTTACCATTTGCCTCACCTAGCCTTTTTTCCCTTGGGTTTCCAGAGCCCG
>NC_041385.1:340353229-340437637 GCF_002162155.2 Triticum dicoccoides
GTGAGTGTTGGTCCAAACTGTCGGCCGCCGGTGGCCACCAGGGGCAACTCTGGGCTGGCCTACCAGAAGTCTGGACAATCCGGTGTGCCCTGAGAACGAGATATGTGCAGCTCCTATCGGGATTTGTCGGCACAGCGGGCGGCTTTGCTGGTCTTGTTTTACCATTGTCGAAATGTCTTGTAAACCGGGATTCCGAGTCTGATCGGGTCTTCCTGGGAGAAGGTCTATTCCTTCGTTGATCGCGAGAGCTTGTCATGGGCTAAGTTGGGACACCCCTGCAGGGTATAATCTTTCGAAAGCCGTGCCTGCGGTTATAGGCATATGGGAATTTGTTAATGTCCGGTTGTAGATAACTTGACACCAGATCCGAATTAAAATGCATCAACCGTGTGTGTAGCCGTGATGGTCTCTTCTCGGCGGAGTTCGGGAAGTGAACACGGTCTTTGGGTTATGTTTGACGTAAGTAGGAGTTCAGGATCACTTCTTGGTCATTACTAGTTGACGACCGTTCTTCTTGCTCTCTTGTCGCTCTTATTTGCGTATGTTAGCCACCATATCATGCTTAGTCGCTGCTGCAGCCTCACCACTTTACCTCTTCCTTTCCCTTTAAGCTTTGCTAGTCTTGATACCCATGGTAATGGGATTGTTGAGTCCTCGTGGCTCACAGATTACTACAACAACAGTTGCAGGTACAGGTTATGCGATGATCATGACGCGAGAGCGATGCTTGCTTGCGTTGAGTTCTTCTTCTGCTTCTTCTTCGATCAGGGGATAGGTTCCAGGTCGGCAGCCTGGGCTAGCAGGGTGGATGTCGTTTGAGTTTCTGTTTGTGATTCATCCGTAGACGGATGATGCTCTTATGTATTGTATTGTTGTATTCGTGTGGCATTGTATGCCTTATGTATGTATCCCCATCTTTTATGTAATGTTGATGTAATGATATCCACCTTGCAAAGTGTTTCAATATGCGGTTCTATCCTTGGTGGGACCTTCGAGTTCTTTAGGATAGTGTCGCATATTGGGCGTGACAAGTTGGTATCAGAGCCTCCACCGACCCTAGGAGCCCCCTTGATTGTTGGCCGTTGTTGAGTCTAAAAGAAACTGTTTTGAGTCTTAGGATTATATATATCGGAGAGTAGGATTCTTTTTACTCCTCAGCCCCTTCGTCGCTCTGGTGAGATCTCCTGACGTAGATGTTTTGTCTTTCCTCTCCGCAAATTTCACAAAAAAAAAAATTTAGGATCACGCGGGTATCTTGGGATTGTTCCGATAGTCTTGTGACGAGAACATTGTTCTTGGTGCCTCCTGACATTTAGGGGTTGTGGCAGTGTCCCGGGGAGTTGAGCTCCGAGGTATTGTCGTCACAATTTTATCGTTGCAGTTCTGGAATACCTGAGATTTGCCGACATCGAAAATCTCTTTTATGCAGTAGTTGGTGAGATAACCCCGATAACCCAATACTGGGGCGAGCTCGGGAGTATTGCCATAACTCGTATAACGGATGCTTTTCGAAGGTTGAGGTACACGATTTCCGGAGTTTTCTTGGTTATGTGTTGACGGATGGATACAGCTGGATGTAGGTATTGTTAGTTTGGGTGAGATATATTGCTTCCCCTGTATCCCCAACACCAGATTGCATAACCAGAAAGTTTCGGGAGTTTTATAGGTGGGAATTCAAGTAGCTCCAGTTTTATCTTTCCAACAGACACATGATACGATATGGGATCTATCATATGTTTGTTCCGTCTTATTTCTGCAAGCCAATCCTTTGTTTTGTTTTATTTGTGGTATTCGAGTTGCTTCAAAGTCTAGTGTTGATTCCATACCTTTCCTAAACAGTGTTCTCATATTTCTATGTGAATACTAATCCTTTTTAATCATTGAGATTGACATGTCAATTCTTTTCCAAACCGGCGTGCTTCTCTTCAAGTGGATCCGATCATTTTCAACATTCGCAAGATCAACTCTAAGTTTTCTCACCGGTGTTTGTTTCATCCATCCCAAGTTGTTTTTGTTTTTCCCGCCCTCCCACCCTTTTTTCTGCAAGGACTCTGATTTCTTAATCAAGTTTCCATTTATTCATGTGAAGTCTCTTCACTTTTTTCAATCAATGTTCTGATCCGGTGATCCCTTGTGAAGATGCTCAACAGTTTCAAGCTCATCATTCTTCATTCTCGTATTCTCTCCGGTGGATCAATTTCAAGTTTCGGTGTTGATCATATCTCTTCTTGTTGTTTCACATATCTTCCCATGTGAATTTCTTATCCAAGGCTCTCTTATTTATTCACCTCTCCCAGTTCATGTCCGGTGTGCTCAAGATATCTTAGAAGACTTGTGTTTCCATTCTCAATCTGTTCAAGATATTTCGAGGTTGTTATCTCATTCAAGCTATTTAATTCTACCGGTGCAATCTCTCTTTAAAATCATTTCCAACGGTGTATCTTTTGAGTGGGCCCTAACCCACAGGTCTTTTTCCAGGATCTTACCTGACTCTTCTAATTTTCCCGGAGCTACTCCCAAATTCTTTTCAAAGTTTGACGTAAGAATGAATTATCATCAGTCATATGTATTTCTCCAAGATCTTTCAAATTCTTTTCATTGTTGGCTCAACCCCCTTCGCTTTTCATTCTCCCGGAGTATCTCTGTAATTTGGTGGTGTTTTTCGTCGTCATTTGAAGACTGAAGAAGAGTTTCTCGTAAATCTTGCTCCATTCTCTTGGAGATTCATGGTTCTAGCTTGATGCCATCCTCTCATAATTGTTTTCAATTGTGAGAATTTTTTTCATCCATCCGGAGCAATTCAAGAGTCTTTTCAGATTGATTCTCCGTAGCCCATCATCTCAGAATTACTCATTCTCAACCTTCAACTCTTGTTCTCCAAATCTTACCGGTGCATCGTTCAAATATTCTCTAATCAGTTCATGGCCTCTTCGTTCTCACGTATCTAAATTCCCTCAAGTATCTTCATTCGTTCTCTAATTCTTACCGGTGATTCACCCCTTTACTTCGTTCGTTTTCAATTCATACGGTGGTTCGTTCAAGATTTCTCTTCCTTCGTCATCGTATCAATTCATTCATTCATTCGTTCTTTCATTGTTTCAATCCCACCGGTGGTTCCATCAATACCTTCTCAAGTTTGCGCTATATCTCTTTTAATCCTTTCTACGGGAATAAGTAGTGTGCCAAATCCATTGCTTGTCATCAATTGAATTTGATGAAGGATACGCATACCGTAATTCTTATTCTTGTTTCATCCAAGTGATTAATTCCTTCTTCTGGAGATTGTTCATGATGAAGTAATTCTCGGTTCTAGTTTTCATCTTTTCTTTCCGGAGTTCCATGTTTTCTCGGTTATATCGTCGCCAAGCTCCATCTAAATCATTACAAGGCTTCACCTTGTTCTTTCAACTTCTCTTCCTTTCTATCATCCTTTTATTACCGGAGTTCTTCATGAAGGCTCTACATGATGGTTCATCAAGGATTTAATTTCTTCTCGAAGTGGTCATCGAGATTCTTTTCAGAGGAGTTCAAGCATTCTTCATCTTGCATTCCAAAGTGCAATTCTTTCTACCTTATCTTGTGAGGTGGTGTTATGTCACTCTTCACAATTTCCCTTCGTGTTTCACAAGTTGTCAGGAATGAGCTAATTAAATTCATCATTTTCTCTTCGGTCAAGATATCTTTTCGACCAATCAATCTCTTTGTTGGAGTTATCTTGGGTTATATTTCACCTAAAGCCTTCCATTGGGAATGTTGCTAATTGTGGTGCTTATCATTGATCCAAGCTTTCTCCATATCCTTCTCGGTGAAAGAAGTTTTCATCTCTTCGTTGTTCTCAAGAAAGCAATTGTTTCCTTTAGTGGCCGGTTGTCACCTCATCATTTTGAGTTGTTTTCCATAAGCCCACAACAAGCTGGTGCCTTTCGTTGTTGATTTTTCAACAACTCCGTTCAATCCTTCTTTGCAAGGATGCTTTCCAAGTTCATTTGTGGCAGAAGATTTCTTTTTCTTCTCCGCCCCTTTATCCCAACAATCTAGCTTCTATTCTTTTGTTCCGGAGGCATTGTGATGTTGCTCTTTTCATCCATCATCTTTCTTTGGCAAGATCATGTTTTTTTCATGCTTATCCACTTAACTGGAGTGTTGTGTCTATCATTCCTCTTTTAACCGGAGTCTCATCCAAATGCTTTCATTTTGCCAAGTTCAAATTAATGTTCCTTCCATGTTCAACCGGAGTGCTGCCCGAATTCTTCCTCTCTCATCTAGTTTTAACCGGAGTGGTTTCGAATTCTATCTTGTCCATTAAACTCTTGATTCATGTCCTTGCAACCTTCAAGTTATCGTAATGTTCCTTGTTCCTCTTTTCTAATGGAGTGTTTTCAACTTTGTTCATCATTGTTGTTTTCTTTCTTCATTTTGCTCAACCTCTCAAGGTTCGTGGTTTCACTCATTCGTCAAAGAAGCAACTTAGTTTTACCACTTATCTTCCTCTTCCTTTTCCCTCCGGTGCCATCCTAGATCTCGGGACGAGATCCTCTCGTAGTGGTGGAGTGTTGTAACGCCCCGGATCCGATGCGCCAGGTGTCTGTCAGTTATTCGCCTTCGTTGCCATGTCATTTGCTTGCGTGTTGCATTTTATCATGTCATCATGTGCATTTCATTTTGCATACGTGTTCGTCTCATGCATCCGAGCCTTTTCCCCGTTGTCCGTTTCGCGATCCGACGGTCCTATGCCCCCCGGAGTTCCCCTCTTATCTCTCTTCGTGAATGGGTGTTAAACTTTCTCGGAATGACCCGAGCCTTGTCAAGTGGCCTTGGTGTAACACCGGTAGACCGCCTGTCAAGTTTCGTGCCATTTGGAGGTCGTTTGGTACTCCAACGGTTAACCGGGTAACCGTAAAAGTCTCTTTCTCTTTGCAGCCCAACACCCCTTCCAAAGTGGCCCAAAACCCATCTAACTCCTCTCCATGCTCCCGGTCGTTCGATCACGATCGTGTGGGCGAAAACCGTGCTCCATTTGGATTCTCCTAGCTCCCTCTACCTATAAATACTCCTTCCCCTCCGAAATTCGCGGTGCAAACCCTAGCTCTCCTTCTCCTCGCGCCGCCGGACATTTTCTCCCCACCGGCCGGACATGTCCGCCGCCCTCTCCGTGCCACGTGTCGGCTCCTGATTCGCCGAGCCCCGCGCCCACTTCCCCGCGCCGCCGCGGCCCGCCGCAGCCCGCAGCAGGCCCTCCGGGCCCGAGCCGCCGCCTCCCGCGCTGGATCTCGCTCCGCCGCCGTCGGGCGCTTCGCCGCCGGGCGCTAGGCCCCGCCTCCCGAAGCCGCCTCACCTTCCCGTCCGCGCCGCCGACGTCCCGTCGCCTCTCGCCGCCGCAAGCTCCTCCGGCAGGTTCGCCGCCGTCCGGCCTCCCCACGGCCAGATCCGATGGACGGAGGCCAGATCCGTGCCCCGCGCCGCCTTCCCCGTCGTCCGTCGCCGCCGGTGACCGTCCCTCCTCCGTCGCCCAGCCGCCGCAGCGGATCGGGAGGAGCCCGATCCGGTCGCCTCGCCGGCTTCCTCCTGCCGTTGACCGGCCACGTGGGCCGCGCCCCCCTCCAGCCCAGCACCCCGACCTAGCTCCAGCCGGCCCGTCTGACCTGCCTCCTTCTTGGGCCGAGCCCGCTCCGGTGAGCGCCCCCGTCAGCCTATCCCTCGCCTGCGGCGCTATTTAGCTAATATGCGCTCACTTCGTTGTTTTTCTGAAAAACTGCGGTCCCAGGATTTTTGTAATTATCATGCCATGTTAGACCTGCCGTAACTCTGCATCCGTAGCTCCGTTTTACGCGTATAATATGTAAAATTGATCGTCTCAAAGAGTACATAATTTCGTTCCATTGCATCATATTCATTTGAGGTCATCTTGATGCCTGAATCATCGTTGTAAGAGTGCTTCGTGATGTTTTCTGCTGTCTGTTATCAGAACGAACTCTTTTGTCAGTTTTGCCATGATTGATGTGTGTATCCTATGAGGTTGATTCCTACATGTGTTTCGAACTATGCTATTCCATCTTTACAGGGGTGTATGCCATATATTTTTGTGATCAATGTGATGACTAGCACAAGCATGCAAACTAGGCTTCGTGTTAATGCTGATTTTAGTCCCTGTTCTGCTGTAATTTTGATGCCATGTAAACATGTTGCTACTAAGCATTCTATGCATAATCTGGAGATGTTCTATAAACATGTTTTGATCTGCATGTCATCCTCTATCCATCCATGCCCCTGGTTGCATTTATAGGTTGCTGTAGCTTGTTGTAATCTTGCTCTAAAGTTGCTTGAAAATGTTGCTGTCAGCCTGTTTACATTAAGTTCCCTTGTTTCCATGGTTGTTCCTAGTGTTACATGCATCCTATCACCTTGCTATTGCCATGCTTAGCTTCACAAACATGTCTTCTTACTGTTGGGTGCCTTTCCATGCCATGTATTACTCTGTAGTGAGTTGCACAAGCTCATCTACATGCCTTCATAATTATGTTCCTGCCACGTATGAATCTGTAACAATAACTTGCTATGTTTACATGGGTGCCATCTTATTTTCGGATCCCTTTTGGCTTATGGTCAGTAAGGGTCTTTTGATCTTTGCTTTTAGTAGATTCATTCCATGCCTTTGTTTCCCATGATAAGTTCCTGTAATATGTTGTTTGATAGCTCTAAACATTGCATCGTGCTGTTATTTTCTGCAAAGTCTGAAATTGTAATCACTTGCAATCTTACCACGTGTGTTTGGGCATGTTCTAGTGATTTCTGGAGATAGCTCAGTGTTCATGTTTTGTTGTGCTTTACCTGTACATCATGTCCATGCCTTTTGTTCTCATGTTGGGGTGCTGTAGTATATTGTTTTGATGCTTGCATTATGCCTAGTCGCTGTTTTGGACAGCTTGTCCTTTAAACTTGTTTCATGTGTGTGTGTTGAACCGTTGCTCCGTTTTGAGCATGCTCTATATGAAACTTGCTTAGAATTGCATGTAGTTTCATATTATCATGTTGCATCCTTGTTTTGAGGTGTTTGCTTGATGTTTGGGTGCATTTCGCATCAATGCCATGTTTAACTTGTTTTGCTCATATCTTCTAGGCCGTAGCTCCGAATCTAAAGAACTTTATATGTAACTTGACTAGAATCTCATGTAGATCATCATTGTGCATCTTAACTTGCTGTTTAACAACTTGAACATAAGGTTTATTCAGATCTGGACCAATTTCGAAATATGCATATGAGGACTTACCGGAATTGTTATATGTTGTTCCCGGCCTCATTCAAACTTGCTTTGATGTGTTGTTCTTGTTTGCATCATCTCTTGCCATGAGTAGCTTCATGCTTGTTGTGCATCATGCCTTGTGCATCATGCCTTGTTCATGCTTCTTTTCGATAGTTCCTGTTTCGTTGCGATCGTGAGGATTCGTTCGTCCACGCTTGGTTCGGCTTCATCCGTTCGTCTTCTTCATGAACTCGTTCTTCTTCCTTGCGGGATTTCAGGCAAGATGACCGCTACCCTGGATCTCACTACTATCATTGCTATGCTAGTTGCTTCGTTCTATCGCTTTGCTGCGCTACCTATCATCTGTTTGTCGAGCCATCCCATGTTGCCATGAACCTCTAACCTTTGACACCCTTCCTAGCAAACCGTTGTTTGGCTATGTTACCGCTTTTGCTCAGCCCTCTTATAGCGTTGCTAGTTGCAGGTGAAGTTGAAGATTTCTCCATGGTGGAAAGGATTTTGGTTGGGTTATCACAATATCTCTTATATTAATAATGCATCTATATACTTGGTAAAGGGTGGAAGACTCGGCCTTTTGCCTAGTGTTTTGTTCCACTCTTGCCGCCCTAGTTTCCGTCATACCGGTGTTATGTTCCCGGATTTTGCGTTCCTTACGCGGTCGGGTGATTTATGGGACCCCCTTGATAGTTCGCTTTGAATAAAACTCCTCCAGCAAGGCGCAACATTGGTTTTACCATTTGCCTCACCTAGCCTTTTTTTCCCTTGGGTTTCCGGAGCCCGAGGGTCATCTTTATTTACCACCCCCCCCGGGCCAGTGCTCGTCGTGAGTGTTGGTCCAAACTGTCGGCCGCCGGTGGCCACCAGGGGCAACTCTGGGCTGGCCTACCGGAAGTCTGGACAATCCGGTGTGCCTTGAGAACGAGATATGTGCAGCTCCTATCGGGATTTGATGGCACAACGGGCGGCTTTGCTGGTCTTGTTTTACCATTGTCGAAATGTCTTGTAAACCGGGATTCCGAGTATAATCGGGTCTTCCTGGGAGAAGGTCTATTCCTTCGTTGATCGCGAGAGCTTGTCATGGGCTAAGTTGGGACACCCCTGCAGGGTATAATCTTTCGAAAGCCGTGCCTGCGGTTATAGGTAGATGGGAATTTGTTAATGTCCGGTTGTAGATAACTTGACACCAGATCCGAATTAAAATGCATCAACCGTGTGTGTAGCCGTGATGGTCTCTTCTCGGCGGAGTTCGGGAAGTGAACACGGTCTTTGGGTTATGTTTAACGTAAGTAGGAGTTCAGGATCACTTCTTGGTCATTACTAGTTGACGACCGTTCTGCTTGCTCTCTTCTCGCTCTTATTTGCGTATGTTAGCCACCATATCATGCTTAGTCGCTGCTGCAGCCTCACCACTTTACCCCTTCCTTTCCCTTTAAGCTTTGCCAGTCTTGATACCCATGGTAATGGGATTGCTGAGTCCTCGTGGCTCACAGATTACTACAACAACAGTTGCAGGTACAGGTTATGCGATGATCATGACGCGAGAGCGATGCTTGCTTGCGTTGAGTTCTTCTTCTGCTTCTTCTTCGATCAGGGGATAGGTTCCAGGTCGGCAGCCTGGGCTAGCAGGGTGGATGTCGTTTGAGTTTCTGTTTGTGATTCATCCGTAGACGGATGATGCTCTTATGTATTGTTTTGTTGTATTCGTGTGGCATTGTATGCCTTATGTATGTATCCCCATCTTTTATGTAATGTTGATGTAATGATATCCACCTTGCAAAGCGTTTCAATATGCGGTTCTATCCTTGGTGGGACCTTCAAGTCTCTTTAGGATAGTATCGCATATTGGGCGTGATAGCTGCTCCATTACTTCCAAGCGCACGAGATCACGGTGGTCACCCGCCTCCCATTGCAAGGGATACTGCAGAACCCAGATGCAATGGGGAGGATCATGGAATGGGCCCTGGAGCTGTCAAGTTTCGGTTTGAAGTTCGAAAGTACCTTGACGATTCAGAGCAGAGTCTTGGCGGAGTTTGTTGCGGAATGGACCTCGACGCCCGACGAAGAGGTACAGGAGACCACTCTCCCTGGCAAGGAAACGAGCCACAACTGGATCATGTACTTTGATGGTGCCTTCTCGCTGCAAGGCACCGGGGCTGGTGTGCTGCTTGTCACGCCCACCGGAGAGCACCTCAAGTATGTCATCCAGATGCACTTCCCCCAGGAGATGTCAACCAACAACACCGCCGAGTATGAGGGTTTGCTTGCCGGTCTCACGATCGCGGCAGACCTCGGAGTTAAAAAGCTCATCGTCAGGGGCGACTCACAGCAGGCAAATCAACAAAGATTATCAAAGCCCGTTGATGGAAGCTTACGTAGATGAGGTGAGGAAACCGGAGGAGCGCTTTGACGGTATACAAGCGGAGCATGTCCCTCGGGCGGAGAACGACATCGCCGACTACCTGTCAAAGCGCGCTGCCCTCAAGCTACCTATGGAACGAGGTACTTTTGTGCTTCAGTTAACCCAACCATCCGTTGAGCCGTCGACCGGGTAGAACAAGCGAAGGAAGCTAGGCCCCGGCAAGTACTTCCCCGCCGAGCTCCCCGCAGCCGCCGGCGAAGATGTTGCCGTGGATGCCGATCCTGCAGCGGGGCAACCGACTCCGGTAGGACCTCGGGTCATGGCCGTGGAGGCGGCCGCTCCCGTGGCAGAAGAGATGCCTTTGGTCATTGTCGTCGAGCCACAGGCTCCAGCATGGGTGCAGCACATCGTCCGATTCCTTCAAAAAGGAGAACTTCCTGAGGAGCCATAAGAGGCAGAAAGAGTAGCCCGCCGGTCTGATCTGTACCAATTCGTTGATAACGTATTATATAGAAGAAGACCGAATGGGGTGAAATTGATGTGCATCTCCCGGGAGGAAGGACTAAAGCTGTTGGCAGAGATACATGGAGGTATATGTGGCTCCCACATAGGGTCGAGAGCCCTTGCCGGCAAGGCTTTCCGGCAAGGTTTCTTCCGGCCCACCACCCTCCAGGATGCGACGGCACTAGTAACCAAGTGTGAAGCGTGCCAGTTCCATTCGAAGAAGCTCCATCAACCAGCCCAAGCCCTTCAAACTATCCCTCTCTCCTGGCCCTTCTCGGTTTGGGGGCTCCACATATTGGGCCCTTTCCCCCGTGCTGTCGGGGGCTTTGAGTACTTGTACGTCGCAATTGACAAGTTCAAAAAGTGGCCAGAGGTGGAAGCAGTGAGGAAGGTGACAGCGCAGTCAGCCATCAAGTTCTTCAACAGACTAGTGTGTCATTTCGGGGTGCCCAACAGGATCATCACCGACAACGGCACACAGTTCACAAGCCATGCCTTCATGCAATACATTGAAGATCTTGGCAGCAGGGTTTGTTTTGCTTCCGTGGCACACCCATGGAGCAACGGGCAAGCGGAGAGAGCAAATGCTGAAGTCCTGCGAGGCTTAAGAACGAAGACTTTTGACAGGCTGCACAAGAGCGGAAGGCACTAGATTGATGAGTTGTCGGCGGTTCGTTAGTCCATCAGAACGACGCCAAATCGAGCCACCGGCTAGACACCCTATGCCCTGGTTTATGGGGCAGAAGCAGTTCTCCCCACAGAACTCATATACGGGTCACCTCGAGTGCTCGCTTATGATGAGCTTGAGCAAGAGCGATTGCGGCAAGATGACGCGACGCTCCTTGAGGAAGATCGTCTCCGGGCGGCTGTGAGAGAAGCATGCTACCAGCAAGCCTTGCGTCGCTATCATAGCCGCAAGGTTCGTGCCCGGAGCTTTGAGGAAGGCGACCTTGTTCTTCGTCATGTTCAGTCGGCTAAGAATTCCAACAAGTTGACGCTGAAGTGGGAAGGCCCTTATCGGGTAACACGAGTCACCAGGCCCGGCGCAGTCCGGCTGGAGATCAAAGATGCCATTCCAGTGAGCAACTCCTCGAACAACGAGCATCTCCGCAAGTTTTACCCATAAGGTGCGGCCGCCACGCGTCCCGGCAAGCCACCCTTTCGTACAAGCTTTCCCGGCAAGGCATGTAACCCTTTGTACAAAGCCAGGCGCAGACCCTAAGCATAAATAAACGAAGCGCTGGCGCCCTAAGTCATAGCATGCATGCTAGGTCGAGTCTCTTCCTTGGTTAGGGTTGATAGTGCTTAGCAGTGGCTAACCCCTAGCTTAGAGGTCGAGTGCGTGTCTATCTGTTCTTCTCTGTCTTCTTTGGTTCGTAGGACACATAAATATCCTCCCCGAGCTATTTTGGAGAAAAGGGGACGGACCAGCATCCGAGCCCCGGCAAGCCAAAGTTGCCGGGGGCTACAAGAGCAAAGATCCATCTGCGGCAAGACAAGGTTGCCGGGGGATGTGGATCCAGATAAGTTCTCTATCCCCTATCATGTGTTTCGTTATGAACTGAGGTATGTGAAACCTCATTTTATCCTTAGGCTACCGTGCTCCCCTCATTCTGGACCCTAGGACTCGTCTCCTGGGACCGATTTTGGTCGTAGCCGCGACAGCAAGGAAATGAAATGAGGAGCCTAAACCCACCTCATCCCTGCCTCGGCCAAGGGCGTGAGAAAGGTCGAGCAAAGTGGGGGGACGGCAAGGCCTGTTGCCGGGCGAAAAAATGTTATCTTAAGGGTAACGAGGATTCTCTCCTTGTCGTGGGTTCCACCCGCGAACGAAAAACCCGGCAAACTTCCCTTTTTCATTAAAAAAACATCCCATACAGATACAGTTCGTACGAAATGAAAAACATGAACAAGGAGATTACAAGTTCTAAAGTTAACAAAGGCCCGAAGGCTTACAAGACTAAAAAGATACAAGGTGCATGTAACCCCTTTCTTGTCCCTCTCCTCAGGAAATGGAACGAGAAAGCAGAAGGGCACAAGGAGCGCCTAGGCGAGCTACGAGTGGCAGAAGACACCAAGGGAACATCTCGGTGGCCGTCCAAGGGCTGGATGGTGATGGCGGCGCCGGAGGCAGAGCTCGAAGACGAGGCGGCAGGACGTCAATACGCGATGAAGGCGTCGGTGCCCGCGTACTCTGACTTGACGGCCTTGCCGCCCGCCCTCTTCCTCTTCCACAGCCTCCCAACGCCATCCGCCCAAGGAGACGACCCCGAGAAGTTCAAGGAGCCGGTGACACGGATGATGGGGTCGCCGGTGCCGCTTAGAGTGGCGCCTGACGCCTAGTCGGACCCGTCATGCTACCGCCCGCTAGCCTCGTCGTCGCTACCGTTTTCTTCCTCGCCACTCTCGCTCGAGGAGGAGTCTTCGTCGTCAGAAGAGCTCTCCACGCAGCACCTTACGCGAGTCCCGAAGTGCCCGAAGATCTTGACGGAGAAGAGGCCACCCTCCATCAGTTTGAAATGGAGAGTGAGCCCATCAGTCAAGCTGTGGAGGCGAGCGAAGGTCTTCCACCCTCGGTGGAGATACATGACGTGAGGGGCAGGGAACTCGACGTCGGCCCATGTGTCGCTATTCCCGCAACCCCTCATATGCAGCCGCAATACCTGCGGCGGATCCAGCTCCATCTCCCACGCAAAAGGAGTCGGGAGGCGAAGGCGACAGCGCGGTGGCTGGCGTAGCTTGACGAAGAATTTGCAGGGGTTGTCCCCGGTATGGCCCTCCATCGGAGGAGGGGCTGCTAGCGGAGGCGAGGCTGATCTGTCGCCCCGTCCTCCTCTCCCTCGAGCACCACAACGGCCTCGACCTCGCCCCCTTCCCCTTCCTCTAGCAGCCGGTTCCACCACTATGAGCTCTTGGGGAGGAGCGATGCTGTCTGGCCGAAACCCTCGCCGCCACCGATGAAGCATCGTCGCGCCCCCTCGCCATGGCAAAAGAAAGGAGGAAGCAGGAATGGGGAGAGGCAGATGACGAAGGGTTGAGAGGCAACGTTCCTCCCGCTCCCCTCTTTATAAAGGGGCGGGGGCGAGGCTCGACCGCCCCCTTTCGGCCAATCCGGCTCCTTGAAGTGACAGCAAGCAGGGCCGTTGACCGTCCTCCCTGCTCCATTGAAGGTGCATGGGAATCGACCCCCGCACGCGACTTCCCACGTCCCGCACGCCTGTCATTCACTCTGCATTATGCATGCAGCGAACGTGGCGCAAGGGGCGGGCGCAGTGGGACGCGTGGAGCGACGATTCCCAAGCAAAGACAGTAAATGGGAGGTGGCCCTGCGGTCTCAAAGAGACACGCAAGCCGCCTCTTCACTGTCCACCACAAGGTGACGCCAGCATGCTTCTGTCATGCGCGCGCGCACGACCCCCTCGTCGTGCGTTCAACGCGGGTTGTGGGGAAGCGCAGCGGACGGAGCAGTGGTCGTGGTAAAAATCCGCTCCAACTGCCCGCGTACCGTTCTAGGCCTGGGCCAACAACGTGTTGCGCTTATGTGTGGCCCAGGCCCGGGGGGCTCCTGTCGGTGTACAAAAGTTGGGGCTCTGCTTTTGACCCTTTACTTGTGCACGGGCAGTCAGAGCCTCCCGCCACGGCCATGCATAACAGGGCAGGAAAGGGATGCCGGAGAGAAGCCGAAGCCACAAGACAAACAAAGCAACGACAAGGACCAAGGCCAAAAAGATCAGATGGACAAAGCAGGTTTCCCCGGCAAGGACCCTTGCCGGGGCAGCCTCAGCAGCCCCGGTAAGACCCTTGCCAGGGCAGCCTCAGCAGCCCCGGCAAGACCCTTGCCAGGGCAGCTCACCCCCACCAGCCAAGCGAGCCACCTTTGAGCCCACCAACGCTAAACAGACGCATTGGGACAGGTGTTGACACCAGATTTTGGCACAGTCAAGAACTTATTTAAAATGGCCTCAAATAGAGAAGTGTTCTACATGAAAAAGTTTTTTATTGTCGATACGAACATCTTTGAAGTTTGGGCCATCGCCATCTGATCTCATCTCGAAAGCCGAAGTTGTGTTCGAAATACTGAGATTTTGTATTCAGAACACTATTCTGCACATTACGCCCCCAAGACTGCCTCGTACGGAAAAATGATCTACATGGATTGTCTTCGTCTCGTCGAAACGATTGATTTTTATATAAGAATCATTCCAATCCGAGTTCGTATGCAAAAGTTAGAGCCATCCGAATACAGCACTATCACGAGGCAGAAGTGGCGCGCCCCACCAGACACCATGTCTGATGGGTAGCGCGAATAACAGCCTGTGTTGCACGAGCGATTTTACCCTCAAGATAAACTCTAATAAAAAATGTTCAACATAAAAGTTGTTCGTCTCGTCGAAACGGTCAAGATTGCTTTTGGGCTCGTTTCCATCCGAGGTCGTTTACCACCTCAAAAGTTACCCGCAAGGTGCAGCCAGTTTAAACCGAACAGTTTTGGAAAGTTCGGACAAAACCAATCCGAATTTGACTAGGGTTTTGGACGTGAATCCAAGCCTTTTGCTTGCATGGGAAGTCCAGCCGCCTCTTATATACCTGAGGGGTGATGGCCGATTGAACAACACCAATCGATCAATTCATCTACCACTTTTTATCTTTTATCTTTTCTCCTTAAGCCTAGTTCTTCTTCTTTCTCGTTCTTCGTTTGTTCTTCTTGTTGCAGGGCGGCGAACCTCGAGGCCCTAGGGGCGCTCAGGTCGACCTAGGGCAGCCCATAGCCGCCGCGCGCCCAGACGGGGTCCCTCCCGCGCGTGGGGTTTCGGGTCCTCAAAAGCACCCGCCGGATTGCCTGCGTACTGCGCTTCCGGCCGGGTCTCCTTCAACGTGAGATGCGGTGCATCACCCTCGGTGTTGGAGGTACACGGTGACGTGTTCGTGTGACGCGTTTCAGCGTCAACACACTTTTTGGCGACTCCACTGGGGACGAAGCTTTGAACGGTCTCCGGCCCGTTCTTGCTACGAAGAGATCGTCATCTAGGGTTTGCAATCTACAAAGGTAATATGAATACTCGATTCACTTATGTAGACGCAAATAATGCATATGTTGTTGCTAGATCGTCTAATGAACATAATGTATCGGCTAGCCCTAGTTTTATCAATCAGGTATCTAATTATGTGCAACAGCCGATTCAGAATAATCTTCATGCTTCAACTTTATATAATTTTAGCAACATGCAACATATGTATCCCAACTCCCATGCATCGGCAACCCCACAAATCTATATGCCGATGAACAACATGATGAGTTCAGTTAATCAAGTTGAAACACCCAATGTAGGAAATTCCAATGGCATGCAACATAGTGTTTCATCTTTTTATTCATCGGCAACTAATTTGTAACATGTTAATCCAAACATGCCGGTGGATAGGGGAATTGGCCATGCTACTACTAGTTATTCGGCCAATTACCCTCAAACATCATATGCTACACCTCATGCTACTAGTTTTTTGGCACCATACGCGACTGTTGATGTCCATAATTCGGCTTCGCATCTTAATGGTCATGGCCGAATAAGTGAAACTTCTACAGGAGCACAAATGCCTTCACCTACTACCATGGCATATCATGTTCCCCATACACAATTACAGAATTTTGGCAACATCTCATTGCCGAAAGAGTCTAAGAGCATTGGGGGGCAACCATATCCAAACTGGGTAGTTGAGAACAACCTTACATTCTCTTGGGATTTGTGCAACTCCATTCGAAAGGAACTAATAGAAGGCAGGAAGCCTCATGATTTTGCTGCAGTAAAAGCTAGAGTTGTGCAAATGATGCAGTTGCCCAGTCTTGCACCATCCAGTGCACCCCGTAAACAATTGCAAAGTTTTGGCACCTCATTGCCGGGAAAGTCTGAAAGTATTGGGGGGCAATCTCACGAGGAGTGGATGGAAATTGAGATGAAAAAGTTTAAAGCTTGCCAAGCTGAGATGTGGGCTAAAATTAGACAAGAGCGAGAAGCCTTGCAAATTCAAAAAGATAAAGTTATTGATTCAGGTAACAAAGAAAATTCAGTTATTAGAAAAGCCGAATCAAGTAGTATATATTCTGAGTCAATCAAATCCAAAGAGGCAAGCATTATTGAGAAAGGGCATGGAAAGCATAGCAAAACAGCCATATTTGATTTTTCTAAAGTCAATGGAACCTACTTCCTGCCCTATGAGTTCCGTGCCGTAGAAATTGACAAGCTTCAAGGACAAGAACAAGTAGCCGAACAAAGTTCGGCCGACAAAAATCTTCAAAGCAGTGATGCACGGATTCAAGAAAAAGATGATGACAAGGTGTTGGGGAGCCATCCAAAGACGGAGCAAGATGTTCTTCAAATGGCACCACCATCATGCTATCCCAACATATTTGAAGAGGTATGCATAGCGAGTAATTTACCTATTTTCAGATTTGGTCGCAACTTCATTATTGATGCATCTATAAGAAATATTCTCATAAGTAATTTTGAAAGACCAATGAAGAAGGGTAATTTACTTGTTAGCAATAAAATTGTTATGGAACATATCGGTCAAACCATTGCGCCATTTATAAAGACCAATAATGACTTATTGTTACAGCCAAAGCTTTCCCCGTTGCTTTATCTAAAGTTCTTATCTAGTTGGGTAGCTTTGCTTATTTCGTACTTGGCTTGCACTTGGTCTCAACTGAGACATGTATATTCTAAATATCTTCGTTTCAGAAATTTAAAGCCAAGGTTAAATTCTATTGAGAAAACTGATGCTAATACAATATCTTATCCAAAGACATCGGAGATAGAGTGGAAAACACAATGCATAGCCGAATGGGGAGATTCCAAATCTGAACCATTTGTTTGCTTATCTCCAAAGCCGTTCAAACAACAAGATCGGCTAGAAAACAAGAAGAATACCTTCAATTCAAGCATGTGTGATCAAATATTTGATTTATTGCTGAAAAATAATTACATTACAATTCTCGATCACCATGTTAAGCCATCAATCCAAGGACGGATGTATTGTAAGTTGCATGATTCGTCCAAGCATAATTTTGAGGATTGCAACATGTTTCGTCAAATAGTTAAATCGCCCATTGATAAAGGACGATTGAAATTTGTTGAGACACCAAGAGATGACCAGTCTATTCCGATTGGTCCCGATGGTAGAAAGTTTTTGCATCGGCTGATTCAAGCCGATCCATTTGAAGAGAAGGTAAAAACTACATGTGATGGGATCAAGCTTTCAAGTAAAGAAGTTGTTGAAGAGCATAATGAACATAATCTTGAGGGCAAGAATTCCATCGAAGCTACAATGGAGACGCCAAGGACTGGGGGGCAACAAGCAAATGCAATGATGGATGAAAGCAAACCAGAAGAAAACAAAGGCCGAAATAAGCGCAAGTGTAAGAGATCAAAAGTCACCTTCGCTGAACTATTGGATAAATATCAAAAGAAGAGTGAAGAGAAGAATGCTTATCAGCCAAATCATGCAAAGAAACCAAGATCACCCCCAAGGCGCAAATATGAGGTTCGGCATTGGCAAAGTGATAACTTTAATGCAACATATTCATATCCTTATTTTGGGCCGCCAATGTCAATGTCGTGGATGCCTCCCCATGGTCATATAGATACATATTCATCATGGGACAGGTATGATACAAGTGCACATTCTCCATCTTATTCTAGACCATCTCACCAATACTATGCAGCTCCAAGAAGATCAACATTTAAAAAATCACACTTCAAAGACCGTTTCAATCATAAGGAATCGGTCCAGAGCTCAAGGAAGAAGAAAGAGGTGGTCAAGCAGGTTTACCGCATTAAGAGAGATGGTCGTAAGAGTGCAATTTCAGATTTGATCTTAAATGAAAAAGAGCCAATTAAAGTGTTGACATTGGCTACTAAAGGCAATGAGACAAAGCAACCAATTATTGAGAATCGAAGTGCCAAATCTGAAGAAAAGAATTTGAGAGTGCACAAGGCCAAAAAGGAATTGCCATTGGTCAAAACAGAATCACAGCCGAGATGCCCGCTTGGCTTTCGTACTGGCAAAAGAAGAAATTACAAAAACTTAGTGCACAAGAACTTGAAGAAAGGAACATGGCATGGGTTCCCAAAGGAAGTGCTCAGAATAAGAATTATGTGCAAGCTTCCATTACAAGAAATGCGGCAAAGGTGAAGAAGGAAAAGTGTGAAAACTACGAAGGACCAAGCCGAAGGTTTCAACATCTTTGGTCTACACATTGTCCATATTCTGCAACTATGCCATCAATGCCTATGCCATGGAATTCGTTATCAGGTATGATTGGTAACCCTCAATGGGCTTATTTTAATCCATGGATGCAATATAATTTCTTACATCATGAAAGGGTATTGCCAAATCACTATACATTTGATTAGCTACAAGTTTGTTGATGATCCAAAGGGCCGAAATACTTGATTTGTCATTTCGTTTGTTTATTTCGGCTATATGTGCTTTGAATGAAGTTTACATGGTAATGGCCGATATTTATCTATCGTCCTAAGATTATGTCAATGCATGGTCGGTGTGGTATCCAAACATCGTCCTTAGTTCAATAGGAGACCAAAACAAGCCTCATACAACTCAAAATATGTTTGCACAATAATAAAAGCCGAATATGAAAATTTATTCGGTTTGGAGCTTTTGGTTGCTGTAGGTGCTATACAGATTGAGGCTTTCAGTGATTCGTTATAAGTAGTGCAACAAATATACAAGTGTTATCAATGTTTTGACGAATCACTTATAGTTTATCTTGGGATATGTCTAGATGCAAAATTTACCTTGGGTTGCTTTAATATCCTTCATATATCTAGACATGATAATTCGAAAGAGTTGGCACAGCAAGCATCCGGCTACTATGTTAACCATGGTGTATTGTATTATTTCTATCAATAGCCGATGCTAGGTCTTGTCAACATAGGTAAGGCTGAACCGAAGCCCACTGCTTCGGCCACTAATGAAACTTTTATGCAGGCGAAGTAAGGATTGGAGAAAGTTTATTATTGATTATCAGAAAAATCCTAGCAAAAGGGTGAATAATATGGTTCCGAGGATGACCTTGAGATACATATCTATGGGACTTTATCATTGGATTGTTAAGGAAGTTGAGAAAGTTTCACCCAAGCTTGCATCAAAATATTCATACAAGCAATGGCCGATATAAACTTATCGTCCTAAGAATATGCCAAAATGGCCGATGGAGTGTTGACATCATCCTTAGAACAAGCTATGTGCAAGTTATTTTTCGGCACACAGGCTTTGCCGAAAAACAGGGGGGCATGTGTTGACACCAGATTTTGGCACAATCAAGAACTTATTTAAAATGGCCTCAAATAGAGAAGTGTTCTACATGAAAAAGTTTCGTATTATCGATACGAACATCTTTGAAGTTTGGGCCATCGCCATCTGATCTCATCTCGAAGGCCGAAGTTGTGTTCGAAATACTGAGATTTTGTATTCAGAACACTATTCGGCACATTACACCTCCAAGAATGCCTCATACGAAAAAATGATCTACATGGATTGTCTTCGTCTCGTCGAAACGATCGATTTTGTTATCAGAATCGTTTCAATCCGAGTTCGTATGCAAAAGTTAGAGCCATCCGAATACAGCACTATCACGAGCCAGAAGTGGCGCGCCCCACCAGACACCATGTCTGATGGGTAGCGCGAATAACAGCCTGTGTTGCACGAGCGATTTGACCCTCAAGATAAACTCTAATAAAAAAACGTTCAACATAAAAGTTGTTCGCCTCATTGAAACGGTCAAGATTACTTTTGGGCTCATTTCCATCCGAGGTCGTTTACCACCTCAAAAGTTACCCGCAAGGTGCAGCCAGTTTAAACCGAACAGTTTTGGAAAGTTCGGACAAAACCAATCCGAATTTGACTAGGGTTTTGGACGTGAATCCAAGACTTTTGCTTGCATGGAAGTCCAGCCGCCTCTTATATACCTGAGGGGTGATGGTCGATTGAACAACACCAATCGATCAATTCATCTACCACTTTTTATCTTTTATCTTTTCTCCTTAACCCTAGTTCTTCTTCTTTCTCGTTCTTCGTCTGTTCTTCTTGTTGCAGGGCGGCGAACCTCGAGGCCCTAGGGGCGGTCAGGTCGAACTAGGGCAGCCCATAGCCGCCGCGCGCCCAGACGGGGTCCCTCTCGGGCGCGTGGGGTTTCGGGTCCTCAAAAGCACCCGCCGGATTGCCTGCGTACTGCGCTTCCGGCCGGGTCTCCTTCAACGTGAGCTGCGGTGCATCACCCTCGGCGTTGGAGGTACACGGTGACGTGTTCGTGTGACGCGTTTCAGCGTCAACAACAGGGCTCAGGAGGCACCTCCGTGGTGGCATGCAGATCTTTGTGAAGACAAAGAATAGTCAGGATTGGATGAGGATAGAAAGGCAACCATCCTCACCGAAGAAACCCACAAGACCCCCGGCAAGATCCTTGCCGGGGACGCCTGCGTGCCACGGCAAGATCCTTGCCGGGCCACCCAGCAAGACCCTTGCCGGGCTACCCGGCAAGGCCCTTGCCAAGCGCGCCAGCAGGGCCACTGCCAGGTCTGCGCCAGCCAAGTCTCCGCCGCCATTAGCATGCAGCTGCCGACCCAACCAGCTGTGCAGGCACCTGCGTGGCAACATGCAGCTCTTCCTGGAGGCTCCACCACCGCGCCACCTCAGCTGCCTGCCTGCCTACATGGCACCGCATGCACCGCTGGCCAGGACGCGTGCCAAAGCAAGGATGAGCGGCGACGGACGGGACGGGCCTCTCTCCCGTCCCCGATAAAGTGAAGGGACACCTAAGCCTCACATTAAATGCGCTTTGTCCCGTAATACCAGCGATAAGCTCGTGATGCTGTAGCACTTTCCACCTCCTGTGTGCCACTGTGGCAGCCCCTTTCGCCTATAAAAGGAGGCCCATAGCACACGGGGGAAGGATTCAGCTCTTTGGAACCTCACAGCACCTAGAGCTAGTTCGAGAGCTCAAGAACACTAAATACATCCACCAAAGTAGGATATTAGGGTTTTACGCATCTTTGTGGCCCGAACCTGGGTAAATCCCTTTGTGTTGTCTACTAGTCCCGCTGTAGGATCGGAAGTATGTGTAGAGGGGGGTGATTAGACTACTTGACCAAATAAAAAACTTATCCTTTTCCCAATTTTAGTCTTTGGCAGATTTTAGCTATCTTAGCACAAGTCAAGCAATCTTAACACAATTCAAGCAAGAATGCAAAGAGTATATGAGCAGTGGAAAGTAAAGCATGGAACTTGCAAGAATGTAAAGGGAAGGGTTTGGAGAATTCAAACGCAATTGGAGACACGGATGTTTTTGTCGTGGTTCCGATAGGTGGTGCTATCGTACATCCACATTGATGGAGACTTCAACCCACGAAGGGTAACAGTTGTGCGAGTCCACGGAGGGCTCCACCCACAAAGGGTCCATGAAGAAGCAACCTTGTCTATCCCACCATGGCTGTCGCCCACGAAGGACTTGCCTCACTAGCTGTAGATCTTCACGAAGTAGGCGATCTCCTTGCCCTTACAAACTCCTTGGTTCAACTCCACAATCTTGTTGGAGGCTCCCAAGTGACACCTAGCCAATCTAGGAGACACCACTCTCCAAGAAGTAACAAATGGTGTGTTGATGATGAACTCCTTGCTCTTGTGCTTCAAATGATAGTCTCCCCAAAACTCAACTCTCTCTCACAGGATTTTGATTTGGTGGAAAGAAGATTTGAGTGGAAAGCAACTTGGGGAAGGCTAGAGATCAAGATTCATATGGTAGGAACGGAATATCCTGGCCTCAACACATGAGTAGGTGGTTCTCTCTCAGAAATAGCAAGTTGGAAGTGTAGGTTCGTTCTGATGGCTCTCTCCACGAATGAAGAGGAGGTGGAGGGGTATATATAGCCTCCACACAAAATCTAACTGTTACACACAACTTACCAAACTCGGTGGGACCAAATTGAGAAACTCGGTCAGACCGATTCAGCAAATCTAGTGACCGTTAGGATTTTCGGTGGGACCGACATGCAACTCGGTAGGACCGATATGGTTAGGGTTAGGGCATAACGCAATCTCAGTGAGACCGATTACCAAAACTCGGTGGGACCGATTTTGGTAATAAGCTAACCAGAGAGTTGGTCAAGTAAACTCAGTGGGACCGGTTCGCTCATTTCGGTGGGACCGAAATGTTACAAAAAGAAAACAGGGAGTTTACATTGCAATCTCGGTGGGACCGATCGCTCATCTCGGTGGTACTGAAACGTTACAAAGGGAAACAGAGAGATTACAATCCCATCTCGGTGAGACCGAGATCCCTATCGGTGAGACCGATTTGCCTAGGGTTTGTGGCAGTGGCTATGACATCTGAACTCGGTGGCGCCGGATAGAAAGAATCGGTAGGGCCGAGTTTGACTTTTGGTTTAGGTCAAATGTGGATGTGGGAAAGTAGTTGAGGGTTTTGGAGCATATCACTAAGCACTTGAGCAAGTAAGCCATTAAGCAACACCTCATCCCTCCTTGATAGTATTGGCTTTTCCTATAGAGTCAATGCGATCTTGGATCACTAAAATATAAAATGTAGAGTCTTGAGCTTTGAGCTTGAGCCAATCCTTTTATCCTTAGTATTTTGAGGGGTACACTTTTCTCATCCATGCCATGCCATTCATTGATCTTTTCCTGAAATATTTATCTTGAAATAGCATTATCTCAATGAGCTATATATTGTTAGGAATTACCAAAACCACCTAGGGATAGTTGCACTTTAAATCTCCCCTTTTTTGGTAATTGATGACAACATATAGATCAAAGCTTCGACAAATGATAATAAGAGTGAAAAACATTGTCGCTTTGAGGAGTATTTGATAAGCAAGAGCTCCCCCTAAATTTGTGCATAGTTTAAGATTTGCTTTGGACTGCAAATGCACAAAGAGTTAGGCTCATGGGTTACTCTTCCATGTCACATACATCTTGGTGGAGCCCTCAAAATGATAATAATTGAATACATGCACTCATCACCAAACAAAGTGAATGATCATATAGAGATAAAATGATAATGTCATCCAACAAGCATTAATGTAGCATATGATCAAACACATGATTATCCAAGTATCACACAGACATAAAGTATCTTAAACAAACAAATAAAGTTCAACCACCAAAGCAAGAGAGAATAAAAAGCAACGCTCTCTCTCGAAGCCTATGATGTATACATTTTTCTCCCCCTTTGGCAACAAGTTACCAAAAAGTTCATAGAAAATGCATAGCATTAAATCGTCTGTCAAGCTTGATCTTTAGGTGGTGGTGTAGAGATGGCTCCTTGGACGAAGACTTCAGTAGATGTGGATGGAGCTGGAGGAGTAGGTGCTAGAGCTGGTTGCACTAGGGCTGTAGCTGGTGCAGATGAAGTGGCTCCAGTGTTTGTCACTGGCACTGCAACTGATCTCTGAGCTCTAGGCACTCTGGCAAATGCCTCAGTGGTTGTCTTGCCCTTCCTCTCCTGCATATCATCCTGGAGTTGCTCAACAACAGACTGGATCTTAGTTACCTTCACACCAAGTCATAGAACTTCTGCTCCATGATCCTCTCTAGGCTCTCCTGGTTTTGAGTCAAGGTGGCGAGCCCCTTCTCAATCCTCAGAGTGGATGCAATCAAGTAGCCAAGCTGATCCTGTTTGCTCTTCAAAAAGTACTGAGATGCCTCTTCCATTGTTGGCATCTTGGTAGCCTTCTCTGTCCTTGCCTTCTCCTTCTTTGCTTGAGCATGCACAGAAGATGGTTCATCCTCATCCATAACCACTTGGTTGTCCTCAAAGTCTGGATAGATAGGCATGTGATCCTTGTCCAACAAGTATGTGCCAGTGCCCATCTTGGAGTTAATCAGCTCCTGGATCTGTGGGGCATACCCACAACTTCTCTTTTGGTCAGCAGCTGTCCTCTTGATAGTTTCAACTATAAGGCTCATGACCTTGAACTTTTGTGGCACATCAAATAAGTGTAGCAGATTTATTGCATGGCCTCTGATCATGTTGTGATCACCTGACTTGGGAAATAGAGTGTGCCTGAGGATCCAGTTGATGGTTGGCAGTCCTAACAGAAGGTAATGTACTGATCCAAACTTGTGTGTCTCAACAGCAGCATTTGGGATCTCCTTGTACATATGTGCCATAGTGTTGTGATCCATCTTATTTTTGGCATAGACATCCAAGTCATCCTCTTTCTCCTTAGGTGCATTGATCAGATTATCCCATTCTTCAATTGATGATTGGTACCTAGTACCTTCAAACATCCATACTATCCTGCCATCTGGATAGAAGTGCGATGTGGAGTAGAATTGCATTATGAGCTCATAATTCCACTTTGTAAGCTTCTGCCCAACAAAGTCTGCTACTTCAAAAGCACTAAAGCTGTCATACACACCAGGATAGTGTTCTTCATTCTCCTTCATGTAGGTCCAGTCAACCCACCTCATGTCACACACTATTGTCTTCTTGTCTAGCAGCACTGTCTCATAGAAATCATGTTGTTCCTTTGTATGGAACCTATAGTCAACAGTAGTTCTCCTCCTGACTGCATAAGGATCAGTCAACCTCCACTGTCTGAGTCCTGCATCCTTTCTCAGCTTCATGTTCTCAGCCATAGGATGGGCATCATTATGATCTGGAATTTTTGGGTTCAATTTTCTTAAGACATGCTCTTCCTCATCTTCTTCTTTAGCAACAGTTTCAGGCACTGGGGTCTTGTTCTTCTCAGCAGCAGATATGTTCCTGGTATTCCTCTTAGGTGCAGTCTTGGGCTTGGAGGCAGCCTTGGGTGCTTCTTTAGGCTTTGTTGAAGCAGCCCCTGACCTGATAGCATCACCCATAAGCTTATGAGCTTTGGGTGCTGGTGCAGCAACCTCTTCCTCTTCTTCCTCTTCGGAGTCTCTCCTCATAAAGGGATTTGCAAGAATCTTGGTAGTAGTGGTTCTAACTCTCTTTTTCTTCTTGTCTTGGCCAACAGCTTCATCTTCTGATTCAATGGTAAACTTCATGGTTTCCCCAGTGGCAACCTTCCTAGGTTTGGAAGTGGGAATCCTTCTTGCAGTTACCTCTTTGGGTTCAGATTCCAAAGGTACTTGAGTGGAGGCTCTACCTTTAGACATGGGAGTTCTCTTTGCAGGTGCTTTGTGTTTGCACACGAACACGTCACCGTGTACCTCCAATGCCGAGGGTGATGCACCGCAGCTCACGTCGAAGGAGACCCGTCCGGAAGCGCGGTACGCAGGCAATCCGGCGGGTGGTTTTGAAGACCCGAAACCCCACACGCCCGGGAGGGACCCCGTCAGGGCGCGCGGCGGCTATGGGGTACCCTAGGTCGGCCTGACCGCCCCTAGGGCCTTGAGGTTCACCGCCCTACAACAAGAAGAACGAATGAAAAACGAGGAAGAAGAAGAACTAGGGTTAAGGAGAAAAGATAAAAGATAAAAAGTGGTAGATGAATTGATTGATTGTGTGTTGTTCAATCGGCCGTCACCCCTTAGATATATAAGAGGCGGCTGGACTTCCCGTGCAAGGAAAAGGCTTGGATTCACGTCCAAAACCCTAGTCAAATTCGGATTGGTTTTCTCCGAACTTTCCAAAACTGTTCGGTTTAAACTGGCAGCACCTTGCGGGTCTTTTTTCTGGTGGTAAACTACCTCAGATGGAAACGAGCCCAAAAGGAATCTTAAATGTTTCGACGAGGCGAACAACTTTCATGTTGAACGTTTTTTGATCAGAGGCCATCTTGAGGGGGTTTTAGGCTGTTTTCCAAAGTCTGCTGCAGAAAAATCCAAAACCCGGACAAACAACCACAGAGTGTCCGGCCGTCCTCGGAGAAACCCAAAACACGGATGATCATTCCTGGAGTGTTTGGCCATCCTGATGCAGCCGCGCATTTTCGGCTCTAACTTTTTCATACGAACTCAGATTGGGATAATTTGTTTATCAAAATCAACCGTTTCGACGATACGAAGACAATTCGTGTAGATAATTTTTTCATTTGAGGTATTATTGGGGGCCTAATCGGCCAAACTATACTCTGAATATAAGATCTTAGTACTTTGAGCATAGTTTCGGCCTTCGAGATGAAACCGGACGGCGATGGCCCAAACTTCAAAGATGTTCATATCAACAATACGGAACTCTTTCATGTAGAACACTTCTCCATTTGAAGCCATCTTAAATAAGTTCTTGACCATGCCAAAATCTGGTGTCAACACATGCCCCCCTGTTTTTCGGCAAATCTTGTGTGCCGAAAAATAATTTGCACATATCTTACTCTGAGGACGATGTCAACACTCCATCGGCCATTTGTATGTGCTTAGGATGATAAGTATATATCAGCCATTGCTTGTTTGAACCTCTTGATGCAACTTGGGTGAAAACTTCTCAACTTATATAACAATCCGATGATAAGGTTCCATACATATGCATCTCAAAGCCATCCTCTGAACCATATTATTCACCCTTTCGCTAGGATTTTGCAGATAATCAAGAATGAAGTTCCTCCAATCCTTGCTTTGCCTACATAAAAGTTTCATTAGTGGCCGAGGTGGTGAGCTCCAATTCGGCCTTACCTATGTTGGCAAGAATAAGCATCGGCTGTTGATAGATGTGCAATATACCATGATGGTCATGGTATCTGGATGCTTGCTATGCCAACTCTCTCCAATTATCATGTCTAGATATATGAAGGATATTAAAGTAAGCCAAGGTAAAATTTGCATCTAGACATATCCCAAGATAAACTATAGGTGATTCGTCAAAACATTGATAACCCTTGGATATTTGTTGCACTATTTATAATGAATCACTGAAAGCCTCAATCTGTATAGCACCTATAGCAACCAAAAGCTCCAAACCGAATAAAATTTCATATTCGGCTTTGATTATTGTGCAAAAATATTTTAAGTGGCATGAGGCTTCACAAAATAACGCCATATGGAGATATATGAACAACACTGACACTTTGGCCATTGCTACGAATTGAACCATCAAAATATAATCTCCACAGTACTAGAGAGACAAGGCTAATATCACTTAACATGTACCTTGTCTCGGTCTCCAATTGAACTAAGGACGATGTTAGAATTCCACACCGGCCATGATCAGATAGTTTCTTAGGACGATAGTTAAGTATCGACCATTACCATGAGGTCCATGTAGAATTCATCCACTAAAGCATGTATAGCCGAAATAAACAAATAAAATAGCAATAAAATATTTTGGCCCCTTTGTATTAGCAACAAAAATGAAACTAACCAAATGTATAGTGATTTGGTAATACCCTTTCATGATATAGAAAATTATGTTGCATCCATGGACCAAAATGAATCCATGGAGAGTAATTGATCATACCTAGGGATGAATTCCATGGCAAAGGCATCAACGACATGGTTGAAGAAAATGGATGATGTGCTAACCGAAGATTTTGATGTTGTGATGCGCACCTTCGGCTTAATTGTTTGTTGCTTTCATTCTTTTCCTTCTTCACTTTTATTGTACTTGTTGCAATAGAAACATGCACATCATTTTTTTGGATTGATCTTCTTGGGAACCCATGCCATGTTCTTCTTTCTCAGCTCTTGTGCACTAAGATTTTGTAATTCCTTCTTTTGCCAATATGATAAGCCGAGTGAGCAGCTCGACTGTGATTTTGTTTCAACCAATGGCAACTCTTTTTGGGACTTGCGCACCCTCAACTTCTTTTCTTCAGATTTGGCACTCTGATTTTTATCAATTGATTGTTTCACTTCTTTGCCTTTTGTAGCCAATGTCAACACTTTAATTGGCTCTTTGTTATTTGAGATCAAATCTGAAGTAGCACACTTACGACCATGTCTTTTCACGCGGTAAACTTGCTTTACCACCTCTTTCTTCTTCCTTGAGCTCTGGACCGATTCCTTATGATTGAAACGGTCTTTAATATGCGAATGTTCAAATGTTGATCTTCTCGGAGCTGCATAATATTGGTGAGATGGTCTAGAATAAGATGGAGAATGTGCCCTTGTATCATACATGTCCCATGATGGATATGAATCAACATGAGCATAGGAAGGCATCCACGGCATTGGCATTGGCGGCCCAAAATAAGGATATGAATATCTTGCATTAAATATATCACTTTGCCAATACCGATCCTCATATTTGCGCCGTGGGGGTGATCTTGGTTTCTTTGCATGATTTGTCCGATAAACATTCTTCTCTTCACTCTTCTTTTGATATTTATCCAATAGTTCAGCGAAGGTGATTTTTGATCTGTTACACTTGCGCTTACTTCGGCCTTTGTTTTCTTTTGGTTTGCTTTCATCGATCATTGGATTTGCTTGCTGCCCCCCAGTCCTTGGCGTCTCCATTGTAGCTTTGATGGAATTTTCACCCTCAAGATTATGTTCATTATGCTCCTCAACAACTTCTTTAATTGAAAGCTTGATCCCATCACCTGCAGTTTTTACCTTCTCTTTAAATGGATCGGCTTGAAGCAGCCGATGCAAAAACTTTCTGCCATCGGGACCAATCGGAATAGACTGGTCATCTCTTGGTGTCTCAACAAATTTCAATCGTCCTTTATCAATGGCCGATTTAACTATTTGACGAAACATATTGCAATCCTCAAAATTATATTTGAACGAACGATGCAACCTACAATACATTTGTCCTTGAATTGATGGCTTGACATGGTGATCAAAAATTCTTATGTAATTATTTTTCAGCAACAAATCAAATATTTGATCACACATGCTTGAATTGAAGGCAAACTTTTTATTTTCTAGCCGATCTTGCTGTGAGAATGGCTTTGGAGTTAAGCAAACGAATGATTCAGATTTTGTATCTCCCCATTCAGCTATGAATTTTATTTTGCATTCTCTTACCGATGTCATTGGATAAGAAACTATACTTGCATCGGTTAGCTCAGAAGATTTTAACCTTGGCTTTAAATTTCTGAAACAAAAATAGTTAGAACATACATATCTCAATTGAGACCAAGTGTAAGCCAAGTAAGAAATAAGCAAAGCTACCCAATTAGATATGAATTTTAGACAAAGCAATGGGGAAAGCCTTGGATGCAATAATTTTTCGTTATCGGTCTTTCTGAATGGTGTAATGTGTTGACCGATATGCTTCATAACAAATTTATTGCTAACAAGTAAATTACCCTTCTTCATTGGTCTTTCAAAATTACTTATGAGAATATTTCTTATAGATGCATCAATAATGAAGTCGCGACCAAATCTGAAAATAGGTAAATTACTCTATGAATACCTCTCCAAATATGTTGGGAGAATATGATGGTGGTGCTACTTGAAGAACATCTTGCTCCAACTTTGGATGGCTCCGCAACACCTTTTCATCATCTTTTTCTTGATTCTGTGCATCATTGCTTTGAAGATCCATGTTAGCCGAACTTTGTTCGGCTACTTGTTCTTGTCCTTGAGGCTTGTCAATTTCTATGGCACAAAACTCATAGGGCAGGAAGTAGGTTCCATTAACTTCAGAAAAATCAAGTATGGCTGTCTTGCTATAGTTTCCATGCCCTTTCTCAACAATGTTTGCCTCTTTGGATTTGTTGGATTCGGAATATATACTACTTGATTCGGATTTTTTAACCGAAGCACTTTTAGTTTCCGAATCATCATTATTTTCACCGGTTATATCAATTGGCAAGGCTTCTTTTCTTTGAGCTAATTCCCGCGAAGTATTTGCACCCTATCGCACAAAGCTTTAACTCCCCTCTCAATTTCAGCCCGCTCTAGATTAGTTTGCCCCCCAATGCTTTTAGGATCTTTCGGCAATGAAGTGTTAGTGTTGCCGAAATTTTGCAATTGTGTAGGGGGTGTATAATATGCTGCGGTAATAGGTGGAGGTGTATGCACTGCTGTATAACCATATGCTCTCTCAGCAATACTATCAATTGATGAAGTTTCATCTTCCTGCAAAACTCTAGCCTTTATTGCAGCATAATCAGGAAACAACCCCTTTTTATATTGTTCAAGGCAAAGATCACTAATTCTCTTGTTTTGTGCCAAGCTCTTTTTTAATGCAGCCACAACCGCTTCTGGAAGGGATTGCTCCACAATACTTTCAGATTCTTTCGGCAATGATTCATGAGTGTTGCCGAAGTTCTTGAATTGCGTAGAGTATGCAAATATGCTAAAGTATTTGATGAAGACACATGTGTTCCTGTAAAATTTTCACTTATTCGGCTATGACCATGAAGATGCGGGGCCGAATTATGAACATCTACAGTTGCATACGGTGCTGGAAATTTACTAACATGAGGTGTAGCATGTGGTGGTTGAGAGTAACTGGCCGAATAGCTAGTAGTAGCATGGCCAATTCTCCCATCCATCGGCAAGGTTGGATTCACATATTGCAAATTAGTTGCCAATGAATAAAAAGGTGAAACACTTTCTTGTATGCTATTGGAAATTTTAACATGAGGTGTTTCAAATTGATTAACCATAGAACGATGCAAGAATGGATGAGATTTGTGCCTTGTTGGTAAACCGCTCTTCTACCACTTCGGCCTACTCAAGATGGAGCCGATCGAGTCGACACTCCGACGACACTATCTCCGGCTCAAGTACTCCGACACTGAACACTTTACGTTGAGCCGCGTGCCAAGACCGTCAAGCAAACCGCAATCCTCTCCACGGAACCGATCCTCAAGAACAATGTCTAGCGCAAGAGCATCAACATCGTCAAAATCAAGCTACCTTTGCGCAAGCACAAGAAAGGCAACGACAACGCCAACAAGGAGAGGAAGAGTGAGTAGGACTACACCAAGATGCACAAGATGCCAAAGCACAACGCCAAGAACAACAACGACGTCAAGCTCAAGCACTTGAGGCGCAACGTGCCCTCCGAGAATCAATTCGAGCCGTAGCCACGCACAACCGGCATACTCGTGAGCAACAAGAAGCGCATCGCCGATGACCCACAAGTATAGGGTATCTATCGTAGTCCTTTCGATAAGTAAGAGTGTCAAACTCAGCAAGGTATTCTCTGCAAGTACTGAAATAAGTGGTAACAGATAGTTTTGTGATAAGATAAATTGTAACGAGCAACAAGTAAAAAGAGTAAATAAAGTGAAGCAAGGTGGCCCAATCCTTTTTGTAACAAAGGACAATCCTGGACAAGCTCTTATAATAGGAAAAGCGCTCCTGAGGACACATGGGAATATCGTCAAGCTAGTTTTCATCACGCTCATATGATTCGCGTTCGGTACTTTGATAATTTGATATGTGGGTGGACCAGTGCTTGGGTGATGTTCTTACTTGAACAAGCATCCCACTTATGATTAACCTCTACTGCAAGCATCCGCAACTACAACAAAAGTATTAAGGTAAACCTAACCATAGCATGAAACATATGGATCCAAATCAGCCCCTTACGAAGCAACGCATAAACTAGGGTTTAAGCTTCTGTCACTCTAGCAACCCATCATCTACTTATTACTTCCGAATGCCTTCCTCTAGGCCCAAATAATGGTGAAGTGTTATGTAGTCGATGTTCACATAACACCACTAGAGGCTAGACAACATACATCTTATCAAAATATCGAACGAATACCAAATTCACATGACTACTAATAGCAAGACTTCTCCCTTGTCCTCAGGAACAAACGTAATTACTCACAAAGCATATTCATGTTCATAATCGGAGGGGTAATAATATGCATAAAGGATCTGAACATATGATCTTCCACCAAATAAACCAACTAGCATCAACTACAAGGAGTAATCAACACTACTAGCAACCTACTAGCACCAATCCCGGACTTGGAGACAAGAATTGGATACAAGAGATGAACTAGGGTTTGGAGATGAGATGGTGCTAGTGAAGATGTTGACGGAGATTGCCCTCTCCCAGAGAGAGGAGCATTGGTGATGATGATGGTGATGATTTCCCCCTCCCGGAGGGAAGTGTCCCCGGCAAAACAGCTCTGCCGGAGCCCTAGATTGGTTCCGCCAAGGTTCCGCCTCATGGCGGCAGAGTCTTGTCCCGAAAGGTTGCCTTCTATTTTTTTCTCATCGAAAGACTTCATATATGAGAAGATGGGCGTCGGAGAGCCACCAGGGGGGCCCACGAGGTAGGGGGCGCGCCCCTCACCCTCGTGAGCAGGGTGTGGGCCCCCTGGCCTTCATCTTTGGCGACGATTTTTCTTTATCTATTTTAAGATATTCCATGGAGTTTCAGGACTTTTGGAGTTGCGCAGAATAGGTCTCCAATATTTGCTCCTTTTCCAGCCCAGAATTCCAGTTGCCGGCATTCTCCCTCTTCGTGTAAACCTTGTAAAATAAGAGAGAATAGCCATAAGTATTGTGACATAACATGAAATAACAGCCCATAATGCAATAAATATTGGTATAAAAGCATGATGCAAAATGGACGTATCAACTCCCCCAAGCTTAGACCTCGCTTGTCCTCAAGCGAAAAGCCGATAACAATAAATATGTCCTCATGTTTAGAGGTAGAGGCGTCGATAAAAATAAAATACGGGCGTGAAGGCATCATGATTATTTCCATAACAGCAACATATATAGATTTTGTCATATGATTACTTATGTTCAAGTGATGATCTTTTCACAATGCAAAAGTATGAATCAGAAACCTTATTGAGCACCAAAAAATTATAACCTCAGTCATTGAAGCAATTGCAACTTATCATAACATCGGAAAGAGTCTATATCAGAGCTTAAAAGCAAGTCCACATACTCAACTATCACTTAGTCCTTCATAATTGCTAACACTCACGCAATACTTGTGGTTACGGAGTTTTAATCGGACACAGAGGAAGATAGGGGCTTATAGTTTTGCCCCACATCCTTTTACCTCAAGGGTAATGTCAACAATAATAATTCATGCTCCCCTACATCCAATTAGATATATATATATATATATATATATATATATATATATATATATATATATATATATATATATATATATATATATATATATCATGTTCTTTCCAACATGCTGAGCTTGCCAAAGGATAAAATGAAAAAAAGGGAAAGGTGAAGATCACCGTGATTCTTGCATAAGGTAGAATATAATAATAAAAGATAGGCCCTTCGCAGAGGGAAGCAGAGGTATCATGCGCGTTTAGGGTTGATGCACAAAATCTTAATGCAAAAGAACGTCACTTTATATTGCCCCTTGTATGTGGACCTTTATTATGCAGTCCGTCGCTTTTATTACGTCCACAACAAGTTCGTACAAAGCTTATTTTCTCTGCACTAATAAGTCATGCATATTTAGAGAGCAATTTTTATTGCTTGCACCGATGACAACTTACTTGAAGGATCTTACTCAATCCATAGGTAGATATGGTGGACTCTCATGGTTGAACTGGTTTAAGGGTATTTGGAAGCACAAGTAGTATTTCTACTTGGTGCTGAGAATTTGGCTAGCATGAGGGGGAAAGGCAAACTCGAAACGTTAGAGGATCCATGACAACATACTTTATCTCAGATGTAAGAAAACATAACTCATTATGTTGTCCTCCTTGTCCAACCTCAACTCTTTAGCATGTCATATTTTAATGAGTGCTCCCAATCATAAAAGATGTCAATGATAATATATCTATATGTGAAACCTCTCTTTCCTTATTACTTCCTATTAATTGCAAAGATGACCAAAGCTATATTTGCCAACTCCCAACAACTTTTAATCATCATACTCTTTCTATGTGAAGTCATTACTTTCAATAAGATCAATATGAACTCTTTGATTCTTTTTATTCTTTTTCTTCTTTTCTTTTATTCACCCAAGATCATGGCAAAATAATCAATCCCTAGACTCAACACTAATCTTTATTATATAGCTCACAGACTCGATTACAAAGAAGGATCATAAAGTAAAACTCAAAACTAGATCATGCCATGACTTTATTCTACTAAATCAAGATACTACTGATAGGATCGAACTAAGAAAAAGGTAAAGAAAGGAGTTGTGATGGTGATACAATACCAGGGCACCTCCCCCAAGCTTGGCAGTTGACAAGGGGAGTGCCCATACTCATGTGATTATGTCTCCTTCTTTGGTGATGGAGGTGGTGATGATGACGGTGGATAATCGCACATCGAACGTAAAAGCTCCTCCAACTTGCGGATAATGCCCTTGAGCCCAGCAATATGATCCTTCAACAAAATATTCTCCTCTGTGAGATACTTGTTCTGTATGCGGGCTAACTCAATCATCTTGAAAGCTTCAATCTCTGTTGGAGTGAAAAGGTTAGGTAAAGGTTGAGGAGTGTCTTCCTCTTTCACCCCCCGGAGCTTGAGCCTCGATGGCCTTCTTGATCTTTTCTGGTTCCTCTCTTTTCAACTCTATCTTCAATAGCCAAGCATCCTTATCTTCGTTGTCGGAGGAGGGAGAAGTCATGGTGCTCTAAATCTGCAACGGAAATAGCTCAAAACGAAAGCAAAGGATATTTGCGTGATACGGTGGTCAAAACCTTCAGAAGAGTACATAGTGAATTTTTACCGACAAAAATACGTATCATGCAAGAAAACGGAGTCCGGAGGGCACACGAGGTGCTCATGAGGTAGGGGGCGTGCCCAGGGGGGTAGGGCGCGCTCACCACCCTCGTGGGGCCCTCGTGTCCTTCCCGGACTGCCACTTATTTTTCTATTTTTCTCAATATTCCAAAACGGAGAAATATTGCCTTAAAAATTGTTTTGGAGTCGGTTTACTTATCGTACCACATACCTATTCCTTTTCGGAGTCTGAAACGGTCTGGAAAGTGTCCCTTATGAATTCCTCCGGGGTTACGGTTTCAATAATATTGGTTTCAACATTTATAGGATTACCTGAGATATAGTGTTTGATCCTTTGACCGTTTACCACCTTAGGGTTTGTGCCTTCGAAGTTGTTGATTTTTATGGCACCGGAACGATAGACCTCCTCGATAACGTAGGGACCTTCCCATTTAGAGAGAAGTTTTCCTGCAAAAAATCTTAAACGAGGGTTGTATAGCAATACATAATCACCTACATTAAACTCACGCTTTTGTATCCTTTTGTCATGCCATCTTTTAACTTTTTCTTTAAACAACTTGGCATTTTCATAAGCTTGGGTTCTCCATTCATCAAGTGAGCTAATATCAAATAACCTTTTCTCACCGGCAAGTTTGAAATCATAGTTGAGCTCTTTAATAGCCCAATATGCCTTATGTTCTAGTTCAAGAGGTAAGTGACATGCTTTTCCATAAACCATTTTATACAGAGACATACCCATAGGATTCTTATATGCAGTTCTATAGGCCCATAATGCATCATTAAGTTTCTTGGACCAATTCTTTCTATACCTATTGACAGTCTTTTGCAAAATTAATTTGACCTCTCAATTGCTCAATTCTACTTGACCACTAGACTGCGGGTGATATGGAGATGCAATTCTATGATTAATGTCATATTTAGCAAGCATTTTACGGAAAGCACCATGAATAAAGTGTGAACCACCATCAGTCATTAAATATCTAGGGACTCCAAACCTCGGAAAAATAACTTCCTTAAGCATTTTAATAGAGGTGTTATGATCAGCACTACTAGTTGGAATAGCTTCTACCCACTTAGTAACATAATCAACAGCAACTAAAATATGTGTATATCCATTAGAGGCAGGAAAAGGTCCCATATAATCAAAGCCCCAAACATCAAATGGTTCAATAACAAGTGAATAATTCATAGGCATTTCTTGACGTCTACTAATATTACCAATTCTTTGACATTCATCGCAAGACAAAACAAACTTACGGGCATCCTTGAAGAGAGTGGGCCAATAAAAACCGGATTGCAATACCTTATGTGCAGTTCTATCTCCAGCGTGGTGTCCTCCATAAGCTTCGGAGTGACACTTGCGTAGGATCTGTTCCTGTTCATGCTTAGGTACACAACGTCTAATAACACCATCTACTCCTTCTTTATAAAGATGTGGGTCATCCCAAAAGTAATGTCGCAAATCATAGAAAAACTTTTTCTTTTGTTGGTATGTGAAGCTAGGTGGTATAAATTTAGAAACAATATAGTTAGCATAATCAGCTTACCATGGAGTGCTACGAGAAGTGCTTATGGCATTTAATTGTTCATCAGGAAAGCTATCATCAATAGGTAGTGGGTCATCAAGAACATTCTCTAACCTAGATAAGTTATTTGCAATGGGGTTCTCAGCTCCTTTTCTATCAACAATATGCAAATCAAATTCTTGCAGGAAGAGAACCCATCTAATAAGTCTAGGTTTTGCATCTTTCTTTTCCATAAGATATTTAATAGCAGCATGATCAGTGTGAATAGTTATTTAGAATCAACAATATAGGGTCTGAATTTATCACAAGCAAATACAACTGCTAAAAGTTCCTTTTCGGTAGTAGCATAATTTATTTGAGCATTGTCTAGAGTTTTACTAGCATAATGGATAACATTTAATTTCTTATCAACTCTTTGCCCTAGAACAGCACCTACAGCGCAATCACTAGCATCACACATATTTTCAATGGGTAAATTCCAATCAGGTGGCTGAACAACAGGTGCAGAGACTAATGCTTTCTTAAGTATTTCAAATGCTTCTACACAATCATCATCTAAGACAAATGGTACATCTTTTTGTAGTAAATTAATCAGAGGCTGAGAAATCTTTGAGAAGTCCTTAATGAACCTCCTATAGAATCAGGCATGACCAAGGAAACTTCTTATACCTTTGATGTCCTTGGGACATGGCATCTTTTCAATAGCATCAACCTTGGCTTTATCAACTTCAATACCTCTTTCAGAAAATTTGTGCCCCAAGACAATACCTTCATTAACCATAAAGTGGCACTTTTCCCAATTCAAGACAAGATTAGTTTCTTCACATCTCTGTAAAACTCGATCAAGATTGCTGAAGCAATCATCAAAAGAGGAACCATAGATGGAAAAGCCGTCCATGAAAACCTCATGATTTTTTTCACAAAAATCAGAGAATATAGCCATCATGCATCTTTGAAAGGTAGCAGGTGCATTACATAAACCAAAAGGCATACGTCTATAAGCAAAAGTACCAAAAGGGCATGTAAAAATAGTCTTTGATTGATCTCTAGCCGACACAGGTATTTGAGAGAAAGCAGAATAACCATCTAGAAAGCAATAATGTGTATGTCTGCATAATCTTTCTAGCATTTGATCAATAAAAGGTAAGGGGTAATGATCTTTCTTAGTAGCCTTATTTAATTTGCGGAAATCAATTACCATCCTATAACCTGTGATAATTCTTTGTGGAATCAATTCATCTTTATCATTAGGGACAACAGTAATACCTCCCTTCTTAGGGGAACAATGGACAGGACTTACCCACTGACTATCAGCAACGGGATAAATTATACCTGCCTCCAGAAGCTTGAGTATTTCTTTTCTTACCACTTCTTTCATTTTAGGATTCAAACGTCGTTGAGGATCACGAACTGGTTTGGCATCCGCTTCCAAATTTATTTTATGTTGACATAGTGTGGGACTGATGCCCTTAAGATCATCAAGAGTATATCCAATAGAGGCACGGTGCTTCTTCAGAGTTTTCAATAATCTTTCTTCTTCATGCTCTGAAAGGTTAGCACTAATAATGACAGGATATATTTTCTTTTCATCAAGATAAGCATACTTAAGATTATCAGGCAACGGTTTAAGCTCAAACACGGGATCACCCTTGGGTGGAGGAGGATCCCCTAGGATTTCAACAGGCAAATTGTGTTGCAGAATAGGTTCCTGTTTAAAGAATACTTCATCTATTTCCCTTCTTTCATTCATGAACATATCATTTTCATGGTCTAGCAAATAGTGTTCTAAAGGATCACTAGGAGGTACGGCATTAGAAGCAAGACCAATAAATTCATCTTTACTAGGCAATTCTTCCTCACGATGTTGTTTACTAAATTTAGAGAAATTAAACTCATGAACCATATCATCCAAGCCAATTGTAACAACCTTCTTTTCGCAGTCTATCTTAGCATTAACAGTATTCAAGAAGGGTCTACCAAATATAATGGGAGAAAAGCTATCTTGTGGAGAACCAAGAACAAGAAAATCAGCGGGATATTTGGTTTTTCCACACAAGACTTCAACATCTCTAACAATTCCCATTGCAGATATAGTATCTCTATTGGCAAGTTTAATTGTAACATCAATATCTTATAACTCAGCAGGTGCAATATCATGCATAATTTCTTTGTATAAGTCAATGGGTATTACACTAGAACTAGCACCCATATCACATAAGCCATGATAACAATGATCCCCTATTTTAACAGAAATAACAGGCATGCCTACCACAGGTCTATGTTTATCTCTAGCACAAGGTTTAGCCATTCTAGCAGTTTCACCACAGAATTGAATAACATGCCCATCAATATTATCAGACAAGATATATTTAACAATAGCAATATTAGGTTCTACTTTAACTTGCTCAGGAGGTGTATAAGTTCTAATATTGCTTTTACGAACAAGAGTTGAAGCTTTAGCATGATCCTTCATTCTAACAGGGAAAGGTGGTTTCTCAACATAAGAAGTGGGAAGAATAGGATCATTATAAGTGACAGTCTTTTCTTCAACTTTAATAGGTGCAGCTACTTTTACTTCTATGGGAGGATGATGTTTAAACCACTTCTCCTTGGGGTGATCAACATAGGTAGCAAAAGATTCACAGAAAGAAGCTACTATCTCAGAGTCAAGTCCATATTTAGTGCTAAACTTACGGAAATTATCGGTATCCATAAAAGATTTAACACAATCAAACTTAGGTGTCATACCTGACTCCTTACCTTCGTCGAGGTCCCAATCTTCAGAGTTTCTTTTAATTCTATCCAATAAATTCCATTTAAATTCAATAGTCTTCATCATAAAAGAGCCAGCACAAGAAGTATCGAGCATGGTGCGATTGTCATCAGAAAGCCGAGCATAAAAACTTTGAATAATTACTTCTCTTGGGAGCTCACGATTGGGGCATGAATATAACATTGATTTAAGCCTCCCCCAAGCTTGAGCGATGCTTTCTCCTTCGCGAGGCCAAAAATTATATATATAATTGTGATCACGATGAACAAGATGCATAGGGTAATACTTTTGATGAAATTCCAATTTCAATCTTTTATAGTTCCATGATCTCATATCATCACATAGCCTGTACCATGTCAATGTGTCTCCCTTCAAACATAAAGGGAAGGCCTACTTCTTAACAACATCATCGGGTATACCTGCAAGCTGAAATAGTCCACAAACTTCATCCACATAGAGTAGATGTTCATCAGGATGCTTTGTTCCATCTCCTGTAAAAGTGTTAGCTAGTAGTTTTTCCATCATACCCGAAGGAATTTCAAAAGGAGTTTAATTTTCAATAGGTTCAGTAGGTTGAGGAGCAACTCTTTGCTCTACTGGACGGGGTGAAGATACCCCAAACAAGCCCCTCAGAGAATTACTTTCCATAGTAACAAGTGACAGAAAATTTCAGCACACTATATAAATTTTTCCTTACCAAATTCCACCTACCAAAGGCGCTACACTTCCCGGCAACGGCGCCAGAAAAGAGTCTTGATGACCCACAAGTATAGGGGATCTATCGTAGTCCATTTGGTAAGTAAGAGTGTCGAACCCAACGAGGAGCAGAACGAAATGATAAGCGGTTTTTAGCAAGGTATTATCTGCAAGTACTGAAATAAGTGGTAACAAATAGTTTTGTCATAAGATAAATTGTAACGAGCAACAAGTAAAAAGAGTAAATAAAGTGCAGCAAGGTGGCCCAATCCTTTTTGTAAAAAAGGACAAGCCTGGACAACTCTTATAATAGGAAAAGCGCTCCCGAGGACACATGGGAATATCGTCAAGCTAGTTTTCATCACGCTCATATGATTCGCGTTCGGTACTTTGATAATTTGATATGTGGGTGGACCGGTGCTTGGGTGCTGTTCTTACTTGAACAAGCATCCCACTTATGATTAACCTCTACTGCAAGCATCCGCAACTACAACAAAAGTATTAAGGTAAACCTAACCATAGCATGAAACATATGGATCCAAATCAGCCCCTTACGAAGCAACGCATAAACTAGGGTTTAAGCTTATGTCACTCTAGCAACCCATCATCTACTTATTACTTCCCAATGCCTTACTCTAGGCCCAAATAATGGTGAAGTGTTATGTAGTCGACGTTCACATAACACCACTAGAGTCTAGACAACATACATCTTATCAAAATATCGAACGAATACCAAATTCACATGACTACTAATAGCAAGACTTCTCCCTTGTCCTCAAGAACAAACATAATTACTCACAAAGCATATTCATGTTCATAATCAGAGGGGTAATAATATGCATAAAGAATCTGAACATATGATCTTCCACCAAATAAACCAACTAGCATCAACTACAAGGAGTAATCAACACTACTAGCAACCTACTAGCACCAATCCCGGACTTGGAGACAAGAATTGGATACAAGAGATGAACTAGGGTTTGGAAATGAGATGGTGCTGGTGAAGATGTTGATGGAGACTGCCCTCTCCCGGAGAGAGGAGCGTTGGTGATGATGATGGTGATGATTTCCCCCTCCCAGAGGGAAGTGTCCCCCGCAGAACAGCTCTGCCGGAGTCCTAGATTGGTTCTGCCAAGGTTCCGCCTCGTGGCGGCGGAGTCTCGTCCCGAAAGGTTGCCTTGTATTTTTTTCTCATCAAAAGACTTCATATAGGAGAAGATGGGCGTCGGAGAGCCACCAGGGGGCCCATGAGGTAGGGGGCGCACCCCAGGGGGGCGCCCCCCACCCTCGTGAGCAGGGTGTGGGCCCCCTGGCCTTCATCTTTGGCGACGATTTTTCTTTATTTATTTTAAGATATTCCGTGGAGTTTCAGGACTTTTGTAGTTGCGCAGAATAGGTCTCCAATATTTGCTCCTTTTCCAGCCCAGAATTCCAGCTGCCGGCATTCTCCCTCTTCAGGTAAACCTTGTAAAGTAAGAGAGAATAGCCATAAGTATTGTGACATAAAGTGAAATAACATCCCATAATGCAATAAATATTGATATAAAAGCATGATGCAAAATGGACGTATCAATCGCGAAGAATTCCAAGAGAGGAACTATCAAGCAAGAGTACATCGACAAGTCCCACAAGCTCAACAAGAACCTCAAGTTCGTCAAGAGCAACATGAGGTCGACAACCATCCACGTCAAGGGCGTCATCATCCCCGACCCCAACATAATGAAGAGCAACACTATGGCAAGCTCAAGTTCACTATACCCAAGTTCACCAGAAGCAATGATCCCAAAGAGTACCTTTCATGGGCATTGAAAGTCGACAAGATCTTTCATTTGTACCACTGTGAGGAAAAGACGAAGATCGCTAGGGCATCCCTTGAGTTCCACGACTACGTACTCATATGGCTGGAACAAGTCCTTGAGTGACGAGAAGCAAGAGGTGAAACATCAATCACCACATGGGAACAACTGAAGGATGTCATGACATCATGATTTGTGCCAACATACAACAACTGTGACCTCTTCAAGAAACTCCAACTCCTCAAGCAAGGAACAAAGAGCGTTGAAGAATACTACAAAGAAATGAAGATTGCCATGATACGAGCCAATATCACGGAAGATGATGAACGAACTATGGCCCGTTTCTTAAATGGCCTCAATCATCTCATCAAGAAGATTACCGACTTCCAACCCTACTCCAACCTCATCGAGCTAGTGCATCAATCTACCAAGGCGGAATGGCAAGTGCAAGATGAATTCAAGTACGCCAAGTACTATTCCAAGAGCTACGGCTTCTCCAACAACCAAGCTTCAACGACTCCAATGACTCCTACCTCAATCAAGCCTTCTACAAGTAATGGCGACAAGTCGAATTACAAGAAGACTTCTACAACTTCAAGTCGTCTTCCAACTACAAGCAACTTCAAGTAAAAAGCTTCATCATCATCTACTCCAATCGATGAGACTGTCAAGACAAGTTCAATCAAGTGCTTCACATGCGGCGACCGAGGCCACGAGTCCTTCGAGTGCACCAATAAGCACACCATGATCCTCAATGATGATGGAACCTATGACTCCATGAGTGAAGATGAAATTGAAGCCCTTGAGCAAGTGTCCATGCACTGCTATGTCTTGAGCTTGTGTTGGTTTTCCTCGAGGAGGAGAGGGTGATGCAGCAAGTGTAGCGTAAGTATTTCCCTCAGTTTTGAGAACCAAGGTATCAATCCAGTAGGAGGCTCCTCAAAAGTCCCACGCACCTACACAAACAAACTGAGAACTCGCAACCAACGCAATAAAGGGGTTGTCAATCCCTTCACGGCCACTTGCGAAAGTGAGATCTAATAAATATAGTATGATAAGATAAATATATTTTTAGTATTTTATAATAAAGATGCAAAAAGTAAAGATGCAAATAAAAGTAGATTGAAAGCAAATATGATAAGAGATAGACCCGGGGGCCATAGGTTTCACTTGTGGCTTCTCTCAAGATAGCATAAGTATTACGGTGGGTGTACAAATTATTGTCGAGCAATTGATAGAAAAGCGCATATATGAGATTATCTAGGCATGATCATGTATATAGGCATCACGTCCATAACAAGTAGACCGACTCCTGCCTGCATCTACTACTATTACTCCACACATTGACCGACTCCTGCCTGCATCTAGAGTATTAAGTTCATAAGAACAGAGTAACGCATTAAGCAAGATGACATGATGTAGAGGGATAAACTCATGCAATATGATATAAACCCCATCTTGTTATCCTCGATGGCAACAATACAATACGTGCCTTGCAACCCTTTCTGTCACTAGGTAAGGACACCGCAAGATTGAACCCAAAGCTAAGCACTTCTCCCATGGCAAGAAAGATCAATCTAGTAGGCCAAACCAAACTGATAATTCGAAGAGACTTGCAAAGATAACTCAATCATACATAAAAGAATTCAGAGAAGATTCAAATATTATTCATAGATAAACTTGATCATAAACCCACAATTCATCGGATCTCGACAAACACACCACAAAAAGAGTTTACATTGAATAGATCTCCACAAGAGAGGGGGAGAACATTGTATTGAGATCCAAAAAGAGAGAAGAAGCCATATAGCTAATAACTATGGACCCGTAGGTCTGTGGTAAACTACTCACAACTCATCGGAGGGGCAAGGATGTTGATGTAGAGGCCCTCCGTGGTTGATTCCCCCTCCGGCAGAGTGCCGACGAAGGCTCCAAGATGAGATCTCGCGGACACAGAAGGTTACGGCAGTGGAAATTGTGTTTCGTGGTGCCCCTGGATGTTTTCGGGGTACGTAGGTATATATAGGAGGAAGAAGTACGTCGGTGGCTGCCCGAGGGGCCCACAAGATAGGGGGCGCGCCCTACAGGGGGGCCTCCTATCTCGTGGGGGCCTCGGGTGCTTCTTGACTTGCACTCCAAGCTCTCCGGATCACGTTCGTTTCAAAAATCACGCTCCCGAAGGTTTCATTCTGTTTGGACTCCGTTTGATATTCCTTTTCTTCAAAATACTGAAATAGGCAAAAAAACAGCAATATGGGCTGGGCCTCCGGTTAGTAGGTTAGTCCCAAAAATGATATAAATGTGTAAAATAAAGCCCATAAACATCCAAAAGGGGTAATATAATAGCATGGAACAATCGAAAATTATATATACGTTGGAGACGTATCAAGCATCCCCAAGCTTAATTCTTGCTCGTCCTCGAGTAGGTAAATGATAAAAGGAGAATTTTTGATGTGGAATGCTACCTAGCATAATTCATAATGTAATTTTCTTTATTGTGGCATGAATGTTCAGATCCAAATGAATACAAAATAAAAGTTCATATTGATAAAAGAAATAGTAACACTTCAAGCATACTAATCAAAGTAATCATGTCTTCTCAAAATAGCATGACAAAAGAAAGTTCATCCCTACAAAATCATATAGTTAGGCTATGCTTCATTTTCGTCACACAAAGATGTTCCCAACTTCTATACCCCCGATGACAAGCCAAGCAATTGTTTCATACTTAAATAATCTCAAACTTTTTCAACCTTCACGCAATACATGAGCGTGAGCCATGGATATATCACTATGGGTGGAATAGAATATGATGGTGGGGATTGTGTAGAGAAGATAAAAAAGGAGACAGTCTCACATTGATGAGGATAATCAACGGGCTACGGAGATGCCCATCAATTGATGTCAACATGAGGAGTAGGGATTGCCATGCAACGGATGCACTAGAGCTATAAATGAATGCTCAACAAAAGAAAACTAGTGGGTGTGCATCCAACTTGCTTGATCACGAAGACCTAGGGCATTTGAGGAAGCCCATCGTAGGAATATACAAGCCAAGTTCTATAATGAAAAATTCCCACTAGTATGAAAAAGACAACTTATGAGACTCACTATATGAAAAATATGGTGCTACTTTGAAGCACAATATATGAGGCTCACTACATGAGGAACAAGGTGCTACTTTGAAGCACAAGTGTAGAAAAAGAGATAGTAACATTGCCCTTTTTATTTATTTTCTATTTTTTTCTTTTTTCCCTATTTTCTTTCTTTTTTTCCTTTTTTTGGGCCTTCCTTTTTTTCTTTTTGGCCTTTCTTCTTTTTTTTTCTTTTTTTTCTTTGGGCAATGTTCTAATAATGATGATCATCACACTTCTATTGATTACAACATAAGAATTACAACTCGAAACTAGAACAAAATATGACTCTATAGAATGCCTCCGGCGGTGTACCGGGATGGTGCAATGAATCAAGAGTGACATGTATGAAAAATAATGCATGGTGGCTTTGCCACAAATACGATGTCAACTACATGATCATGCAATGGCAATATGACAAAAGTAAAGTATGTCATGATGATGGTGAACGGAATGGTGGAAAGTTGCATGGCAATATATCTCGGAATGGCTATGGAAATGCCATAATAGGTAGGTATGGTGGCTGTTTTGAGGAAGATATAAGGAGGTTTATGTGTGATAGAGCGTATCGTATCACGGGGTTTGGATGCACCGGTGAAGTTTGCACCAACTCTCAAGGTGGGAAAGGGCAATGCACGGTACCGAAGAGGCTAGCAAAGGCGGAAAGGTAAAAGTGCGTATAATCCATGGACTCAACATTAGTCAAAAGAACTCATATACTTATTGCAAAAATTTAGAAGTCATAAAAAACCAAGTACTACGCGCATGCTCCTAGGGGGATAGATTGGTAGGAAAAGACCATCGCTCATCCCCGACCGCCACTCATAAGGATGCACAAGCCAGGTACACTTCATGTTTCAAATTTGTTACACAACTTTAACCATTCGTGCATGCCATGAGACTGGCTAACTTCAACACAAGCATTCTTTAAATTCATAATCACCCAACTAGCACGACTTTAATATCACTACCTCCATATCTCAAAACAATTATCAAGCATCAAATTGATCATAGCATCCAATTCACTTCCTATGATAGTTTTTATTATACACAAGTTGGATGCTCATCATTCTAGTACCAACTTTATGACCATAGCAAATACCATGCTGTTCTAAAAGACTCCCAAAATGATATAAGTGAAGCATGAGAGACTAGTAATTTCTTCAAAATTAAGACACCACCGTGCTCTAAAAGATATAAGTGAAGCACTAGAGCAAAAAACTATCAAGCTCAAAAGATATAAGTGAAGCACATAGAGTATTCTAGCAAATTCTAATCAAATAGGCTTCTTCCAAAAGGTGTGTACAGAAAGGATGATTGTGGTAGACTAAAAAGCAAAGACTAATATAATACACGACACTCCAAGCAAAACACATATCATGTGGCGAATAAAAATATAGCTCCAAGTAAAGTTACCAATGAACGAAGACGAAAGAGGGGATGCCTTCCCAGGGCATCCCCAAGCTTAGGCTCTTGCCACCCTTTATTCCATAGTCCATAGAAGCTTTACCCAAAACTTGAAAACTTCACAACACAAAACTCAACAGGAAATCTTATAAGCTCCATTAGTGAAAGAAAACAAAACCACCACATAAGGTACTGCAATGAACTCATTATTTATTTATTTTGGTGTTAAACCTACTATATTCCAACTTCCTTATGGTTTATAAACTAATTTACTAGCCATAGATGCATTGAAATAAGCAAACAACACACGAAAAATAGAATCTGTCAAAAACAGAACAGTCTGTAGCAATCTGTAACTAACGCAAACTTATGGAACTCTAAAAATCCTACCAAAATAGGAAGTCCTGGACAATTTTTTTTATTGAACATCAGCATAAAGAATCAACGCAAAAGCACGTTCTTGTGATTTAACAAAATTATATTCGTGCGTGCAAAGTTTCTGTTTTTCAGCAGAATCAAATCAACTATCATCGTAGGCTATCCTATAGGTTCTACTTGGCACAAACACTAATTAAAAGATAAAAACACATCTAAACAGAAGGTAGATGCAAGATTTATTACTAAACAGGAGCAAAAACAAAAAACATAAAGAAAATTGGGTTGCCTCCCAACGAGCGCTATCGTTTAACGCCCCTAGCTAGGCATAAAAAGCAAAGATAGGTCTAAGTAGTGCCATAATAATAAGATAGATCTTGAAATCTCATCTCATATTCTCTATGTTCGGCAGCTAGTTTTCTTTGACGCAAGCAAAAGTAATCGAAAGGGCTAAATTTAGTGGGACAAAGGTCCCCAAGATCAATCACAGGAGGAACGGGTTCCTCCTTTGGCCCTTCATAGTGCACAACTATTTCATCACTAAAAGCATTCTTTTGGCAAAATTTTGTGAGCCTATACTCAAGAGAGTATCCTAGCTCATTGTTTCGAAGGGCAAAATCATTATTAAGTTCGTTAATGCAATCAACCAAGACATTGGTAGGAACCTTTTTTCTAAGGTTTTCATTAAAAGCGACATAATCCGAAGATTGAAAACATCTAAATTCCTCTTTATCATAGAGGATCGCCTCTATGGGAGGACGACCTGCATCCACCCTATAGTGCGCAAAGATTTCTTTGGCCTCTCTTATGATAAATCTAAACTCATGAGCCAAAAAGATAGTAACAACGCGCTTAACAGAAGAATGCTCAATATTAGAGAATTCTAGGAAAATTCTTTGTATGCACGGATGCATATGCATAAGTTGTCTTTCAAGTTCAACTACAATCATAGCGGTAGCATCCGCAAGACTACTAGTTCTATGAAGAATAGAACAACCCATGGAAGGTAAAGCACCGGCACAAGTAAAGAAATCTTGAATGACACCTTTGCCAATGATGTTACCACTACCGATTCGAAACTTTTTAGTATGCAAGATAGGGGGTTCATCGGCCGGAGCCTTGGGATTTTCTATGTTATCATTATTGTCCATATCGATGATAATCTCCCCAATTTCAGACATAGCGGCAAACAAAAGCAAGGCGGAAGAAAGCGAGCGAAAAAGAGAGGAGGAGATTGGGAAAGAGAGGGCGAATAAAACAGCAAGGGTGAAGTGGGGGAGAGGAAAACGAGAGGCAAATGGCAAATAATGTAAATGCGAGGGAGATGGGTTTGTGATGGGTACTTGGTATGTCTTGACTTGAGTGAAGACCTCCCCTGCAACGGCGCAAGAAATCCTTCTTGCTATGTCTTGAGCTTGCATTGGTTTTCCTCGAAGAGGAGAGGGTGATGCAGCAAGTGTAGCGTAAGTATTTCCCTCAGTTTTGAGAACCAAGGTATCAATCCAGTAGGTGGCTCCTCAAAAGTCCCACGCACCTACACAAACAAACTGAGAACTCGCAACCAACACAATAAAGGGGTTGTCAATCCCTTCACAGCCACTTGCGAAAGTGAGATCTAATAAAGATAGTATGATAAGATAAATATATTTTTGGTATTTTATAATAAAGATGCAAAAAGTAAAGATGCAAATAAAAGTAGATTGAAAGAAAATATGATAAGAGATAGACCCGGGGGCCATAGGTTTCACTAGTGGCTTCTCTCAAGATAGCATAAGTATTACGGTGGGTGAACAAATTATTGTCAAGCAATTGATAGAAAAGCGCATAATTATGAGATTATCTAGGCATGATCATGTATATAGGCATCACGTCCATAACAAGTAGACCGACTCCTGCCTGCATCTACTACTATTACTCCACACATCGACCGACTCCTTCCTGCATCTAGAGTATTAAGTTCATAAGAACAGAGTAACACATTAAGCAAGATGACATGATGTAGAGGGATAAACTCATGCAATATGATATAAACCCCATCTTGTTATCCTCGATGGCAACAATACAATACGTGCCTTGCAACTCTTTCTGTCACTGGGTAAGGACACCGCAAGATTGAACCCAAAGCTAAGCACTTCTCCCATGGCAAGAAAGATCAATCTAGTAGGCCAAACCAAACTGATAATTCAAAGAGACTTGCAAAGATAACTCAATCATACATAAAAGAATTCAGAGAAGATTCAAATATTATTCATAGATAAACTTGATCATAAACCCACAATTCATTGGATCTCGACAAACATACCGCAAAAAGAGTTTACATCGAATAGATCTCCACAAGAGAGGGGGAGGACATTGTATTGAGATCCAAAACGAGAGAAGAAGCCATCTAGCTAATAATTATGGACCCGTAGGTCTGTGGTAAACTACTCACAACTCATCGGAGGGGCAAGGATGTTGATGTAGAGGCCCTCCGTGGTTGATTCCCCCTCCGGCAGAGTGCCAGCGAAGGCTCCAAGATGAGATCTCGCGGATACAGAAGGTTACGGCGGTGGAAATTGTGTTTCGTAGTGCCCCTGGATGTTTTCGGGGTACGTAGGTATATATAGGAGGAAGAAGTATGTCGGTGGCCGCCCGAGGGGCATTTGCAAATTGCGAATCATTTGCAACATTATTGAGTCTCACTAACAATTGCATCAAATTTTGTGCCACCATCCTAACCGAGCTCCACTATAAGCTTTACTTGTGTTGGTGTGAGAACCGACAAGAATTGGTATCGATTGTGCTATTTCCTTGTTTCACATTTGAGTGATCATTGATCCATCTTCAACATCGGTCAAGGTACATTTGGTATAAGTTCTTCTCCTTCTCCCACTCACATATTTGCATGGAATGATGGATAGGCCAAGTTCTTATACCAACCCACTCTTCATCGAGCAAGACGACGACATGTCATCCTACGTCACCAAGAGCCACCTCTTTGGTGCACAACGAGCTTTGCATCAAGAACAACAAGAAATGAGCGACTGCATCGACAATCTCGCCACCGACTTGCGACTCTCCGAGCAACGAATAGGAGACTACTTTGACAACAAGATCGACGCACACAAACAATAGAATGATGCAAGAATGGATGAGATTCGTGCCTTGTTGGTAAACCGCTCTTCTACCACTTTGTACTACTCAAGATGGAGCCGATCGAGTTGACACTCCGACGACACTATCTCTGGCTCAACTACTCCGACACTGAACACTTTACATTGAGCCACGCACCAAGACCGTCAAGCAAACCGCAATCCTCTCCACAAAACGGATCCTCAAGAACAATGTCTAGCGCAAGAGCATCAACATCGTCAAAATCAAGCTACCTTTGCGCAAGCACAAGAAAGGCAACGACAACGCCAACAAGGAGAGGAAGAGTGAGCACGACTACACCAAGACGCACGGGATGCCGAAGCACAACGCCAAGAACAACAACGACGTCAAGCTCAAGCACTTGAGGCGCAACGTGCCCTCCGAGAATCAAGTCGAGCCGTAGCCACGCACAACTGGCATACTCGTGAGCAACAAGAAGCGCATCGCAAAGAATTCCAAGAGAGGAACTATCAAGCAAGAGTACATCGACAAGTCCCACAAGCTCGACAAGAACCTCAAGTTTGTCAAGAGCAACATGAGGTTGACAACCATCCACGTCAAGGGTGTCATTGATGTCTACTACACAACCTTCTTCTTGTAGACGTTGTTGGGCCTGCAAGTGCACAGGTTTGTAGGACAGTAGCAAATTTCCCTCAAGTGGATGACCTAAGGTTTATCAATCCGTGGGAGGCATAGGATGAAGATGGTCTCTCTCAAGCAACCCTGCAACCAAATAACAAAGAGTCTCTTGTGTCCCCAACACACCTAATACAATGGCAAATTGTATAGGTGCACTAGTTCGGCGAAGAGATGGTGATACAAGTGCAAAATAGATAGTAGATATAGGTTTTTGTAATCTGAAATAATAAAAACAGCAAGGTAACTAATGATAAAAGTGAGCGTAAACGGTATTGCAATGATAGGAAACAAGGCCTAGGGTTCATACTTTCACTAGTGCAAGTTCTCTCAACAATAATAACATAGATAGATCATATAACAAGCCCTCAACATGCAACAAAGAGTCACTCCGAAGCCACTAATAGCGGAGAACAAACGTAGAGATTATGGTAGGGTACGAAACCACCTCAAAGTTATTATTTCGGATCAATCTATAAAAGAGTTCCTACTAGAATAACACCTTAAGACACAAATCAACTAAAACCCTAATGTCACCTAGAAACTCCATTGTCACCTCAAGTATCCGTGGGCATGATTATACGATATGCATCACACAATCTCAGATTCATCCAACCAACACAAAGTACTTCAAAGAGTGCCCCAAAGTTTCTATCCGAGAGTCAAGAACGTGTGCTAACCCCTATGCATAGGTTCCCAATGTCACGAAACCCGCAAGTTGATCACCAAAACATACATCAAGTGGCACATGATATCCCATTGTCACCACAAATAATCATGGCAAGACATACATCAAGTGTTCTCATAAAAGACTCAATTCGATAAGATAACTTCAAAGGGGAAAATCAATTCATCACAAGAGAGTAGAGGGGGAGAAACATCATAAGATCCAACTACAATAACAAAGCTTGGGATACATCAAAATCATGCCATAGAGGGAACACAAGAGAGAACACGAGAGAGAGAGAGAGAGAGAGAGATCAAACACATAGCTACTGGTACATACCCTCAGCCCCGAGGGTGAACTACTCCCTCCTTGTCATGGATAGCGCCGGGATGATGAAGATGGCCACCGATGATACGATCCCCTCCGGTAGGGCGCCGGAAAAGGCTCTCGAGAGGTTTTAATGGCTACAGAGGCTTGCGGCTGCGGAACTCCCGATCTATCTTCTGTTCTGGAAGTTTTACGATACGTAGGTATATATGGGTGCAGGGGGTACGTCGGTGGACTGAATGGGGAGCCACGAGGCAGGGGGGCACGCCCCAGGGGGTGGGCACGCCCCCCACCCTCGTGAGCACCTCCCTTCTTTCCTGACGTGCACTCCAAGTCCATCGGGTGGCTTTCCTTCCAAAAATACCTTCTTCTGTTGATTTCGTTCCGTTTTGACTCCGTCTGATATTCCTTTTCCTCGAAACACCGAAATAGGCATAAAACATCAAATCTGGGCTGGGCCTCCGGTTAATAGGTTAGTCCCAAAAATAATATAAAAGTGGATAATAAAGACCAATATTGCCCAAAACAGTAGATAAAGTAGCATGGAGCAATCAAAAATTATATATACGTTGGAGACGTATCAAGCATCCCCAAGCTTAATTCCTGCTCATCCTCGAGTAGGTAAATGATAGAAAGATAATTTTTGATGTGGAATGCTAGTTGGCATAATTTCAATGTAACTCTTCTTACTTGTGATATGAATATTCAGATCCGAAAGATTCAAGACAAAAGTTTATATTGACATAAAAATAATAATGCTTCCAGCATACTAACAAAGCAATTATGTCTTCTCAAAATAACATGGCCAAAGAAAGTTATCCCTACAAAATCATATAGTCTGGCTATGCTCTATCTTCACCACACAAAGTATTTAAATCATGCACAACCCCGATGACAAGCCAAGCAATTGTTTCATACTTAAACATTTTCAAAACTTTTTCGATCTTCACGCAATACATGAGCGTGAGCCATGGATATACCACTATATGTGGAATAGAATGGTGGTTGTGGAGAATACAAAAAGGGAGAAGATAGTCTCACATCAACTAGGCATACCAACGGGCTATGGAGATGCCCATCAATAGATATCAATGTGAGTGAGTAGGGATTGCCATGCAACGGATGCACTAGAGCTATAAGCATATGAAAGCTCAACAAAAGAAACTAAGTGGGTGTGCATCCAACTCGCTTGCTCACGAAGACCTAGGGCATTTTGAGGAAGCCCATCATTGGAATATACAAGCCAAGTTCTATAATGAAAAATGCCCACTAGTATATGAAAGTGATATCATAGGAGACTCTCTATCATGAAGATCATGGTGCTACTTTGAAGCACAAGTGTGGTAAAAGGATAATAGCATTGCCCCTTCTCTATTTTTCTCTCATTTTTTTATTATTTTTTATTTTTTTATTTGGGCCTTTTCTCTTTTTTTATGGCCTCTTTTTTCTCTTTTTTTTTATTTTTCGTCCGGAGTCTCATCCCGACTTGTGGGAGAATCATAGTCTCCATCATCCTTTCCTCACTGGGACAATGCTCTAATAATGATGATCATCACACTTTTATTTTCTTACAACTCAACAATTACAACTCGATACTTAGAACAAAATATGACTCTATATGAATGCCTCCGACGGTGTACCGGGATGTGCAATGACTCATGAGTGACATGTATGAAAGAATTATGAATGGTGACTTTCCCACTAATACGATGTCAACTAGATGATCATGGAAAGCAATATGACAATGATGGAGCGTGTCATAATAAATGGAACGGTGGAAAGTTGCATGGCAATATATCTCAGAATGGCTATGGAAATGCCATGATAGGTAGGTATGGTGGCTGTTTTGAGGAAGGTTTATGGTGGGTGTATGATACCGGTGAAAAGTGTGCGGTATTAGAGAGGCTAGCAATGGTGGAAGGAAGAAGAGTGTGTATAATCCATGGACTCAACATTAGTCATAAAGAACTGATATACTTATTGCAAAATCTACAAGTTATCAAAGCAAAGTATTACGCGCATGCTCCTAGGGGGATAGATTTGTAGGAAAAGACCATCGCTCATCCCCGACCGCCACTCATAAGGAAGACAATCAATAAATAAATTATGCTCCGACTTCATCACATAACGGTTCACCATACGTGCATGCTACGGGAATCACAAACTTTAACACAAGTATCTCTCAAATTTACAACAACTCAACTAGCATGACTCTAATATCACCATCTTTATATGTCAAAACAATTATCAAGCATCAATCTTTTCTTAGTATTCAACACACTCATAAGAATTCCTACAAATCTTGTATGCTTAGCATACTATGATTATTTAAGCAAATTACCATGCCATTTAAGACTCTCAAAATAATATAAGTTAAGTATGATAGTTCATCTATTTCTTCAAAATAAAACTACCACCATGCTCTAAAAGATATAAGTGAAGCACTAGAGCAAATGACAAACTACTCCGAAAGATATAAGTGAAGATCAATGAGTAGTTAAATAATTGTGCAACTATGTGAAGACTCTCTAACATTTAATAATTTCAGATCTTGATACTTTATTCAAACAGCAAGCAAAGCTAAAGAAAACTACATTGCAAGGATATCACAACTCATGTGAAGAAGCAAAAACTTAGGCTCAACCGATACTAACCGATAGTTGTTGAACAAGAAAGGTGGGATGCCTACCGGGGAATCCCCAAGCTTAGATGCTTGAGACTTATTGAAATATGATCTTGGGGTGCCTTGGACATCCCCAAGCTTGAGCTTTTGTGTCTCCTTAATTCCTCTCATATCATGGTTTCTTTTTTTATCAAAAGCTTCATTCACAACAAACTCAACAAGAACTCGTGAGATAGGTTAGTATAAACCAATGCAAAACCTTATCATTTTCTACTATAAAAAATCACTAAAATTATTATTCCACATTGAATACTAAATTCCTCTGCATATTTAATACTCCTATCCTCAAATAGAATCATTAAACAAGCAAACATATGCAAACAAAGCAAACATAACAGCAATCTGTCAAAACAGTACAGTCTGTAAAGAATGCGGGAGTATCAATACTTCCCTAACTCCAAAAATTATGAACTAAAATTCCCACTATAGTAAATTTATCATATCTCATTATGCAAATGGTTTCAACATTATATCATGCTCTGACTTTTCTAGGGCATTTTTTCAACAGCGGTAAACTTTCTGTTTTCAAACAGCAACATGTATATTAGCAAAATAAGCATGGCAAAGGCTATCCTTGAATTTTTATTGAAACTAAAGATGCAAAACATTATTCTAAATAACAGAAAGCAAATACTAACAAGAGAAAATGACGCTCCAAGCAAAACACATATCATGTGGTGAATAAAAATATAGCTCCAAGTAAAGTTACCGATAGACGAAGACGAAAGAGGGGATGCCATCCGGGGCATCCCCAAGCTTAGGATCTTGGTTGTACTTGAATATTATCTTCGGGTGCCTTGGGCATCCCCAAGCTTAGGCTCTTGCCACTCCTTATTCCATAGTCCATCGAATCTTTACCCAAAACTTGAAAACTTCACAACACAAAACTCAACAGAAAACTCGTAAGCTCCGTTAGTATAAGAAAATAAAACCACCACTTAGGTACTGTAATGAACTCATTCTAAATTCATATTGGTGTAATATCTACTGTATTCCAACTTCTCTATGGTTCATACCCTCCGATACTACTCATAGATTCATCAAAATAAGCAAACAACACATAGAAAACAGAATCTGTCAAAAACAGAACAGTCCGTAGTAATATGTATCAAACGTATACTTATGGAACTCCAAAACTCATACAAAATTAGGAAGTCCTACTAAATTTGTTTACCAATCCATATCAAAAAGAATCAGATAAGAAGCACGTTTCTGTGAATTAACAAAACTAATTTACGGGGTGCAAAAGTTTCTGATTTTCAGCAGGATCAACACAACTATCACCGTATGCTATCCTAAAGGTCTTACTTGACACTTTATTGAAACAAAAGCTATAAAAAATGATTATTACAGTAGCATAATCATGTGGACACACAAAAACAGTAAGGATAAATATTGGGTTGTCTCCCAACAAGCGCTTTTCTTTATTGCCTTTCTAGCTAGGCATGATGATGACAATGATGCTCACATAAAAGATAAGAATTGAAACATAAAGGGAGCATCATGAAGCATATGACTAGCACATTTAAGTATAACCCTCTTCCTATGCATAGGGATTTTGTGAGCAAACAATTTATGGGAACAATAATCAACAAGCATAGGAAGGTAAAACAAGCATAGCTTCAAAATTTGAAGCACATAGAGAGGAAACTTGACATTATTGCAATTCCTACAAGCATATATTCCTCCCTCATAATAATTTTCAGTAGCATCATGAATGAATTCAACAATATAACCAGCACCTAAAGCATTCTTTTCATGATCTACTAGCATAGAAGATTTACTACTCTCCACATAAGCAAACTTCTTCTTTATGGCATATGTATCATCACAATAATCATCATAGATAGGAGGCATGCTTTCATCATAGTAAATTTGCTCATCAAAGCTTGGGGGACAAAAAATACCATCTTCATCAAACATAGCTTCCCCAAGCTTGTGGCTTTGCATATCATTAGCATCATGGATATTCAAGGAATTCATACTAACAACATTGCAATCATGCATCATTCACATATTTCATGCCAAGCATTCTATGTAATTCTTCTTCTAGCACTTTGGCACAATTTTCCTTTCCATCATACTCACGAAAGATATTAAAAAGGTGAAGCGTATGAGACAAACTCAATTCCATTTTTTTGTAATTTTCTTTTATAGAGTAACTAGTGCAAAAACAAGAAACAAAAAGATCTGATTGCAAGATCTAAAGATATACCTTCAAGCACTCACCTCCCCGGCAACGGCGCCAGAAAAGGACTTAGTTGACGGGGTGTGAGTGAGTGCCCTTTACCTAGCCTCCCTGGCAACGGCGCCAGAAAAGAGCTTGATGTCTACTACACAACCTTCTTCTTGTAGATGTTGTTGGGCCTGCAAGTGCACAGGTTTGTAGGACAGTAGCAAATTTCCCTCAAGTGGATGACCTAAGGTTTATCAATCCGTGGGTGGCGTAGGATGAAGATGGTCTCTCTCAAGCAACCCTGCAACCAAATAACAAAGAGTCTCTTGTGTCCCCAACACACCCAATACAATGGCAAATTGTATAGGTGCACTAGTTCGGCGAAGAGATGGTGATGCAAGTGCAAAATAGATAGTAGATATAGGTTTTCGTAATCTGAAATAATAAAAACAGCAAGGTAACTAATGATAAAAGTGAGCGTAAACAGTATTGCAATGATAGGAAACAAGGCCTAGGGTTCATACTTTCACTAGTGCAAGTTCTCTCAACAATAATAACATAGATAGATCATATAACAAGCCCTTGATACGTCTCCAACGTATCTATAATTTTTGATTGCTCCATGCTACTTTATCTACTGTTTTGGACTATATTGGGCTTTATTTTCCACTTTTATATTATTTTTGGGACTAACCTATTAACCAGAGGCCCATCCCAGAATTGCTGTTTTTTGCCTATTTCAGTGTTTCGAAGAAACGGAATATCAAACGGAGTCCAAACGGAATAAAACCTTCGGGAACGTGATTTTCTCACCGAACGTGATCCAGGAGACTTGAACCCTACTCCAAGATGTAACAGAGGCGGTCACGAGGGTGGGGGGCGCCCCCCCCTAGGGTGCGCCCCCTGCCTCGTGGCCCCCCTGTTGCTCCACCGACGTACTCCTTCCTCCTATATATACCTACGTATCCCCAAACGATCAGAACAGGAGCCAAAAACCTAATTCCACCTCCGCAACCTTCTGTATCCACAAGATCCCATCTTGGGGCCTGTTCTAGAGCTCCGCCGGAGGGGGCATCCACCATGGAGGGCTTCTACATCAACACCATAGCCCCTCCAATGAAGTGTGAGTAGTTTACTTCAGACCTTCGGGTCCATAGCTAGTAGCTAGATGGCTTCTTCTCTCTTTTTGGATCTCAATACAATGTTCTGCCCCTCTCTCGTGGAGATCTATTCGATGTAATCTTCTTCTTTTTGCGGTGTGTTTGTTGAGACCGATGAATTGTGGGTTTATGATCCAGTTTATCTATGAACAATATTTGAATCTTCTCTGAATTCTTTTATGTATGATTGAGTTATCTTTGCAAGACTCTTCGAATTATCCGTTTGGTTTGGCCAACAAGATTGGTAGTTCTTGCAATGGGAGAAGTGCTTAGCTTTGGGTTCAATCTTGTGGTGTCCTTTCCCAGTGACAGAAGGGGCAGCAAGGCACGTATTGTATTGTTGCCATCGAGGATAACAAGATGGGGTTTTTATCATATTGCATGAATTTATCCCTCTACATCATGTCATCTTGCTTAAGGCGTTACTCTGTTTTTAACTTAATACTCTAGATGCATGCTGGATAGCGGTCGATCAGTGGAGTAATAGTAGTAGATGCAGAATAGTTTCGATCTACTTGTCTCGGACGTGATGCCTATATACATGATCATACCTAGATATACTCCTAACTATGCTCAATTCTGTCAATTGCTCAATAGTAATTTGTTCACCCACCGTAGAATATCTATGCTCTAGAGAGAAGCCACTAGTGAAACCTATGGCCCCCGGGTCTATTCTCATCATATCAATCTCTATCACTTTATTACTTGCTTTGTTTTTACTTTGCCTTTTACTTTTTACTTTGCATCTATCTATCAAAAATACCAAAAATATTATTTATCATCTCTATCAGATCTCACTCTCGTAAGTGACCGTGAAGGGATTGACAACCCCTAATCGCGTTGGTTGCGAGTACCTATCATTTTGTGTAGGTACGAGGGACTTGTGCGTGGTCTCCTACTGGATTGATACCTTGGTTCTCAAAAACTGAGGGAAATACTTACGCTACTTTGCTACATCATCCTATCCTCTTCGGGGAAATCCAACGCAGTGCTCAAGAGGTAGCAAGAAGAATTTCTGGCGCCGTTGCTGGGGAGGCTCACGCAAGCAAGTTAACAATACCAAGTACCCATCACAATCCCTATCTCTCGCATTACATTATTTGCCATTTTCCTCTCGTTTTCCTCTCCCGCACTTCACCCTTGTCGTTTTATTCGCCCTCTCTTTCCCAATCTCCTCCTCTCTTTCCCGTTTGCCTTTTTCCGTTGCCTTTTTCCTTGTCCATTTGTTAGTTTGTGTGCTTGTCGTCATGACTAATCTCATATCTTCTCCATTATCTCCCGAGAATTAAGTTCTAAATTTTAAGCAAAGGGAGGGAGAAAATCTAAAAGACGCTTGGTATAGAATTTGCAATGCTCAAAATAGATCTACGAGGAAGCAATCTACTTCAGTTCTTCTTCGTAATTTTTACGTAGGTGCTAATCCTAGGTATAGATATATCCTTGATACCATTACCGGGGGGAATTTCTTGGGTATCCATACTTTTGATTCTTATAATGCTTTAATAGATTTATTTGGCTCACCACCTCTTTTGATTAATGGAACTATGTTAACTTTGGAGCATGTTATGCAAAGACTTGAAATTATTGAGAATAAAGTTGCTACCCTTGAATCAATTGAAAATCTTGATAAAAAGATCCACAATCAAATTACCCAATATGGACCTAAGGTAGGAATGACTTTGAAAAATATTAAAGAAAAAGAACCCATAGTTAATGAGAAAATAAATCTAGATTCCACAAGAATCGATAAACTTGAGGGTATCATTACCAACTTGGGAACCGCTTTTTCTTCTGTGCAAAACACTCCAAGTTCGTCTACTAAAAATACTAAGCTTATTTATGTTCCTAAGAATAAGGGTGAATCATCTAGTAAGGAAACTGTGGATCTTAAATCTATAAGTGTTAATCCCAATCTTTTTACCATCATTAAGGAACCTTTTGCTATCAACGAATTTTTTGATCTTTTGCCTGAAAATTTGATAATTACTAGAAATAAAGAAAATTCTAAAAGAGGTAGATGCCTCATTGAAGAAATGTCTACCAAAGATGGCAATACCTAGATCTATCCTTGCTTTTATGCCTAGCTAGGGGCGTTAAACGATAGCGCTTGTTGGGAGGCAACCCAATTTTTTTTTGTTTTTTTTGTTTTTGCTTCTGTTTAGGAATAAATAATCCATCTAGCCTCTATTTTGATGTGGTTTTATGTTTTAATTAGTGTTTGTGCCAAGTAGAACCTATAGGATAACCTACGATGATAGTAGATTTGATTCTGCTGAAAAACAGAAACTTTGCGCGCACGAATATAATTTTGTTAAATCACAGGAATGTGCTTTTGCGTTGATTCTTTTTGCTGCTGATCAATAAACAAATTATCCAGGACTTCCTATTTTGGTAAAAAATGTAGAGTTCCATAAGTTTGCTTTAGTTACAGATTGCTACAAACTGTTCTGTTTTTGACAGATTTTGTTTCGCGGGTGTTGTTTGCTTATTTTGATGAATCTTTGGCTAGTAAAATAGTTTATAATCCATAGAAAAGTTGGAATACAGTAGGTTTAACACCAATATAAATAAAGAATGAGTTTATTACAGTACCTTAAGTAGTTCTTTGTTTTCTTTCTCTAACGGAGCTCACAAGATTTCTGTTGAGTTTTGTGTCGTGAAGTTTGCAATTTTTGGGTGAATTCTTTTGATGGATTATGGAACAAGGAGTGGCAAGAGGCTAAGCTTGTGGATTCCCATGGCACCCCCAAGATAATCCAAGGACACCAAAAACTCAAAGCTTGGGGATGCCCCGGAAGGCATCCCCTCTTTCGTCCACTGCCATCGGTAATTTACTTGGAGCTATATTTTTATTCACCACATGATATGTGTTTTGCTTGGAGCGTCTTGTATTATTTGTGTCTTTGCTTGTTAGTTTACCACAATCATCCTTGCTGTACACACCTTTTGAGAGAGCCATACATGAATTGGAATTTGATAGAATACTCTATGTGCTTCACTTATATCTTTTGAGCTTGATAGTTTTGCTCATAGTGCTTCACTTATATCTTTTGAGCGTGATAATTTTTGCTCTAGTACTTCACTTAGATCTTTTAGAGCACGGTGGGGGATTTGTGTTAAAGAAACTATTGATCTCTCATGCTTCACTTAGATTATTTTGAGAGTCGTTAATAGCATGGTAATTTGCTTAATGTTAATATACTTGGTGTTCAAGATATGTCAAACTTTCTTTTGAGTGAATTGAATACTAAGATAAGTTTGATGCTTGATAATTGTTTTCAAATATGGAGGTGATAATATCAAAGTCGTGCTAGTTGGGTGGTTATGAATTCAAAGAATGCTTGTGTTGAAGTTTGCAAGTCCCGTAGCATGCACGTATGGTTAAAGTTGTGTAACAAATTTGAAACATGAAGTGTACCTGGCTTGTGCATCCTTATGAGTGGCAGTCGGGGACGAGCGATGGTGTTTTCCTACCAATCTATCCCCCTAGGATCATGCGCGTAGTACTTGATTTTTGATGACTTCTAAATTTTTGCAATAAGTATATGAGTTCTTTTGACTAATGTTGAGTCCATGGATTATACGCACTCTCACCTTTCCACCTTTGCTAGCCTCTTCGGTACCGTGCATTGCCCTTTCTCACCTTGAGAGTTGGTGCAAACTTCGCCGGTGCATCCAAACCCCGTGATACGATATGCTCTATCACACATAAACCTCCTTATATCTTCCTCAAAACAGCCACCATACCTACCTATCATGGCATTTCCATAGCCATTCCGAGATATATTGCCATGCAACTTCCATCATCATCATCATGACATACATTACTGTCATATTGCCATTGCATGATCATGTAGTTGACATCGTATTTGTGGCAAAGCTACCATGCATTATTTTTCATACATGTCACTCTTGATTCATTGCACCATCCCGGTACACCGCCGGAGGCATTCATATAGAGTCATATCTTGTTCTAAGCTTCGAGTTGTAATCCTCATGTTGTAATCAATAGAAGTGTGATGATCATCATTATTAGAGCATTGCCCAAAAAAAGGAGAAAGGACAAAAGAAGAAAAAAAAGAAGAAAGGCCCAAAAAAAGAAAATAAAAAGGGCAATGCGACTATCTCTTTTCCACACTTGTGCTTCAAAGTAGCACCTTTTTCTTCATGTAGTGAGTCTCATATATTGTGCTTCAATGTAGCACCTTGTTCTTCATGTAGTGAGTCTCATAAGTTGTCTTTTCATACTAGTGGGAATTTTTCATTATAGAACTTGGCTTGTATATTCCTACGATGGGCTTCCTCAAATGCCCTAGGTCTTCGTGAGCAAGCGAGTTGGATGCACACCCACTAGTTTTCTTTTGTTGAGCATTCATAGCTCTAGTGCATCCGTTGCATGGCAATCCCTACTCCTCATGTTGACATCAATTGATGGGCATCTCCATAGCCCATTGATTATCCTTGTCAATGTGAGACTTTCTCCTTTTTTGTCTTCTCCACACAATCCCCATCATCATATTCTATTTCCACCCATAGTGCTATATCCATGGCTCACGCTCATGTATTGCGTGAAGGTTGAAAAAGTTTGAGATTAATTAAGTATGAAACAATTGTTTGGCTTGTCATCGGGGGTATAGAAGTTGGGAACATCTTTGTGTGACGAAAATGAAGCATAGCCTAACTATATGATTTTGTAGGGATGAACTTTCTTTTGCCATGCTATTTTGAGAACACATGATTACTTTGATTAGTATGCTTGAAGTGTTACTATTTCTTTTATCAATATGAACTTTTATTTTGTATTCATTTGGATCTGAACATTCATGCCACAATAAAGAAAATTACATTATGAATTATGCTAGGTAGCATTCCACATCAAAAATTCTCTTTTTATCATTTACCTACTCGAGGACGAGCAGGAATTAAGCTTGGGGATGCCTGATACGTCTCCAACGTATCTATAATTTTTGATTGCTCCATGCTACTTTATCTACTGTTTTGGACTATATTGGGCTTTATTTTCCACTTTTATATTATTTTTGGGACTAACCTATTAACCGGAGGCCCAGCCCAAAATTGCTGTTTTTTGCCTATTTTAGTGTTTCGAATAAACAGAATATCAAACGGAGTCCAAACGGAATAAAACCTTCGGGAACGTGATTTTATCACCGAACGTGATCCAGGAGACTTGGACCCTACTCCAAGACGTAACAGAGGTGGTCACGAGGGTGGGGGGGCGCCCCCCCCCCTAGGGCGCGCCCCCCTGCCTCGTGGCCCCCCTGTTGCTCCACCGACGTACTCCTTCCTCCTATATATACCTACGTATCCCCAAACAATCAGAACAGCAGCCAAAAACCTAATTCCACCGCCTCAACCTTCTGTATCCATGAGATCCCATCTTGGGGCCTATTCCGGAGCTCCGCCAGAGGGGGCATCCACCATGGAGGGCTTCTACATCAACACCATAGCCCCTCCGATGAAGTGTGAGTAGTTTACTTCAGACCTTATGGTCCATAGCTAGTAGCTAGATGGCTTCTTCTCTCTTTTTGGATCTCAATACAATGTTCTCCCCCTCTCTCATGGAGATCTATTCGATGTAATCTTCTTCTTTTTGCGATGTGTTTGTTGAGACCGATGAATTGTGGGTTTATGATCCAGTTTATCTATGAACAATATTTGAATCTTCTCTGAATTCTTTTATGTATGATTGAGTTATCTTTGCAAGTCTCTTCGAATTATCCGTTTGGTTTGGCCAACTAGATTGGTAGTTCTTGCAATGGGAGAAGTGCTTAGCTTTGGGTTCAATCATGCGGTGTCCTTTCCCGGTGACAGAAGGGGCAGCAAGGCATGTATTGTATTGTTGCCATCGAGGATAAAAAGATGGGGTTTTTATCATATTGCATGAATTTATCCCTCTACATCATGTCATCTTGCTTAAGGTGTTACTCTATTTTTAACTTAATACTCTAGATGCATGCTGGATAGCAGTCGATGAGTGGAGTAATAGTAGTAGATGCAGAATCGTTTCGATCTACTTGTCTCGGACATGATGCCTATATACATGATCGTACCTGGATATACTCATAACTATGCTCAATTCTGTCAATTGCTCAACAGTAATTTGTTCATGCACCGTAGAATATCTATGCTCTAGAGAGAAGCCACTAGTGAAACCTATGGCCCCCGGGTCTATTCTCATCATATCAATCTCTATCGCTTTATTACTTGCTTTGTTTTTACTTTGCCTTTTACTTTTTACTTTGCATCTATCTATCAAAAATACCAAAAATATTATTTATCATCTCTATCAGATCTCACGCTCGTATATGACCGTGAAGGGATTGACAACCCCTAATCGCATTGGTTGCGAGTAGCTATCGTTTTGTGTAGGTACGAGGGACTTGTGCGTGGTCTCCTACTGGATTGATACCTTGGTTCTCAAAAACTGAGGGAAATACTTAGGCTACTTTGTTGCATCATCCTCTCCTCTTTGGGGAAATCCAACGCAGTGCTCAAGAGGTAGCAGCCCTCAACATGCAACAAAGAGTCACTCTGAAGCCACTAATAGCGGAGAACAAACGTATAGATTATGGTAGGGTACGAAACCACCTCAAAGTTATTCTTTCGGATCAATCTATAAAAGAGTTCGTACTAGAATAACACCTTAAGACACAAATCAACCAAAACCCTAATGTCACCTAGATACTCCATTGTCACCTCAAGTATCCATGGGCATGGTTATACGATATGCATCACACAATCTCAGATTCATCCAACCAACACAAAGTACTTCAAAGAGTGCCCCAAAGTTTCTATCGGAGATTCAAGAACGTGTGCCAACCCCTATGCATAGGTTCCCAATGTCACGAAACCCGCAAGTTGATCACCAAAACATACATCAAGTGGCACATGATATCCCATTGTCACCATAGATAATCACGACAAGACATACATCAAGTGTTCTCATAAAAGACTCAATCCGATAAGATAACTTCAAAGGGGAAACTCAATTCATCATAAGAGAGTAGAGGGGGAGAAACATCATAAGATCCAACTACAATAGCAAAGCTCGGGATACATCAAAATCGTGCCATAGAGGGAACACGAGAGAGAACACAAGAGAGAGAGAGATCAAACACATAGCTACTGGTACATACCCTCAGCCCCGAGGGTGAACTACTCCCTCCTTGTCATGGATAGCGCCGGGATGATGAAGATGGCCATCGGTGATGGGATCCCCCTCCGGCAGGGCGCCGGAAAGGGCTCCCGTGAGGTTTTTGGTGGCTACAGAGGCTTGCGGTGGCGGACCTCCTGATCTATCTTCTGTTCTAGAAGTTTTATGATACATAGGTATATATGGGTGCAGGGGGTACGTCGGTGGACCAAAGGGGGGCCACGAGGCAGGGGGCGCGCCCCAAAGGGGTGGGCGCGCCCCCCACCCTCGTGAGCACCTCCCTTCTTTCCTGATGTGCACTCCAAGTCCATCGGGTGGCTTTCCTGGCAAAAATAACTTCTCCAGTTGATTTCGTTCCGTTTTGACTCCGTCTGATATTCCTTTTCCTCGAAACACTGAAATAGGCATAAAACAGCAAATTTGGGTTGGGCCTCCGGTTAATAGGTTAGTCCCAAAAATAATATAAAAGTGGATAATAAAGCCCAATATTGCCCAAAACAGTAGATAAAGTAGCATGGAGCAATCAAAAATTATAGATACGTTGGAGACGTATCAGTCATCATCCCCGACCCCAACATAATGAAGAGCAACACTATGGCAAGCTCAAGTTCACTATACCCAAGTTCACCGAAAGCAATGATCCCAAAGAGTACCTTTCATGGGCATTGAAAGTCGACAAGATCTTTCATTTGTACCACTGTGAGGAAGAGATGAAGATCGCTATGGCATCCCTTGAGTTCCAGGACTACGTACTCATATGGTTGGAACAAGTCCTTGAGCGACGAGAAGCAAGAGGTAAAACACCAATCACCACATGGGAACAAATGAAGGATGTCATGAGATCATGCTTTGTGCCAACATACTACAACCGTGAACTCTTCAAGAAACTCCAACTCCTCAAGCAAGGAACAAAGAGCGTTGAAGAATACTACAAAGAAATGAAGATTGCCATGATACGAGCCAATGTCACGGAAGATGATGAGCAAACTATGTCCCGTTTCTTAAATGGCCTCAATCATCCCATCAAGAAGATTGCCGACTTCCAACCCTACTCCAACCTCATCGAGCTAGTGCATCAATCTACCAAGGCGGAATGGCAAGTGCAAGATGAATTCAAGTACGCCAAGTACTCTTGTAAGAGCTATGACTTCTCCAACAACCAAGCTTCAATGACTCCAATGACTCCTACCTCAATCAAGCCTTCTACAAGCAATGGCGACAAGTCGAATTACAAGAAGACTTCTACAACTTCAAGTCGTCTTCCTACTACAAGCAACTTCAAGTAAAAAGCTTCTTCATCATCTACTCCAACCGATGAGACTGTCAAGACAAGTTCAATCAAGTGCTTCACATGCGGTGGCCGAGGCCACAAGACCTTCGAGTGCACCAATAAGCACACCATGATCCTCAATGATGATGGAACCTATGACTCCATGAGTGAAGATGAAATTGAAGCCCTTGAGCAAGTGGCCATGCACTGCTATGTCTTGAGCTTGTGTTGGTTTTCCTCGAAGAGGAGAGGGTGATGCAGCAAGTGTAGCGTAAGTATTTCCCTCAGTTTTGAGAACCAAGGTATCAATCCAGTAGGAGGCTCCTCAAAAGTCCCACGCACCTACACAAACAAACTGAGAACTCGCAACCAACGCTATAAAGGGGTTGTCAATCCATTCACGGCCACTTGCGAAAGTGAGATCTAATAAAGATAGTATGATAAGATAAATATATTTTTGGTATTTTATAATAAAGATGCAAAAAGTAACGATGCAAATAAAAGTAGATTGAAAGCAAATATGATAAGAGATAGACCCGGGGGCCATAGGTTTCACTAGTGGCTTCTCTCAAGATAGCATAAGTATTACGGTGGGTGAACAAATTATTGTCGAGCAATTGATAGAAAAGCGCATAATTATGAGATTATCTAGGCATGATCATGTATATAGGCATCACGTCCATAACAAGTAGACCGACTCCTGCCTGCATCTACTACTATTACTCCACACATCGACCGACTCCTTCCTGCATCTAGAGTATTAAGTTCATAAGAACAGAGTAACACATTAAGCAAGATGACATGATGTAGAGGGATAAACTCATGCAATATGATATAAACCCCATCTTGTTATCCTCGATGGCAACAATACAATACGTGCCTTGCAACTCTTTCTGTCACTGGGTAAGGACACCGCAAGATTGAACCCAAAGCTAAGCACTTCTCCCATGGCAAGAAAGATCAATCTAGTAGGCCAAACCAAACTGATAATTCAAAGAGACTTGCAAAGATAACTCAATCATACATAAAAGAATTCAGAGAAGATTCAAATATTATTCATAGATAAACTTGATCATAAACCCACAATTCATTGGATCTCGACAAACATACCACAAAAAGAGTTTACATCGAATAGATCTCCACAAGAGAGGGGGAGAACATTGTATTGAGATCCAAAACGAGAGAAGAAGCCATCTAGCTAATAATTATGGACCCGTAGGTCTATGGTAAACTACTCACAACTCATCGGAGGGGCAAGGATGTTGATGTAGAGGCCCTCCGTGGTTGGTTCCCCCTCCGGCAGAGTGCCAGCAAAGGCTCCAAGATGAGATCTCGCAGATACAGAAGGTTATGGCGGTGGAAATTGTGTTTCGTGGTGCCCCTGGATGTTTTCAGGGTACGTAGGTATATATAGGATGAAGAAGTACGTCGGTGGCCACCCGAGGGGCCCACGAGATAGGGGCGCGCCCTACAGGGGGGGCGCGGCCTGCTATCTCGTGGGGGCCTTGGGTGCTTCTTGACTTGCACTCCAAGCTCTCCGGGTCACGTTCGTTCCAAAAATCACGCTCCCGAAGGATTCATTCCGTTTGGACTCCGTTTGATATTCCTTTTCTTCGAAATACAGAAATAGGCAAAAAACAGCAATATGGGCTGGGCCTCCGGTTAGTAGGTTAGTCCCACAAATGATATATATGTGTAAAATAAATCCAATAAACATCCAAAAGGGGTAATATAATAGCATGGAACAATCAAAAATTATAGATACGTTGGAGACGTATCATGCACCGGCGTGTGAACAAAGAGGAAGATGATCAAGTCTTTTGTGACAAAGCTTAGAGCCTCGCTCTCGTCGTCTCCAAGGTTTTGACTCTTCAACATCAACAAGATGAAGACCAAAGATGCCATATCTTCCACACCAAGGCCGGCATCAACGGAAGGTCCGTGAAGGTCATCATCGATGGAGGGAGTTGCCATAACTTGGAAAGTAAAGGGCTATGTTCCAAGCTTCAATTAGTCAAGATGAAGGACCCACATCCCTACAAGGTCCAATGGCTAAGCGACTCCGGCACTATTCAAGTCGAGCATATGGTACAAGTTTCCTTCAAGAACGGAGCATATGAAGACACTTTGGAATGTGATGTCGTTCTAATGTTTGTTTGCTACCTCCTTCTTGGACATCCATGGCAATTTGACCGAGGCGTCATCCACAACGGGCGAATGAATCACTATAGCTTAAAGATGAAGGGAAAGGAGTACGTGCTACGACCTATGTCTCCACGTCAAGTGATCGCCGACAAGCACGCAACCCATCATGGAGAGAATAGTGAGTGGAGTGAGTGAACCACCAAAAAGAGAGTGAGCGTCACAAGCCAAAATTGAGTGCCTCCAACATGAGCGACAAGAAAAACTTAGTCCTATTTGCTACCAAATGTGAGATGAGAGAAGTGTGTGAGAACCCATCAAGTGTTATGCACTATGTCCTCTTGTGCAAGGACGAGGCAACTACAACTAACACCTCACACAATCTACCTCTAGTGTTATCTTCTCTTTTGCAGGAATTCCAAGATGTATTCCCCAATGAGCTACCTCCGGGTCTACCTCCACTACGAGGCATCGAACACCGCATCAACCTCATACTGGGATCACCCCTTCCTAACAAAGCACCCTACCGCGTCAACCCCGAGGAAACCAAGGAGATCCAACGGCAAGTACAACAACACATCCACAATGGCCATGTACGAGAAAGCTTGAGCCCTTGTGCCATGCCGGTAATCCTTGTTCCCAAGAAAGGTGGCACCTATGGCATGTGTTCCGATTGTCGTCCTATCAATGCTATCACCATTAGATACCGTTGCCACATTCCCCGCTTAGATGGTAGGCTAGATGAGCTTAGTGGAGCCACCATTTTCTCTAAGATTGATCTTAAGAGTGGCTACTATCAAATACGCATCCAAGAAGGTGATGAATGGAAAACCACATTTAATACCAAATTTGGCTTATACAAATGGCTTGTTATGCCAACGAGTTTATCTAAGCACCCGGTAAGTTCAGGCGAGTCAAGCATTTTGTTCTTCGACCCTACATTGGAGTATTTGTTGTGGTTTACTTTGACGACTTTCTTGTCTTTAGCAAATCCCTCAAGATCATGTCACCCATCTTAGAACCATGTTGCAAACTCTTAGAAAAGAGCGCCTTTATGCTAATATGGACAAATGCCTTTTTGGTGTTGATAAGCTTGTTTTCTTGGGTTTCGTCATGTCCTCTAAGGGTGTGCATGTAGATGAATCTAAGACCGATGCTATTAAAACTTGGCCCCAACCAACCAACCAACTTGCAACAAGTGCGTAGTTTTCTTGGTTTAGCCAGTTTCTATCGTAGATTTGTCAAGGATTTTAGCACCATTGCATCTCCTTTGCATGCTTTAAGTAAGAAAAATCCACCTTTTGTTTGGGGACCATCCCAAGACACCGCATTTAATGAACTTAAGAATCTGCTTACTCATGCTCCCGTGCTTGCATTACCCAACTTTGACAAACCTTTTGAAGTTCATTGCGATGCTAGCGGTAAAGGCATAGGAGGTGTGTTAACGCAAGAGAGGCGCCCCATAGTATACTTTAGTGAGAAACTTTCCGGAGCGCAACTCAATTATCCCATCTATGACAAAGAGCTATATGCCTTAGTGTGAGTTTTACGTGAATGGGAACATTATCTTCGCACTCATGAATTTATCATTCATACAGATCATGAAACACTTAAGTATCTTAAGGGTCAAACTAAGTTGAACAAGCGTCATGCTAAATGGAGTGAATTCATTGAGCCATTTCCTTATGTCATCAAGTACATCAAAGTTAAGGAAAATGTTGTGGCAGATGCACTTTCCCACAAATGCATGCTTGTTACTAAACTTGAATTGAACGTCATTGGCTTTGAGCACATAAAAGACTTTTATGCGCATGATCCTACTTTTGCTACTCCTTATGCCAAGTGTTTGACGCATACATCTTGGGAACACTATTACATCAAAGATGATTATCTTATAAGAGCTAACAAACTTTGCATCCCCGAGTCTTCTCTTCGTTTGTTACTTTTGCAAGAATCTCATGAGGAAGACTAATGGGACACTTTGGACGCGACAAGACATTCGCTACGCTCTCAAAGAAATATTTTTGGCCCAAGATGTACCGCGATATCTCACGCTTCACCAACCGATGTTCGACATGTCGCAAAGCTACAGCTCAACCTCATGGTTTATATACACCCCTTCCAATTCCATATCACCCATGGGAAGATATTAGTATGCACTTTGTGTTTGGTTTGCCTAGGACTAGAAATGGCAAAGATTTCGTGTTTGTTGTTATGGACCGATTCTCTAGAATGGCACATTTCATTCCATGCAACAAGATAGACGATGCTTCACATGTCGCAAATCTTTTTTGTAGAGAAATCTTGCGCCTACATGGAGTGCCAAAGACGATTGTCTCGGACCGCGACGTCAAGTTCTTGATTTACTTTTGGAAGACCTTATGCGCCAATCTCGGAATCAAGCTACTATTCTCCACGGCATACCATGCACAAACCGACGGCCAAACAGAAGTGACGAACCGAACACTCTCCACTCTACTATGCGTGTTGATCAAGAGGAACGTCAAGGAGTGGGAGGAGTGCTTGCCCATCGCCGAGTATACCTACAACCGTGCAAGACATTCGACTACCGGCAAGTCCCCCTTCGAGGTCATCTACGGTTTCAACCCATTGTCCCCATTAGACATTCTTCCTCTACCACTACAAGAGCGCATCAACATGGACGCTAGTGCCCGAGTGAACTACCTCAAGAGGACGCATGAAGATACATGGCACACCATCGAGTGCCAAGTACAATGACTCGCGACCAAGCTCAACGTCCACAAGGAACCCATGATATTCAACGTTGGCGATCTTGTGTGGTTACACTTTCGCAAGGACCATTTCCCCAATGAATGCAAGTCTAAACTTATACCACGAGCTGATGGACCCTTCAAGGTGCTAGCACACTACAACAACAACGCTTACAAGATCGACCTCCCGTGCAACAACTACAACATGAGCGATGTCTTCAATGTCAAGGATCTTTCTCCCTACCATGGTGATGAAGAATTCGATCCAAGGTCGGATCTTTCCCAAGGGGAGAGATGATGCGGAGCATCCCAAGGTCATCCCGTTGGACATACCTACATCTCCGATGACACCACTTGGACCAATGACAAGAGCTCGAGCAAAGTCTATCAAAGATAAGGTGAAGTCGCTCCTCTCCGAAATTCCACTTTCTACTTTTGAGACATGGCTACTACCTCATGCGGAGACCCTATGTGTGATCAGGAATTTGGAAGAAAGCCATGGATCAGCTACCCCCAACGGACAAGATGGTGAGGACACCAAGTTCAATGGACAAGAAGAAGAACTGCTCGAAACTCCCAGTCATTGGACGACCGATGCCTGAAGGCTCCAACCGGCCAGCCAAGTCCCAGCCCGCGCATGCTCCAGCTTCCGGACGTCTAAGCAACACCGGACGACCGACACCTCCAAGCATCCGGATGATCGAGCAACACCGGACGACCGGCACCCCCACACCTGAGCCAAAACATCGGAAGTATGGAGATCACCGGGTGACCGACGCCTCGAACATCCGACCCCGACCGAACGTCCGACCAAAGCGCACCCGAGCCAAAACAACGGATTTCCGACGAGCACCGGACGTCCGGACCCTCATGAGCCATCGGACGACCGGTGACCATCAGACGCCCGACGCATGTACGACCGCCCGCGTGTTGGGTCGATGCCCACTTACCCTTTCATCCACTAAGACTATAAATAGACCTCCTCCTCCCCTTTCTAGGGTTAGCAATGGTTTAGCTCATTTGTTAGATAGAGCTTTGCTCATACATCCAGATCTACTCCTTCAAGAGAGACCTCTCCCTCTTCGGATTCAAGACCCCTTCATGGGAAGACCTCCTCATGGAGATGAACTAGTTGCCACTTGTATTATCCTTTGTTGGATTCAGATCATGTATCTCTTTGTGTTTCGAGGATCTAGCACATGTGTAATCGAATCTTGTTGGTTTGGGTGATTTCTCTCCTCGTGTTCTCCCCTCGTGTTCTTCGTGTTCTTTGTAGGATCCCCTCCAATCGTGAAAGATCGGGCATATAGGGTTCCACCATACATCTTGCGGTACGTGCTTAACACCGGCACCGACGTCCTCCTCCTCGCCTCGGACTTGCCAACGGTGTGATAGGGTGCGTTGCTTGCGCGTGTTGGCCCTTTCCATGCTGGTGTGGTCCACCAAAGCTTTGGCTTCTAAGAGGGAAACCCACTTGACGAGCTAGTAGTAAAATTTGGCATCGCGAATGCGTGCGTGCCCGACAGCCTCTAAGGCTATTTGTCGGGCGCCGACTTGCATGTAGTCGGCCCAGTTGAGGGCTCTCTGCTCGTGACTCAGAGTTGCGGTGCACTTCTGCTCCATGCCCCGCCAGCGGCGCAAATCGGTGATATGCTGCTCCTCCGCCAGGCGGTCGTGCTCCCACAAGTCCTCATACTCCGCATTGCCATCTAAACACCGATAGAATGTCTCCTCCCTCCGCCTGCCTTCCGGTCAAAAACTGAACACTGGCTCCGGCGTCGCCTATTTCGGATGGGCGGGGGCATGACAGACGTGGTGAGAGTGAGTGAAGAGAAATGAGGAGCTGTTAGTAACTTGTAAACATTGAGCACACAGAAATAAGGATCATTATGTGTAGAGTAGTAAGAGCCGATTCGTTCAAAATGTTCACACAAGACTCGCATGCATGGCATTGTAATATGTTCACATTAGTAGCCCAAATTCACAACCAACTTGTACAATTCCCATACATAAGATCAACATCTTAATGCATCTTAATGATTCACAGATCATATACAATATGTAGCTCCTAAAGCAAAGATCAAGAAAAAACATATGATCTTGCTACTAACGTGGATGCTTCTCTGGGCCAACGTGAAAGACAATTTTTTTATGAAGTCTACATTTCCTCTTGCAAACGTAAGTGGTTTCACCAACATATGGAACCATGAGAATGAACAACACATGATGGAGGAACATCCACTAAAATATGAATTGGTCATCTGTCAATCACACGGCTAGACTATTTTCCAAATTAAACTTTAACTTAGGCAAAAAAACTCCCCATTGGATAGTCATTCCAAAGCAAATGAAGCACCTAGTGTTGTCCAATAAATAGTACAGTACTACTTTTGTGTAGTCCATGAAGTAACTATCCAATCTTTCTGTGTCTATTTTCAAATGGCACTGCCTGCAGTGACTATACTATTCCCTTGTGTAGTTCCACCAAAATTGAGGTCACTTTGTTTGTTTGCCGAGTAGCAATGAGCAGACATCTGTTCACACAAATATCAAGAAGCTAGTTAACATATAGCCCACCTTGTATTTTCGGTTTAAACACGTCTCTGCTAGTTGTTTCCGCTTAGCATATGTCATGTTTTGCAATGGACAATTTGATATTGTCATGTTTTGCACTAGACAATTTGGTACTGAATTGATTTGCTGGTACAGAGCAAAAATATAGCGCCTAGTCTTCATCATACGAAGGATATCCATCTTTACAGTGACGGAAGTGGTGAAATTGATACAACCGAAATTGAGCATCCAATCATTGAATCATGTCCTGCACCACCAATGTAGTCCACCCTGCCAATAAATTTACATGCAAACCACTAATATTACTATCTAATGACAGTACAAAAAGTGTAGCAAGATAGTAGCAAACCATGTACCTTGGTAATGAACAACTCATAGTGCCACCAATTGGATATAATTGTTTGGGAGGAGAAATGCTCATAATGTTAACCATTTGGACTTTTTGTGCAGTTCCACTAAAATTGAGCATCCCTGTTTGCAAAGATATTGACCATGTGCCTACTATAAAAGTGGCACTAGTTGAAGCATAGACTCACAAATATAAGCATTCCAATTTCTTAATGGGAAAAGGTATGAGGTTGTTTCTAACCACCCGTTTGAAGGAATAAATAAGGCAACAACGGCTGATGTCAGGAAGGCATACATAGTATTTTGTCAAAGATTGAACCATTTCTGACCTTTCCTCTTCTTTTAAGCATTTTTTGTGCAGTTCAACTAAAATAAAATGCCATAACTGCCTTGAAAATTCAGTGACACTGTACAAATAATGTAATCCATTACATCATGATAATATAATCGATGGGCAGTAGAGACAAAGATGTAGACCTCCTTCGATAATATAACAAACATTAGTTTTAACAAATGTGTGACTAGCTTTGCCGGCATAATTTGAATGAACTCTACACCCTCTGTTCCTTAATGTAAGTCGTTTTCGCAGTTCAATTTAAAGTACCCAGATGTCTCATATTTAAAAAACAGGTAGTAGTTTTGTTGAGCACATATCTGGGAAAGCTTGCCACACCTTATATATGTCCATACGCTAATGCAAGACCATTCGAATAGTACAAATATACACTAATCCAATGGCTAGTGCAACAGTAGAGTAGTTTTTTTATTACGGGGTACAGTACAATGGTTTTACTGAACATATTTCCATAATATAGCACTAGAAGATTTCTATAAGCATTAAGTATACAAAATCTAAAGGTAACAAGTTTCTGCATTGGTATACTGGCTGTGCAACAGCGTTAGACCAAATAAAAAAGCCTGAAGGTAACTAGCATTATTAACTAATGATAGTACAATTTTTTTGCAAACCATGTACCTTCAAGGTAAATATCATTTCGAACTCGCCGGGCCTGAAAAATTGCTATCCCAAACTTGATAATCGATCAGATAAAAAAACTTGATCAAACGAATCAAGAAAGCAGTAGGAGGAGAAGGTGCCCACTCCTAAACTTTCCTCTGCGGTTTAACTGAGTTAAAATGCCATCACCGCCTTGGCATTTTGGTGATAGTATACAAAAAATATTGACTTATCATAACATCATGAAGTGAGGTATGTAATCTATAAGCCTTAACAGTGCAAAAATCTGAAGGTAGTAACAAGTTTCATCATTGGTATACTCGCTGTGCAACAGCATTAGAATGTCTTAGCTCAAAAATCTCTAATACATCCACAATCAACAGTTAACCCTAAAATAATCTAGTGGCACTAAATGACATTGCTTAAATTTATCGGTGGCATTAGACTGACTATGGCATTAATGAAATGTGGCATCACTTTAGGAGTAGCCTTGCTTGATTTTATCCGTGGCATTATACTAATAGCAAAAAAGTGGCAACAAGAGCATGGGGAGGCCCACTACTGCAGGATGCTGCTAACGTGACACTACGATCAGATAACCTTTGATGAAACTATGTGCGATGCATAAATTACAAACGGGGATGTAAAAAGACCGTCAAAAAGATGCATAACATTTGCGATGGTGGAGACATCAAACACGGTTCAGATTTTAGATACACGTGCGATGCGGGGCATACAGTTGATCCATACAAACTATTTGCGATGAGACAGGACAACAGAAACGGGTAGCCATATCAATGTGAGTGCGATGTACGGGATACAGTTTGCTTCGATGAACTGTTTGCTATTAGGGAATGCAATAGAAACAGTCGGCCAGATCAAGGTGTGTGTGATATACGGCATACGGTTCACTTGGACGAACTATTTGCGATTTGGGAACAGAACGGAAACAGTTCAACTTAACAAGATGGGTGTGATATGCGGGATACAGTTCACATAGATGAACTATTTGTGATGAGCCAAAAGAACACAAATGATTCATGTGAACAAGATGTGTGTGATACGCAGCAAACAGCCCACTCGGATGAACTGTTTGCAATGAGAAATTATAACACAGACGGTTACTATAGTTAGTTCATGGGCGATTCTGTGTGTACAAACAACTTTGAAAAATGCAAAGTAGTTGCTTGTGGTGGCTAGGATATCGCACACGATGCATCTGCGAGTACTCGTGTGCAATGATTAGTAAGTTGCACATATGTTTCCTTATGTTAACATGTGTGTGATAGATAACCCGTGGCACCGCATACGGTATTCGGGTTGTGTACTCCACTTAGTCTTCCCGCGCACAAGCAAATGCTTCCTGCGCTCCACATGGGTGAATTGTAAAATCCCCACCTCTCTTCACTCATCAATTTCTCGCCACCAGCTAATGGCTTTCTGCATATAACCTAGGCGGCAACGCACTATCGTGACACTGTGCAGGGATCTAGTCCTCACCCATCTACCATTAGTTATTCCAAGCATGCCAGGCAACAACCAAAGCTTCAACGTTGACCCCTACCCGCATTGCATCTTCGGCGAGGAGAACGAGCCGGAGTAGGTCGGGGAACAAGAGCTTCATCAGCCGGTCCAGGCACCATGGCCCATCGGCAGCGATATCGACATGACAGTCCTTGCGCACAATCAACATATTGCAGAGGAAGTGCGATGGGCAGTTTGCTATCCACCGTGTAAATGATCCAGAGCTGCTCGGCGACATGACCTACGACCCACCCGAAGAGACGCCGTCGCCATTGCTCATCGAGAGCCTGATGCCCCTCAAGGAATGGGTAGAGGACCTCGGCAATTCAGTCAAGACACAGCCAGCTTGTGACTTCATCATTGCCGGCGGCGGCCATGTCAACCTCGATCCCGATCATGTGGTGGCCAGGCTCAAGCGCATCCTTGGCGGAGTTGATGTCCCCGATGAAGTAGAATAGCGACAACGTGGTATCTTGAGGATGCATGTGATGGACGGAATTTGCAACCAGGCCAGAGACATGGAAATGGAGCAGTTCCGTTGAGACGTCATGCGCGCGATTGCAAGATGTCAAGCACTTCTGGAAGAGGCCCAGCAGCCCCAAGAGCCACCCAGCGCCAGCAGCTCCGTAGGTGGAGGTGGGTCAGGACACTTGAAATGAACGGCCGCAAGGGTGCTATGTTGATCATGGAGTCTGAGAAGACTGTCGTCGGAAGGCCGCCAGCTCGGCCTTTTAGCCTGTATTTCATTACAATTGTATGCATATGTAGGTCGCGAGTGTTTTGGGCATTGTTGCATGTGGCATTCCAAATTATCCTGAATATATAAGACAATTGTTAATTGTTGCCATTGTAAATTTGCCTCAATAGCCAACAGAGCGCGCACAGGGACGCCAGAGCGAAGCGCGCTGCGGCTGCCTCAATGGCGAGCAAAACACGCAGACGGGCGTGAGCAGAGCGCGCCGCGGCCACCTCAATGGCAAGAAACCACGTGGTCAACCTTCTGGCACCCCATGGGAGGCGCGACATTGCATCCATCGGACACGATGATCATATCTTGACCGTGCGTGATAGTGGGCAGACATGTACACATACATCCGAGAAAGCAGGCCCACGTACGCCATCCGCGGACCATTTCGAGCTTCGGATGCGTGGCATACGGTTGATTCGTAAGAACTATTTGCGATGAGCCAGAACAACAGAAACGGGCTTCGAGCCCAGAACCATCAATCAATTTTGACCTTGTTTCTTGTTACATAGCAGATTACAACAATTGCAAATCTGTTCACACCTATCAAACCAAAATGTGTTCAGACTTAGCACCGGGCTATAAAACTACCCATTCAAAAATTACTTTACAGTTCCTCTCCTCATCACCCACAAAGCTGGTATTTCTTGTCAAGTCATTCCGCCATGACCAGTAGGAGGAGTTTCAGGTGGACATATAACCAGGGAGCAAAGACCAAGGCGAAGGAAGCACTAGAGAAGTCCCTCCACTACATGGCAGCCGCAGCAGAGATGTCCCGGCACCCCACGAAGCCCTCAAACAAGCTCTCACCGGCACACAAAGGCTCTCACAAGTGCACTCACTGCATCGGCGATTGCGACAAGCTGGCGTTGCTGAAATCCTCGCTGGCCTCATTAATCAGCAGGAGCTGGTCGGCGGCTTGATGATGCTGCTCGAGATCAGCGATGCCTCGGTTGAGAAGGCGACCGGCCTCATCGAACAACTCATGGGTGACAATGCAAAGCTCCTCAAGGCGCTCACCGAGAAGGAGGAGAAGGCCACCGGCTGGAAAATGATGCATGAGCAGAGGAGTGCCTCGGGGATGACACTGAGAACGGTCATCGAGGAAGTGATGGCTGACTTGAGGAAGCTCTGGATCGAGCGTGAGCAGTAGGTGTAGGAATTTGTGGCTGCTGTCAAGCAAATCGTGAGCAATTGAAGAAGGAGCTGAAGGATGTCGTCGCCCGGCAACCCATCAAGGCATAGAGACAGTAGCGACCCAGATCATTGTCTGCGATTTCCTTCTTCTCTTGCCCCAGTGTCTTCCGGGCTTTGCCGCATGTGGCATTTTAAATTATCCAGGATATGTAACAAAATTATTATCCGTGCCATTGTAAATTTGTCGTCATATTATTTGTTGCCATTTTACTTGTTCTCGTATTATTCGTTGCCATTTTATTTGTCATCATATTATCTGTTGCCCAATGTGGCATTTTAAATTATCCGGAATACGAGTTGAAAACACGAATAAAGCAAATGCTAAAGTTGAGCGGGGCCATTGGGATTACAAGCAAACACAATGAGTCTAGGTGCTTTAATTAACCGCATATTAAACAGCGGCTCGACCACCATTAATGGAGAAGTTGTGAGTGAGGCGGGCGGCTGGTGGATGGAGGTCAAAGAGCTTGCTTCTCGGTGAGCATGCACGGCCTTGCTGCTCGCACATGTCCCGTTGATCCTGCTAGGTGGACAGGATGCACGTGTCCCGTCGATCCTGCATAGCGGACTGCTCGCTTGCGTCCCATCGACCCTGCACGCCGGACTACTCGCGCTCGTCCTGTCTAATCAAACAGTTGCACGCACGCCACCGAGTATGGTCAAATTTTGGCACAAAATACAAAGATGACCAATGAACAAGGACAAAGGTAGTATTATTCCATAAGAAAAGAGGGACGCTTGGCCATGCTTAAATGGTTAAGGGAACACATGGTTAATATAATACAACCATTTGCGATATTAACATGTCAGCTATTTGTTTCAAAAGGACTTCGTTGGCTATTAATGTGTGCGGCTTGTCTAAAACTGGACAATTTTTCTACCACGACATATATGTGGCATGTCATGAAACCATGCCAAGTTTCATGTTTTTTGGGTGAGTTTTTGATTTACTGGGATTTGAAAACCAAGATTCTCAATGTTTCAGGATGACGAGACGTTTGTAATTCATTCCCATTCCTTCAATGAGACCTAAACATGCACCCAATGACACATGTACCATTTTCCACCCATTTTGCTTCACTGGAGCATGCTTGTTGTTAAAACTTGAATTATGGACTACATTAAATGCCTAGAAAACTCAATTAATATATAAAATGGCCAAATGAACCCTGAACAGTTTCAAATTTTAGCACGAAACTCATGTTATTCTATGTTGCCTGTAGAAAACCAAATTCAGGCGAGAAGAGGCAGCGATTATCGTTTCGCCCACGAGAGGGGCATGTTTCCCTCCCGGAACCATGAGGGTTGCAAGAAGCTTTAGTTTGTAAGAGGCTTGTAATATAGCTTGGCCCAAATTGGACAACTTTTTTACCACGACATATATCTGCCATGTAGTGACACCATGCCAAGTTTCATGATTTTATGGTGAGTTTTGGATTTACAGAGATTTAAAAACCGAGGTTCGCAATGTTTGAGGCTGAGCCAGGACGCCGAGACGGTTGAATTCATTCCCATTCCTTCCATGGGACCTAAACATGCACCCCAAGGACACACTTACGTTTTTCTAGCCATTTTGGTGCACTGGAGCATGTATTTGTAGTTTGGATTTGAATTATCGACATTAAATGCCTAGAAAACTCAATTAATGAATAAAAAGGGTCAAACGAACCTTGTATAATTTCAAAGTTCAGCGCGAATCTCTCGTTGTTCCATATTGTGTGTAGAAGAAAATACAAGGCTATAAGAGGGAGAGATTATTGTTTCGCCCACAAGGGGACACGTTTCCCTATCGAAACCACGAGGGTTCTTGTGATAGGCTCCGGTTTGTAAGAGGTTGTAATAAAGCTTGGACCAAATTGGACAATGTTTTTACCATGACATATATGTAACATGACGTGCCACCATGACAACTTTCATGACTTTCTGGTGAGTTTTGGATTTACAGGGATTTATAAACCGAGATTCCAAATGTTTGAGGATGAGCCAGGACGTTGGTACAATTGTAATTCATTCCCATTCCTTGCATGGGACCTAAACATGCACCCAAGGACACATGTATGATTTTTCTAGCCATTTTGGTAAACTGGAGCATGTATTTCTAGTTCAGATTTGAATTATCGACATTAAATGCCTAGGAAACTCAATTAATGTATAAAAAGGCCAAACGAACCCTTAATAATATTAAAATTTCAGCACGGATATCCTGTCATTCCATGTTGCCTGTAGAAGAAAATACTGGGCAAAAAGAGGCAGTGATTATCATTTCGCCCACAAGGGGGACATGTTTCCCTATCGGAACCACAAGCCTTCTTGAGAGAAGCTCCGGTTTGTAAGAGGCTTGTAATAAAACTTGCCCCAAAATGGACAAAAAAATCCTCGACATATATGTGCCATGTCGTGACACCACGCCAAGTTTCACGATTTTCGGGTGAGTATTGGATTTACGGGGATTTAAAAACCAAGATTCTCACAAAATGTTTTCAAATAGCACATGGTTCACTTGTGAATGTTGTGTGCCTACCAAACCGTGGCTGATGCCCCCTGTTGCGCACGCGATCTGAGTCGTGCTTCTAATTGGCTAGAACCCAAACCCCACAGATCGTACATTTGCACTATTGGATGCTCCCAGATCGAATGGCAACCCTCATCCCTTTCGATAGCACATGCAGTTCCAGTTGTCATTTTATTTATATGGGTAAGCACTATGCGCATGCGTCGTGCTAGCTCACTCTTCCTTCTGTACTAAGTTTTCCATATTAATGTTGTTATATAGCCAAACACGCTGTCGTTTCCTGCCACTCCTCCCATCATCTTCCTGCCTCTTCTCCCATCGGTTTCTCACTGCCAGTGTCAGTGCTCATAGAAGGCTAGGCGGCAACACATCGGCCATGTAAATATTGCACACAGTTTGTAAAAGCACAAACGTGTGTGATACTAGGGAGTAGGTCCCATAGGGTGACCAGTGTGAAATGCCTTAAAGGGAAGGAGGCAATTCCTATCAGCAAGGGGCGGCTTCCCATGCGCCAGCCCAGTCGAATAGAATGCAGAAGTTAAGCGTGCTCGGGCTAGAGTAGTCTAAGGATGGGTGACCCGGTGGGAGGTTGCATATCTCAAGCTTCATTTAAACTCTATTATATGGTCATTATAGACATTTATCATCTAAATGTATCTATAGTGACCTGTCATGACGATTATATAAACCTTGGGATCCTTGTTTTGCTAATTTGTAGAATATGTTTTTATTGGTTATCTTTTGTTCTAAAAAATCAAAGAATGTTCGACATTTGTAGGCACACACAAATTATCCCTTTGACCCAACGCACGAGAAGGGTTTACTCTTTGCTCGGTGTGCTATGTTAGAGCAAATCAAGTTTCAGCACATGTGTTGGACGGCACCCGGCCCCTACCCCCCTCCCCCCCCACACACATGCCTCGAAGTTGCATTCCCTACATTGTATGTCTTTAACGTCGTCACGGGGTACGATGTTCAGTTTGTAATGTTACTGATGTAGTTGGTGCCCCATCAAAATTGTGCTTTCGGGATTTGAACAAATCAGACACCAAACCCATACATTTTTCAGGTCGCACGCAGGGTATAGGGGGGCGGGTGTTCTGATCGAGCATGTCTCCCTTGTGCGGTTTATAGACACCGCATATATTTGTGGGCTCCCCGAGGTATATATCTATACCCCTATATAGTGTGTAAATAAGTTTTAAAGATGTTCTTTGGATGAAGCCAATCTGGTGGTGAAGAGATGGCAAATCTGAGCACTACTAGCCGTTGGATATTATCTACATTCCACCAGATTCTGCCACATGTACAATCTAGAAGACACCATGGTTGAACTTAAGCATAATGCACAAACCTTAAAACACAAGCACTTCTCCTTTGTTCTATAATCTTCCGTATCATAATTGCCCAAACATTTTTCTAGATGAATTGCCATTACTTGTTTTTACTTTATGCTTTACCATGCACCATTCCATTAATCTTAAAATAGATTAACTTTTTTATGAAAAATAATTGATTTTGAATGAGATGAACTATAAGAATCAAACGAACATCTACATCATGCATATATGACTCAAAGCTTACATGCTATAGTGTGGTATTTATTCATAATTTGGTTACCAAATCTCATGCATGCAATTCATGTGTACCTTACAAGTATGTATATCATCCTTGACCGATAACGAGGGGGGCCACAAAATCTATCCCTTTGACCCAACATATGAGAAGGGTTTGACCATGATGGTTTCCTATTGCTATGTGTGCCATGTTAGACCAAATAAAGTTTGACCGCATGTGTTGGACGACAGCCCTCCCCCCGCCTCGAAGTTGGTGAACCGACATCGTATGTATTGAATCTAGCTTGTCGGGTACGGTGTTCGATTTGTAATGTAGTTGGTGCCCCATCGAAGTTGTGCATTTGGGATTTGAAAACATCACACACCACCCATACATATTTCTGGGCCGCATGTAGTGTATTGGGGGTCTTCTGATCGACCACCTGTAGCGACCAGACCTCAATGGTCAAGTCTTTGTGCATCAGTGTCTTCCCTAGATTGGTAATGCTGACATGCACAATACTCGAGGAATTATAACAGAGTTTCAATCACGCACTTATTACATCGAGTCCTCATAAAGAGTATGATTACATAAATAAATCATGGTTGAAGGCCATCTAAACTAGATAACTGCGGAAGCTTCGAAGATAAATGAGTCCGTCAACTCCAACAGCATAGATGAGTGCAAAACAATGACCTATCGCACCTTATTCGTTGTCTGAATAGTCTGCAACATAAGACGTTGCAGCCCGAAAACGGGTTAGCACATGGAATATGCTAGCATAGTTACACTGTAAAGCAATGAAAATGCAAGAACTATATCTACATGCAATATTTGGCTGGTGGAGGCTGTAAGTTTCATAGTTTTGCATAAAGCTAGTTTTTCCCTACAACAAAGGAATAAATTTATTTAACTACTCCCATGTTGCCCATTATTTGAGAAGGTAACCCCAACTCAAATCCCAATTAAAAGTATCATCGTTAACCCATCATCATATTAATTAAATTAATGTGATGAGATCACATCAATAGATTCAAGTACTAGATACTCAAGATGTCCATAACAGGGGACATGGCTAACCATGATTAGTTTATACACTTTGCATAGGTTTGCGCACTTTTCCCCACAAGACTAGACCGCATCCATGATCGGATGATCGAGACATAGCTTTTCTGAAGCATTAACTCTCTACTCTGGGTAGACAGTACCACCTACATCCCTCTACATCTGCTAGTCTACCTCTTCAAGAGCTCACGCAACTTACTCGACTATGCCAGAGCACATAATGGCTTGTGGCTACACACGAAAGTTTCTAGCATGAATAATCTTATGATCCCTTTGAGCCTGGGTGGCATTCCATAGGATAATCACATAAGTACTCCGGGATTTCCAAAAACAGGCAACACTGGGTTCTCCAGGTGCCTCAACCAATTCACCTAGATGTATGTTAAAGTTGCCACCTTAATGTTATACATGATTAAAATAACTCTCAAACTTCCATGTGTGAATCACGATCCAATCCCCGTCTACGAGCATGGCTAAGCAACAATAAGCATAACGTATATTCCCTGGGTGATCAAAAGGTATTAGGATCCGACCTCAAGCACTACAACCAAAACCACATGTTCCCAATCCTACCAATGCAAATATTTGTGGAGCAAAACTAATGCATAGTAAAAACTGGGTATAAAAGAGTATGATCAAAGTGTAACTTGCCTTGCTGACGATCTGCAAACTCTAGAGATTCGTAGTAACAAGCTTCACACTCCGGGTAATCTAGCATAGACAAACAATATCATACATAAGAAATCACTCAAACGAAACACGGGAAAAACCGAGAAAAGATCCAAATCAAATACGAAACAAGCAAATGGCTTAAACTAAAAAGAGTCCAAACCTAACATCAATATTATCATGTGAATTAGATCTTAACAGTAGGTGCATGTGATGAGCTACAATTCACAAAAAGATTCAACTCAAACGGAGCAACGAAACTCAAAATACGAACGAAACAAGATCATTTACTAATCTGGACTAAAGTCAAATTTTATAGTAGCAAAATCATTTTCAAGTTGGTTAACTGGGAACAGGGGTTCAAGACGAAGATTTTTTGGCGCTGGTTTCATCTAATTTAGATAAACGAGTAAAAAGCTATACTAGTTTAAAGATCAGGGGTTGAATCGCGATAAAAATAATCATAGATAAGTCCCTGGCCAAAATTAAACTAAAAAGAAAAAAAGACTAATGAATGAACGTTTGCTGTCTGAACTAAACAGGCGAATAACGTTCACTAAAACGAACGAACGGCCGAACGTCCACTAAATAATAAAACCTAAAAAACCTACTTGTAAAACCGAAAAAAAATGAAATAAACCGGCGAACCGGGGCGGTTTTTATACCGGTTAACGACGGGGTCACCGGCTGCGGCGGGCGGCTCCAGCGGGTTCCGACGCGGCGGCGGCCGCGGTCGATGGCGCGGGCGGTGGCGCGGGTGGTGGGGGTGG
>NC_041385.1:340438040-340439272 GCF_002162155.2 Triticum dicoccoides
GCGGCGGCGAGCGGCAACGGCGGTGGCGCGGCTGCGGCTGGAGCGAGGAGACAGCGGCGGGCGGACGAGGTGGAGGCGGCGGCCTCGAGTGGCTATAAAAAGGGGCCCGGGGGGCTTCTTAGGCGAGGGGCCAGCGGAGTTCGGCCTCGGCTTGGACGCCGAGGTCGGTGCGGCGGCGGTGCCGTGCGGGCGGCGGAGACCGTCGGGCGGTCAGGGCGGCATGGCGCTGGGATTCGGCCCGTTCGGCTGGGCCTTTGGCCTAGTCGGGCGACGGTGACTTTTTTATATATAAAAAATTTCGCCCGAAGAGAAAAATCCTAATAAAATATAGAAAGACTCTAAACAAATGCCAAAACAAATTTTCACCGTCTAAATAAAATATTTAGAACAAAGTGAACATTTTTCTGGCCTAAAATGCAATTTTCAAAAATGCACACTTTTCTAATTCAAATAAAATAGAAAATAAAATAATAGAAAATTCATAATTTGATTTTAAAATTCTTTCTCCAGTATTTCTCTTAATTTGAAGAAGTCATATTATCTTCCCTCGTTTATTTTTAATATTGGAAATAATTGGAGAGAAAAATAATAAAATCAAATTGATCCTTTCTTCAAATTTGAAATAAATTCAAATATGATTGTCGTGAAACCTCCAACTCTCTCCTTGGGTCCTTGAGTTGCTTAAGTTTTCTAGGATCTCAAAAAAATGCAAGAAATAAATATGATACGCATATGATGATCTATGTATAACATCCAAATTGAAAATTGGGATGTTACACCATGTCTCCCTTGTGCGGTTTTTTGTGATGACACACATATCTGTGGGCTCGCCGAGTGTATATATATCATCCCCTTGACCAATAACGAGGGGTATGTGTTGGCCATGAATGGATTCCTCCTAGTTCGTGTTAGGGCCGGTAACCGTCACATGTCATTCAACCAAAGCTCGAGCTCATGCGTTGTTAGGATTCCCTCCCACATGCTCGGATTGCTGGGTTTACCGACACCTTACCATGCGTATCTCTTCCTTAACTACCTGGCTTTCATGGTTGTTGTCTATATCGAGAGGCAGGCGCCACATCTAAACTGTACATTATTCGATATTGAAAACACACATCACTCCTTCCAACATACATCAGTTTGGGCCGCATGCAGGCGGTGCTGGTTTGGTGGTCCCCCTCGTGCAATTTTTTTATGATGGTTCAATCTATTGGCCCAAGCGGTTTATATAT